>NW_026067953.1:2960290-3057578 GCF_014885135.2 Alexandromys fortis | reverse complement strand
TTTTTACTGCTGAGTAGTACTCTAATATGTATATATTCCATACTTTCTTCATCCATTCTTCATTTGAAGGGCATCTAGGTTGTTTCCAGGTTCTGGCTATTACAAACAATGCTGCTATGAACATAGTAGAGCATATATTTTTGTTGTATGATAAGGCCTCTCTTGGGTATATTCCCAAGAATGGTATTGCTGGGTCCATGGGTAAGTTGCCAGAGTTTTATGACACTTCTTCCAACCTCCAGTTTTTAAGCTACTCCCCTTCTCTGATGTTTTATGGGTCTTGAGGGTTAGTGGCATAGATGTCCCATTTAGGAAGCAGTGCTCAGAGATTGCTTATTCCCAGTACTTTGGGCTGATGTGAATCTGTCCCAGACTGAGATCAGTACTGGACTATGTGTATAAACATACATATTTAAAAGAGACTTTGACAACTTGTCTATTTATGGAAACAACTGTTGTATTTCCTTCCTTGGGTCCAATATTCCCCATACCATAAGTTATTTTCATTTTTCTAAGAACAAAACATTATTCTAAAGTATATAGATTGGGACCAGTGAGAGCAGAGGAAAGAGATATCTACTGTTGCTACTGATACTATCATGAGTATTTACGAAAGGTCTCAATATGTTGACTAAAGAACAATTCCCCTCGTCTGTATCATGAGCACTTAAAATTTTTTACTTTTCACCTTTATTTCCTGTTTTCTTACAAACAATTTTAAGACTTAAAATACAGTTCTTTATCCAAATGTGGAAGACTGTGGGTGCAAATAAAGCCATTTCACTTAACAACAAAAGGAAAGGTAGCTAAGCAGCCGCTTATGAAATCCAGCACCAGGATAACATTTCAAAGTTTTATACTGGAATTTGGAAGAAAACTGCAATCTCAGCACTAGTAACTTGAGAAAATCAGGAACTCTCACTTGTATCTTCGTAAAATGGTAATATGAACACCCATCATGGGGCTGGATAGATGGCTTAACAGTTAAGAGATATTGATGCTCTTGCAGAGGACCTGATTTTGGTTTCCAAGCCTGGCCACAGCTGTCTATCAGTCCAGTTCCAAGAATCTGATACCCTTTTCTGCTCTTCACAGGAACCTCAAAACAAACACACACATACACATACACACACAAACTTTTTTAAAAAATTAAAATTAAAGAGCCTTATGTGTAGAGGTACCATGGTGAAAAGTTGTTTGGGTGACTTTCAGGGGTAGCTTGGGAAATGAAACAGAGACATAAGAAATTATTAATGTAGATAGCTGATATAATAATCAAGACAACCAATTTCATGTAAGAAGCTTTGTGGTGATAAACATCATCAGATTTACTAATCATGAAGGACTCAGTAAAATAATTACTGATTGGAAGGAAAAATAAATATCCAGTGCTAAAGCAACTATGGAATTCTAGAGTGGACTCTGTGGGTAGGTCATGGAGCAGACCTTGCCTAAACGACCTTAGATTTAATGATAGATCTATTCAGATTCACTACAGCATGAGTCATTTTCCATCTATATGACTAAAACTCGGAATTAGCTTCCCATTTTGATCAAAAAAAAAAAACTAAAATGGGGGAGGGGGAGCTATCCATTTTCAGCAAAGATCAGTGACAGCACATCTTATAAATTCCCTCAAATGTTAGTATTCTCAGTAATGAATATATTTGAGAATTTTCTATGCTTTGGATAGTACAAATGATTGACATTAATAGTATAATTTATTTTTCTCACCTTCTCTTACAAACTTAAATTTCACATTGTAGAAGCCAGGACTGGCTTCCAGAAGTCTCTGACATTTGGCTTTCTTGGATTTGCATAGAGCTCAAATTAGTTGGGCAGACTCAGGCTTTAATAGATGCCTCCTATGGAGGAAAATCTGTTTGTTTTATGTAAATGTGATGCATTTGCTATTTTCTCTCTCCTCCATTTTCAGAGCTGGACACAACTTGAGCATTATGTATATATTTCTAATTGAGAATTCCATTTTCATCCTTTAACAAGCTGTTATACCAAAAAGTGAGTCATGGCAGGGAGGTATTGCTTAGCCTGTAGGGGCATCATTTGGAAATCTGAAAGGCATAGATCTAAAGATTTAAAATAGACATTTGTGAGTAAATTTCTCTATTTTTCACTTTATTATAATTCCCCCAATAAATATTTTTAAATTGTAGAATGCCACTGAATGGTATCCAATTTTGTTATGTTTTCCTCCTTAACTGTTTCTAGGGAGAGGATAATGTTGGAGATGTGGCTGGGACTTGAGATGTCTGTGATACTTTGTTTCACACTTTTTTTTTGGGGGGGGGGTTGGCTCTCATAATTAAGTCCATATGACCATTTATTTAACTTCTAGCAAAACAAATTAGGAGAGCTGCAGTATTTTGTTGTTTCATTTACTTATTCCTACCAAAATCCTTGCCTTATTAAAAATATTAAAATGCAAGATGACCATAATTAGAGTCCCCTTTCAGTTTTCTGTTTAAACAATGCTTGGCTGAAAAAAATAAAATGCTTGGTATAGCAATAGGTACAGATTATGAACATTTAAGCTAAAGAAAGTCAATTATGTTATTAAACGTAGGAAGCCAATCTACAAATTACACTAAAAGATTTCTTATGTCTGGCTCCCTGGAAAGGTAAAACTATAGAGACAGAAAAAAATAAACAACTGTTGCCCGAAGCTAGGCAAGAGTACAGACACAAAGTATTCTCTAAGGGGACTGACTCTCAAAGCAACAGAACTATTATTAATGATAGTCCAGATGTATGTATATGCTAGCACACATATGTGTCAATGTATGGCCCATTAGTTCTATCCTCTTATTGGCTAATTCTCACATCATGGTTAACCCATTTCTAATAATCTGTGTAGCACCACGAGGTGGTGGCTTATAGGGAAAGATCCTAACCTACATCCGTCTCAGGCAGGAGCTTCATGGTGTCTGCATGACTCTGCTTTTTTCTCCCTGCATTCTGTTCTGTCTACTCCACCTACCTAATTTTCTGCCCTATGGAAAAGCCAAGGCAGTTTTCTTTATTATTTAACCAATGAAACAACAGATAGATAGAAGGCCCTACTACATCAAACTGCTTGGACTATTAGCTCTAGCTTCTTATTGGCTGACTCTTACATATCAATTTAATCCATATCCATTAATCTGTGCATCACCATGAGGTTGTGACATACCAGCAAAGTTTCAGCATGTCTGTCTCCATAGATTCTCTTGATTCTGCCTCCTTTCTCCCAACATTCCATTTAGTCCCCCTCCCCTCTTAGCTCTATTCCCCTATATCTCTGCTATATTTCCAAAGTAGTTCACAGCATACAGCGTGCTATCCCTCATCATAAAAGTATCCTTTAAGTGAGCTTTTGGGGAGAATATCTAATTTACAATCTTATGCCTGTTTATGATTAGGTATCCATATGATTGAACTCAGATGTATCATGGGAAAAATTTTTTGTCAATGTATCTGACCTGTTCTTTCTTTCACTTGTATGAAAGTTATATATTTTCTCTTTCAAACTCCCTAAATAAAAATCCAAGAATCACCTTTCCCTGGCTAAAACCATTGGTGATATCAGCACCAGGGAAGGGAAAGTTGAGAGGTCAGTACACCGTCAACTCTATTTTTCGTGTGAACATAAAATCTCTACTCAGTTTTTGCAAATAAACCAAAAGTATACATTGGAGAAAACACAGTATCTTCAAAAAATGGTGCTGATCAAACTTGATAGCTATAGGGAGAAAAATGAAACCTTATCTCTCAGCCTGCACAAAATAATCTCTAAATAAATCTGAGGCATCAGCATAAGACCTCATAACCTGAATCTGTTAGAGAAGGATAAAACATGGTTTCTCTCTTAAACTGTTTTTGATTGATTGATTTTATCTGTCTAAGTCTTTTACCCCAACGTATATTTGTGCACATAATCAAGCATGGTGCCCATGGAGGTTAGAAGAGAGTGTCAAGTCTTTTGAAGCTGGAATCATACACAGCTGTGAAACACCCTATGGATGTTGGGGATTGAGCCTGAGTCCCCAGGAAGAAAATAAAAATGTCCTTAACCGAGCAATCTCCTCAGCCCCTATCTTAGAAATTTTGCTGTTTTTACCAAGGTAATGTAAGCAAGCAGTCAGACTTACAAATGCCTAAAAATAACTTTAAAGGGGTTCTAAAAATAACAGGTCTCAAATGATCTAACATTGAGTGACTACCAGACAAATAGATGTTATGCACTTTATTAAAGTACCAGGGAAACGACCAACCCAACTCTGGTCAAAGCTCAGGTGGTTACATATCATAATTTTTGAACCCTGGAATGAGAACGCGAGACATAATTTTATAATCCTTTCCAATACTGATCCTGAATCATTTTCCTTCCGGAAAACTCTGTACTGATGTGTAAGTGAGGAACTTAACACCGTGTATGACTTGCCTTGTTTTCATGTTTGACCAAAATGCTTGATTTTACTTCAATAATGTCTAACCTAAAGGTAACTTTCAAAATATTTACATATAACTAAATGACATACCTTAGTCTTTATTACTATTGCTTTTTTAACCTTCTCTTTGTCTTGAGGCATACTTCATTTGCTGAGGCACGAAGAGCTAAGTCAGGTTTTGCTTTCTCACCACTCACTTGATCCTTTTGGAGTGCACAGAAAAGGGGCACTTTCTGGTTTAGTTTACTCACTTTTAATTCTTCTGAAATAGAGAAACATTCTTTCTTCCATTCCGCCACTTCCTTCTTTTGTGTGTACAGCAATAAGTGTTTGGATTACAACATGAAATAGCAGATAAATGTGCTATTATCCAAAGATTTACATAATTAGCTTAAGTATAATGCATTCCCTTTTGAAAATGCCCATGCTTAGTCTAAGTGCATATTGCTGCAAGGGATATTTCACCCCACCCTTCTGGGGTTGAGGCTCTGCTTTGCATCTTGTCTCAGACACATAATTAGATGTAGCAGGTATATTATAGTGGCCTCACAGCCTGCATCACCAAATCTTCTTTAAACATCATTTCAGCAAAGTAAACCCAGGAAATTCTGTTCACCTTACCTAAATGCTTGTAACTTTAGTATTTTTACAATTCTTTCAGGCTCAGCACAGATGGGATTTTTCAAATGAAAACCAGATGAAAGTAAACAGCCCTCTTGCCATCAAAATCTATAGGTAGGAAGACGCAGATCCAGCTCTGTGCAGTAATAAGATCTGCCTTTCAGTGAAAGTGTGTTTCCAATAACTGCACAGTTACCTTTCATTAGAGACTCAAATCAGCATTTTATTTTTCCTCTTATAATTTGACATGGTAAAAGGAGAAGTGGGCTTTCAGGGTCCCTAATCCCTGTCAACCCCAGATGAAGGATTTTAGCACTCTGCCTCTGTTGGGGTATTTGGATTTGTAGTTCATTTTACAATTCCTGTTTAACATACAATTAAATAATAATGTAAATATGTGACATAATCTCTCCTGGCTACAAACTTTCACTGACCCTGGTGATTTCCTCCCCTTAGGGTTTTAAATTTGATTTCCATTGCTCTTCCCTTCTGAAACACATACCTACGCCATTTTCAGTTGCAATTTGCTAAGTAGTCATTTCATCTGCAATTGCTTTTAAATTTATTTGAAATAATTCTTGTTGGAACAGAAAATAGCACTTTGATTAGAAAGGAATCGTGTTAACTCTGTGGTCAATTTATTTTGAATTTATTTTATGTTTTAATTGCATACCTAGATCATAGCCTTTCAAACTCTTGCACATTAAAGTTGTTGGAGATTTACACCTTTAAAACTTCTTCAAAAGATGATCCAAATTGCCTGCTCATAATTGTGACCTAGACATTTTAAGTGTTGAAGAATCAGTTCTTAGAACTCAATTTTATGTTCTGAAAGTGGTTTGTTCTTGCATCCCAAAGCTTTAGATTCTCATTTTACATCATTGGAAGAAAAACAAACCATGCTCAAGATTGGAAAGAATGTAAACTCTGTTTATGTTTGTACTATTATCTAATATATGAGTAGGTTTACGTTTTGTGTGTATATGTGTGTGTGTGTGTCTGCAGAGATGAAAGGACAATATTGGATATAATTTCTCTGGTTGTATAATCCATCAACCTATCTGTTTGTCTATCATCTATCTATCTATCTATCTATCTATCTATCTATCTATCTATCTATCATCTATCTATCTATCTATCTATCTATCTATCTATCTATCCATCCATCCATCCACCTACCTACCTACCTACCTACCTACCTACCTACCTACCTATCTATCTTTAAAATCTTTCATGTAAGCTAAACAGTCTAGCCAGTGAGATTTAGAGATTCTCCTGTCACTGTCTCTCAAATTCTGGAATTTTAAACTTAACTACCATGTTTAGATTTTGAAATGCATGCTCTTGAGTTTGAATTCAACTTCTTGTATTTACAAGAAAAGCATATTTCTGACTTACATATATTCCCATCCCTAAATATTATGAAAAAATCCTAAAGGATAGTGGCTGCACAGGCAGACCAGACCAGACTTGGACACTAGATATTGGACCTGGGCAAATTATTCTTAGAGAGAAATGTGGAAGAGCAGAATCATGTCCACTCACCCTTCTAGACCCAGGAAAAGCAAATGCAGGATAATCCAGGAGGAGAGGTTGGATATGACATGGGAGGGACTTGCAGATTTAATGCAGTCCCACAAGGTTTAGTTCCAGGGAGTAAAACTATTTAATACATTTCCCTTCTCCTTCCCAGCTACCAGTTCTTTATCTCAAAGTTCAAATAATAAAATATATTTCAGACACAACTGGCTATTTTTAATAGAAAAATTACTTATAAAGTGAAAGAAAATATTTGCTATATAGACTTCAAAAGGGGGAAATTTTGAACTCCAACTCGTTGCATCCTTACTTGTTACTCGAATGGAAAAATGGGGTTAAGAAGGTCAGATGAGATCTACGAAAGCAGTATATATGATTAAAAGGCAAGTTAGCAGAAATAGATTAAAGGAATTTAATGAGTTTAATTTAATGAGTTTTGTGACTAAAAAAAAGTTATAAGGGAAATTGGAAACCAGTGGGGGAAAGCATAAGTAATTCAAGGCAAAAAATGCAGGTTTAGTCTGAAAGGATTCATGATGGAGACAGTAGACGCTACAGCGGGCACATGTTTTAAAGGAGGAAACATCTCAGGAAAAAAAAAATATCTAGAAGAGAATGACAAAAAACTAAATGGAATAAGAAGACATTTGGGGAAGTGATAATTAAGGTCTCCAGTTTTGAATTTAGAGGGAATGAGATCCCATGTTTCTACAAGGAAGAGCTGAAGAGAAAGGATATGATACCCAATCAGAGGTTCCAGCTTGACTTGTTGATTTATCATTTAGCATAAAGAACCAGCCATCTTGCTAACATGCTCATTTGTCAAACAGCATAGATGATTTATCATTTTCGTGGGTGCTGTACAAATCAACAAATGCACTCACCCTAAGCAAAGGCTTTTGCAGATTACAATCATGCTGTAACATACTGGAAGGGTACTACAACTCACACTGAGAACCTTGGTTTTGGCAAGAGCTGATTGCTCTTTCAGGGACACATTTCCTGTGGAGAAGCACTGGAAAAAAAAAAAAAAAAACAAGGGAGAAATCTGTAATGGATGAAGTCCTTAATCCTAGATTTCACTAACTGAAATTTAGATTATGAATGCATAATAAGTGAAGTGCCCCAAACCCCAGCATCTCCTGTTTCCATCTGGCAAGTCTAAGATGTAACCATTTCAGAGATTCTCAGAGGACATTTCATGACCTGTATGCGTAACAGTCAAAAGGAGGAATATTACAACCGAATTTGACTTTACACTTTCTAATGTTTCATTATTTGTTTCCTTATAAATTTTGTATGTTACTGTCACTCTCTGGTAACCTTGAGAGGAGCAGATGGAAGAAACCCATGCCCTTTCCTGTATATCTTCATAGACTACACATACTGTGATACTGTGACTTGTGTCATGTGTAAACTCCCACTGGTCACAACATAGGCATACTAGCTGTGCAAAAGAAGACCTGAGAAATGAGCATCCAAACAGACTAGGCTCCCACAAAGCCAGTCACTTTCCTAGACCTGAATGGAGGGGGGAAGACCTTGGACTTCCCACAGGACAGGGCATCCTGACTACTTTTTGGACAGGAGATGTAGGAGGAGGGGGAAATGGCATGGGAGGAGGGGAGGAGATGGAAAATTTTAATAATAAAAACCCCTGAGAAATGACAGAAACTTTTTTTAAATTCCAAAAAGCACTAGTAAGTGAAAATAACATAAAAGCCATGAAAATAAATTAAATAGGCTGAGTTTTATTTAAATACCTGTTTTGTTTCATCTATTCTTCCTTCTTTCCTTCCTTTCTCTCTCTTTCTCGTTCTTCTTTTTCTTTTCTTTTTTTAAGATAGAGGTTCATATGTTTTTAGATGAACTCAGACTCACATTGTAACTCAGGATGACCTTGGGACAACCACAAATGTCCTTATGCATGGCTAATGAGATGCTGGACAATGAACTCAGGGCTTCAAGCATGCTAAGTAAGTAACTCTCCAGCTCAATTATAAAACAAAACTAATGTCTAAAACCAAAGATGGCCTTGTAGTTGTCTTTTAACATGGCTGTGCCCTCTAACTCTTATTTCTACCTATGCTTCTTAAGGGCTGAGATATCCATCACTCCGTCTATTTGAACCTAAATATCACCTGTACACATTCTCACTTGATCTTTTTATTTTAATTTATTTTTAAATTTAATTTTACATTCTATCCACAGTTCTTGCTCTCACTACTCTTCCTACCCCCATCCCACCCTGCATTCACTCCTCCAAACTGGTAAGGGATTGCTTGGGAAGTCAAAATAGTCTGGCACATTAAGTTGGGGAAGGATCAAGCTCCTCTCCACTGTATTAAGACTGAGTATGGTATCACTCCACAGGGAATGAGCTCCAATAAGTAGCTCATGCACCGAGGATAGAGCCTAGTCCTCCTGCCATGTGCCTCACAGATAGTCCAAGCTTCACTTCTGTCTCCCACATATGGAGGGCCTAGTTCAGGCCGATGGAGGCTCCACAATTGTCAGTCCAGAATTCATGAGTTTCCACAAGTTTGGTTCAACTGTCTCTGTAGATTTCTCCCTTATAAACTTGACCTCCCTGCACATATATTCCATCCTCCCTCTCTTTGATTGGTTTCCCAGAGCATGGCCTGGTGCTTGGTTGTGGATCTCTGCATTTGGTTCTGTCAGTTGCTGGATGAAGGCTCTGTGATGATAGTTGGTTTACTCACCAAATAAATACATGACTAGAGGGGAAGGCCAGTTCGAGCTCCCTCTACACTATTACTAGGAGTCTGAGCTGGGGTCATTGTTGTGAAAGGAATTGGTCAACATCCTTACTCATCAGGGACATGCAAATCAAAACAACTCTGAGATACCATCTTGCATCAGTTAAATGGCCAAGATCAAAACTACTGAGGGCAGTTTATACTGAAGAGGATGTTGAGTCAGGGGATCATTCCTCCACTGCTGGTGGGAGTGCAAAGTTTTACAGCCACTTTGGAAATCAGTGTAGTGGTTTCTCAGAAAATTGGAAGTCGCTCTACCTCAAGACCCAGTGATACCACACCTGGGCATATACCCAAAGGATGCTCAATCATACCACAAGGACACTTGCTCAACAGTGTTCAAAGAAGCATTATTCTTAATAGGCGGAACGTAGATACAACCTTGATGTCCCTCAACTGAAGAATGGATACAGAAAATGTGTTACATTTATACAATGGAGTTTTACTCCATGTAAAAAACAATGACATTATGAAATTTGCTGGCAAATAGACAGAACTAAGAAAAAACATCCTGAATAAGGTAACCCAAACTCAGACAGATGAGCATGGTATATACTTACTCATAAGTGGATAGTAGATGTAAAGCAAAGAATAACCATTATACAATCCGCAGTTTCAGACAAGCTAGGTAAAAAGAAGACACATGGATCTAAGAATGACACATGGATCACTCAGGGAAGGGGAATTAGGTGAGATCTCCTGAGTAAACTGGGGGTGAAGAGGGGTGAAGGGAAGGGAATGAGAGATGAAACACTGAGGGATCAGGATAGTCAAGGGGGGAGAGGGACAGAGTGGGGGAGCAGTGAAAGAGAGATCTTGATAGAGCCAGCCACTATGATATTACAGAGAAACCCAGTGGTAGAGAAATTCCCAAGAATCCACAACAATGACATCATTAAATTTTTTAAAACCTGTGGATTTATGACATATATTTATTTATAAATAATTAGCTACATTCCTCACAGTTAGAATTGATAGCTATGAAAATAATGTGGTACAAAGCAGAAATACACTTAACCTATATCCATTGGGCAGCTAGCATAACACTTGGATCATGATAGAACCACAGGGACAGCCAGGAATGTTGCCTGGACTGTAGCATCAAAGATATGTGATGTGGGCTAAAAACAAGTACTGAGAGGAATCTGAGGAATAATAAAACTGTGAAGTATGCTGCTTGGAATGATGAGAAAGCTCTCTGACCTCCTAGTAGACAGGCATATGGAGTAGCTTGAAAATCTGTGCTTCATTTGAGAAATGCACACGAGACAATGCCTTGCAGTTATTAGAATGACAAGTTGAATTGAAGGTGTTCTTGCTTGGAACTTGTGCTTGTCTCTTTCCTAACTCAGCCCATTTCTCATTGACAGTCCAACCCCTTCTTTCCAGGTAATACTTGTTCTAAGACACCCCATGTAAATAAAGATTTGGTTTCACTGAATTTCATTAATCTTCTGATTTCCCAACCTGTTCTCTATACGTCTAACCCAGGAATACCAACTTCCTTTCCAATCTCTCTAAAGACTGGACTTTCGATTAGGCTATAGAATGAATATTCTAAACTTGATGTTGTTAAATTTCAAACTCTGTGATTGACAGAATATTTAGAGTTGTGTTATCACCATTATCTTATTGTAAAGCACTTACACATCCCCCAAAGCAGGATAGTACTCATTAGCAATCACTTCTCATACTGCTACCCCCAGCCTCAGGCAATTGCTAATATACTTTCTGTCTCTGTAGATTTGGTTATAATTGCTGCTAAATGATTTAATCTGTCCTGAAGGACTCCTTTATTTTCTCCAAACTGCTCACCCCCTAATCTCCAAAGTTTGAATATGAAGTTTTTCACCTGTATTGGGGATTCATTTCTTTGTGCACATGTGGTAGTTTTAGCTCAAATTATTAATCTGAAATTATTCTGAGGATTCTGTTTCATTCTATGATGACTTACATCTTTTATTAGTGAGGTGGCCAAGTTAGCAAAAAAGCAAAAAGCCAAAACTAGAAAACAAACAAAAACCAACCAACCAACCAAAAAAACAAACAAACAAAAAAACAACTGGAAATATGAATTACTTGTTTGCTTTTTAAGCAGTGATTTGTATATAGTATTAAAAACGCCTGAAATATTCAAGGCATGGAATTCCAACATTTTTCTAGTTTGATTGAATAGTTTTGTCTTGAGTCCCGTGGGTAGGACTGGTTACTTATAAACCATTCCTGCTTGACTCTACATACTTTCAATGCCTTTAGTTAGACTATCTTAAGGTCTTTTATGCACCACAGGTGAGATTGGAAGTAATATCAAACTAAATGGCTTATTCAGAGTTTAAGTGAGCAGAAATACGCATTGCATTGGAAGAGATCATTCTAAATTAAGAAAACTTCAGCTTGCTACTAATTAATGAATTAATTCAAGTATTAAAGAGCAATTTAGTATGATTACTTATTATAATGATAAATATGATTTATTGTGTATCTATTCTACACATATTTGACCAAAATAAAATAAAACAGACATAAAACAAAAGAAATTGTTTATTGAAAGAAAAGAGGCTCATTCAGAATAAATAGAGATGTTAAATAAATTATCTGAGTGAGAAGACAGTAAGGCAACTTTGAAAATTTTGGAATGAGAATTTAATAAAGAATGCAACAGTAATTGAGAAAAAAATATCTTATAGGTTTTTTTTACACATGCCTATAATAAAAGAAGAAGATGACATACTTATCCACAGTAGCATCCTGACCCCTCAGATACAATTAGTTGTTGTGTACGGATTGAGCAGATCAGTAAGACTTTATTAAAAGACAAGGGTGCTGGGTATTGGTGGTGCATGCCTTTAATCCCAGCACCTGGGAGGCAAAGGCAGGTGGATCTTTGTGAATTTGAGGTCAACCTGGTCTACAAGAGCTAGTTCCAGGATAGGCTCCAAAGCTGCAGGAAAACCCTGTCTTAGAAAACAAGAAACAAATAAAAACACAAAGAAAAAGAAAAAAGATACAAGGGTGATCTTTCATAAAACTGATAACTGTTTCCAGAATTAGTAGGAATTAATGTTACATTATTATCAACGTACCTAGTATTTATTTTCCAAAAATTTAAATAGTGTTCAGTTTGATTGGGGAACTATTTCAGGCACAATGTTTAGTTGTTGGCACTGAGAGTGGGGTGTGCTATGGGTACAATGCAGCACTCTACACATGCCTCTAGCTGGTACAATGAGGGCAGCATTTGTTTTCCTTACGGATCTTGCAAGATGAATTCCTCCCAATTTGTTTAGATTTTGACTATGCTGCAAACTGTAGCACGGTGTATTATTTTAGACTTCCTTGCCTTACTTTTTATATAGGGGGCATTGTTCTTACCCCACTAATGACGGACAATGCTACCGAGATGTTAGGAGCAGCGTTCAGACCTCTGTCACGTCTAAAGACAATTTGTCCTTTTTATATTCATATGCATTGCTTCCTACAAGAAGGCAAATACCAAATCATTGAGAACTGGCGTGTGAATAAGACCTTCTTGGAAAGTTAAATTATGAAGTCATTTGCAACTTAGCTCTCATTCTTTCCTGCTTTTCCACTGTTCTACAAAAGAGGCATCCCATTCATTCTGAGCATGCCAGTACTCCCAAGTACATCATCCTTATTGCTTTTGGAGTTGAGACCTTCTAGAGGTCACTGTAGCCAATATTTAAATGAAAGAAAAATTTTGCTGTTCCATATGAATGCAGTAAATAATTGACTGTTGCTTAATTTTGCTTACGTCACGTAAGTTTAAGATTCAGATGCAGACATTAATTCTTCCTTTGAATATTTTATCCTTGGAGCAACTTTACAGAAATTTTCTCCCTAAACAATTATATTTTAAAGTAGCATAGATGTCCATAGATTTACAGGATTTGTAATACGCTTCTTCTGAGTGTAGTGAATCCATTGGGCAAAAGTCTGACCTAACTCTTAATACCTTTTTTTTTTATAATGGATGCAATGTTTTTCAAAAAAAAAAGGAGGAAAATAGATTGACGCTGGCAGATAACCTGAGTCATGTGAGGTGGCATGTCATTTGAGAGGCATGGGGCAGCGTAATGGGCTGCTCCAGGAAATCTGGCCACTTGACGCCACCGTTCTCTCTGAGTCAAGGTCGTTTTGCACTGAGAATAAGTATAGCTCCTAGAGACAGTCTGCTTGAGTCCAAACTCTGTCTCCATCTCTTCGTAGCCTGGTGACCTTGGGCACATATCAGAGTCCACAGAGAATTGTGATGGGGATTATGTGAGACCATGCATGACTTAGAAACCAGAAAGGAATTGCTCTATTAGGCACCACAGGAGTCTCATTAGAAAAGGTGAAAGGAACAACAGGATGCAGTGTATAGCAATTATTAGAAATATAAAATAGTTTTATGCTTATATGCTGAGCTGAGCTAACAAAGTACTGGTTTTTAAATTGCTGGAAAGCATCTCTGCACGTTTAATAGATACCATTTTTATTCACGTCACGGCGAAGAGTGGTTGATCTAGCAGAGTGCTGAAAGCAGCAGGGAACAGGATGAAAAGGAAAAGCCAAAGGGCAAGAGGAGACCAACTACAATAACTAAACCTTATTATGTTTAAGCACTCCTCTAGATACTTCTTCTGGAGTGTGCGGTAAGTTCTAGATGCTGCTGCTTACTAGGAGGGGATAAAATCATGAATGTGGGTGACATTGAGGCCATCACCTATAACTGATTTCCATGTGTTCCTCTCCAGAGCTAAATTATGTTGATATGTTTAAAGTAATAACAGAACCAACACAAAGAATTTCAAGCAGGAGCAGAAGTTTTGTACTGATATACAGTGGGCTGAATGGTGATAATTATAAGTCTGGAAATGCCAAGTAAATTAACAAACCCAGCAGTGATAGCTGGAATATGGCAAAGGGGGAGGGCAGGAATATTACAAAGCATGTTGCTATGGAGGAAAAAATCTTAAGTCTGTTGTCTATCTATTATATTTCAAGTCATCATATTTTGAAGAAAATTCATTTTCTTGATATTCAAAATAAGGACCTTGGAGCTT
This sequence comes from Alexandromys fortis, assembly GCF_014885135.2. Classification (NCBI taxonomy): domain Eukaryota; kingdom Metazoa; phylum Chordata; class Mammalia; order Rodentia; family Cricetidae; genus Alexandromys; species Alexandromys fortis. Next base: position 3,043,124 of record NW_026067953.1, on the reverse strand, counting down.
AGAGGCTAAGTTCCTGTATACTGTGGAATAAACTGTCTTGAATTGGTATGTTGAAACTGTACTGCTAGTGTAATTATATTTAGAGATGCAGATTTGGGGATGCAATCAAAGTCACATGAAGTTTCCAGGATGTGGACTTGATGGAATGTGATAAATACCCATATATGAACAGTAAGAAGCCTAAGAGAGATCTCAGTTATCTTTCTTCCTTCCTCCATTCTCTCTTTCCATCTCACCATGTGATGCTACAAGACATTTGCCTGCAAGCCAACCAAACTACCCTCATCAAGACAACCACTGTTTACCTCGAGGTTGGGTGTTCTAATATCTAGAATTGTGAAGACAGATGTAGTGTTTAAGTCATACAACCTATGGGCTTTTGCTATAAAATCCTTGAGTGATTATGACTTGTAATCGTGACCTTAGTCAAACTGGTTATTCAAGTTGGATGGAAGGAGAAACAAAACAAAATGAAAACCCAGATAGGCAACAGTCATAAGACCAGAAAGTTACAGAATAAAATCTTATATTTGGTGGAGTCATGTAAAAGTAAAAGCAAATGATATTGTCAACTGATTAAATTACCATGAGTTTGTTCTCCTTTCTACAAGAAAATTAATTCGAGCAGAAACCATGTCTTAACAGAGGTTCAGGAATGTTAAAGTTGCCAACTGGGACTGCAGTTCAGAGGCCTCTAGAGAGAAAAAAGTCCTATGTTATAACTTGGTTCCTTTTATTTTATTAAGCACAATTGCTCTCCATGTAACTTTATTTGTCGACCTTCTAGTAGCTCTCTCACTGAAACTAATGGTCCATGATGGCATCCAGCCAGGTACCTGAACAGTAGGCAGATGTCCTGACCTGCACAGTAGATAACAGGCAGACCTGTGGCTTTGCTCTGCCATTGCAGCTTTTCTGCTCCGAAAACATATACAACTTATAATGTCTTCTATAAATCAGAATATTTTATTTGCTTAGTTTTTGATCTTTAAGCTGTTGTATATTTTAAAATCATTTGCCGCTTCGGGGAGTGTTCTCTATTATTCCACAACTTTTTAATTCTTCGGTATCCATCCTGCTATCTCAGGTCATTGTGATTTGGGAATTTCCAACTATTCATTTTAAATACAGGATAACTCAAGAAAGAAATAAAACATCTTCTCTGCTATAATACCTTATGGAATTTTCTTTACTAAATATTCTTAGATGCAGTTGAGGATTCTCAATTCTTGGATCTTATCATTTCCTTGATTTGCCCTTAAGTCACAATTTAATTGTTTGGAACTGGTCCCCTGCTAGGCCTAGGAATGTCTTCCTATCTCCAGAGTATGCCTGGTTGCAGATACAATGAAATGAGAGCCTCTTCCACAGAATAATGAAGAGAACTCTATTTAATGGTTTTCAGCCAATATTGGAAGCAGAAGTTCTAAAATGCCACAGAGAATTGTTTGCAAGATTCCCAGAACAGTCTTGGCAAGCAAACAGCCTGGAGATTTTGGATATGAATTTGAATATCAGCTTGAACATATTTCCATTAAACAAAGGAAAGCTTGGTGTTCTATCTATCAAAAACTATGAGAAATAAATCTAGACTGCTAATTTCCGTGTCACATTTAAATGCTATAAAGATAGTATTCCATTGGTGTAAGGATAGTCAGACTGGTTTTCATGATAATAATGGAAAGAAGGTAAAATTGCTGGATTACAGCAATTTCCCAGGTTCTGTTCAACCTATTTACTATGATATAACTTAAAGGTAGCTTTTCCTTTGCCGTAGTGTAGGTTGTTTCCCTTACCTCTTTAAAATGTTTTGTTTATTCCGTGATGTCAACTCAGTATAACTACTATTTGAGACTCTGACATTGGCCTTCATGTCACTTTCTAGCTATGACATTTGGCCAAAATTTCCTTTATTTTCAAAATTCACCCAGTCTAACATTGAACATGAGTTAAAAATTATTTGTTTTAAGAGTCTTCCTGGAATTAATGTAATTTTTGCTATCAACTCAGATATACCCAACATTTCAAAAAACAGTCTCAGGGAGTTCTAAACCAAGAGACCCTGGTAGTTGTTTCAATTCTAGAACAGTGCTACAGAATTGATGTCTTAATTGATAGAAAGGTATTTCTCAGGGAGATGGGGGCACAAGAATGTAGGAATGGGGAAAGGAAAGGAAAGATGGGGAAAGCCAGGCAGTGGTGGCACACGTTTTTAATCCCAGCACTCGGGAGGCAGAGGCAGGCGGATCTCTGTGAGTTTGAGTCCAGCCTGGTCTACAAGAGCTAGTTCCAGGACAGGCTCCAAAACCACAGAGAAACCCTGTCTCGAAAAACAAACAAAAAAAAAAAAAAAAAAAAAAAAAAAAGGAAAGACGGGGGAGAAAGAAAAATAGAAAAAAGGCATCTAGGTTGTTTCCAGGTTCTGGCTATTACAAGCAATGCTGCTATAAACATAGTAGAGCATATACTTTTGTTGTGTGATAAGGCCTCTCTTGGGTATATTCCCAAGAGTGGTATTGCTGGGTCCATGGGTAGGTTGATCCCGAATTTCCTGAGAAACCTCCACACTGCTTTCCAGAGTGGTTGCACAAGTTTGCATTCCCACCAGCAATGGATGAGTGTACCCCTTTCTCCACAAGAGAGAAGGACAGGAGGGAGGGAGATAGACAGAGAGAGAGAATTTGGTCTACTGTCTTCATTCCTTTATAAGGGCACTGAGCCAAAACTATCATGACAGCTGTATCATCATAGTCTTCTCTAAATCTAGACACCTCCTAAATACTTACTTCCACATACCATCCTGAGGTTTTAGGCTGGAAAATATGGGAGTAGGAACACAGCCATTCAGTCCTTATCTATGTTAAATAACCCTTACCTGGTTTTGGTGATAGGTAACAATAGGGATGTGGGTGAGGAGATCACTATATTGCTTGAAAGGACCACTGTTCTCATGAGCAAAATTTAGTAAAGATGAATGATTGCTTTTAAAGAAATTCTGAATATTTAGCCATTTATGAGATACAGTCTAACACTTAAAATCCATCAAATAAATTCAAAGAAAAGAAATTAACTATGGTGTTTTATCCCAAGTGAATTTAGTTAAATTGCAATTATGTTTACCAAAATTCTTTCTCATATATTTCTGCACTAAGGATGAACACAGGAGAACACATATTAAGGAATGAACCTGGAAATAAGTGTCTAGCTAATTTTATTTTCAAAAGTCAGTTCTCAAGCTGATTAGCTTACATATGTTGAAATGTAATCCCATGATGTTTGTTTGGGTAGACTTCTGACTGCTGGTTCACTCACCTCAAACCAGATCTCTGCAGGAATCAGTGCCGTGTGACACAGTACCTGTGTTAGTTTTGGTTAAAGAAAATGGCAAATCCACGGTGACAGAATTAGCGGAAGAGAATCCAAGAAGCAGGGAATCAAAGCATGATGGGAGGGGGAGACTTTAGTTTGTCCCTGTGTGTGTCCCAACTTTCCAACAAGGGCACCCTTATTTTCCTTGCTCTAATCTACTCCTTTCTTCCCAAATGCTCACATAGATCACCTTCATCCATGCCAGGCTCAACACCAAGTGCAGAGGCGGCATCCTTGCATCCTTCTCCCATTGAGCTCTTATGGTTGTTTGACATCTGAACTCTACAACAAATTACATGTAACTTAGTGTGGTGCCTCTCTATTTGACCCTTGATTGACAGGACCTAGATTGATATGTGGGCAGACTTGTCAGTGTGAGCAAACTCTGTGACTCAGACACTGTTTTTGAACATATACTATACTAGAAATAGATCTTTCTTTGGAAACTCATAATTTTAGGTGACATACCTGGAGTCTACTGTATAATTTTTGATATATTTTTACTCTTTTTAAATATATTTCAATGTATGTATATCCTCCTCTTTACCATCAAAAAAATTAAGAGTTTCCTAGTTATATCTAGTGCCTGGTAGCTATGTTTGAAGATACCTTTGAAATGATAACATTCTAACATTTATACTTTCTTCTACCAATATTATAGTATATGTAATGTGGAAATTGTGACTACCTTTTCTACAGAAAACCTCCATAATCTATGATAAAAGCTTACCTAAACATTAAAGACATTTGCCTACTTAAATTGCCAAAACACTAGAGGATATACAATACTTGAAAGCATTGTTAGATGCACCGAGACCCACACATTGATCAATCTTGGTTGTACCTCCTACTATAATTTTTGGCTTCTTTTACAAAAGATGGACTTCAATTTGTCTGTTTTATGAGGTTTCCATTGCTCACTTGATGACTATCATAGATGAAGTGTAACACATATCTTAATTGGTTGTTGCATAGATGATCTCTGTCTGGGAGATCAATATGCAACCTTTGACTCTTTATTCATATATCACAATGCAAGCTTCTGGATTTATTTCCTTTAGATATATGCCAAACTCTTTCTTCTGTACTCACAACTGTAGACAGTATATGTCATGTTCTATGGATTTTTATAAAACTATTTTCAGTAGGCATGGCAAAAGAATGGCAACACCTACCACTTTGCCACAATGGAGAGATTCAACCCAGTGTATCTTCTTCCAAATAAATGTTTTTGAGCATCCTGTTTCTTTTCCAAGAGCTAAGACCTATAGTTGACCCAAAGGATTGATCTACAGGAATATAAATTGATGGTATTCAAATGATCACATAAATTATCACCACCAACATCTTTGTTAGTCAGGACTTCGTGAGTGTCTCTTATGACCTTATATTTTTACATGAAAGCAACATCAAGTAAGCTATATTTGAACATATGCTTATAATTGTAACATAAGTTTAAGATGGTGCCTTAAAGATTTGGTATAATAAAACAGTTGTCTATAATATGTTTAAAAGTTAGTTATTGCATTGGCTATTGACAAAGGGGTTATATTTACTTATTTTTTGTATATAGTTTATACACAATTTTTTAAAAAAGTAGTATGCAAACAGATAATTCACTTAAGATTTTCAGGAAGGATATGATGCTAGATGCCTATGTGCCTCATAAAATAATAATAGAAACACTTTTAGTGCCTACTAATGACAAACTGTTTTTCTTGCTTCATTTCTGTTCTTCCAATAATCCTATAAAATGAGAATTTCCATCCTATTTTACAGAGAAAAAAATATTCTCAGCCCTTCCAGTAGTTTCCATTACTATTAAATAATAAATCTAGGGTTTGGTTATCTGTGTTTGATTTCAAAGACATTTTTCATTTTACACTCTGGTTAATTTTTAAAACTCCATAATGCAAAATGTTGAAAATAAACAATCTTAATAGTATCAAAAAATTGTTTTGTATATTCATGTAATTTATCAACTTACAAAGTTCATGTGTAAAACTCTTTATAGCACCTCTATGGATTGAAAAGTAAATGTAAACTTAGCATTTCCACTTATTGGAAGGAAGCTACTGAGTTGAACACAATTCATTCATCCACTTTTGTGGTCTGGTAAACTCACTACTAACTAGGGCTGATTTATCCTTAGGTCTGGAGATCACAGTGTGTATGTGCTGGCTGTGGGATGAGAGGATGGTGGCTTCTCAACTTGCATCATACCTATTCATCATCTTTGTCTTATCTCTAAATTGCATGTCATTGCGACTTCCCAACTGGGGATTGTAAAATATCTGATGACATTAAGCTTTATAATTCAGTGAACAAAGATCTTGTCACATTGCAGATTCTTGGGGAAGTATAGCTTTTTTTTTAAATAACATATACTTATGACAACACCATGCTTTAGAAATATTAATGTTCTACTTTCAACTAGTCATAAAAACAGTTGAGAAAATAATACATGAAGAGTGTGTAGAATAAATACACACAATAGTTATACTAAACTCACATACTCAGTTCTTTGCAAAGTGGACTTTGATCATGGATCAGACTTACCTGATTTTTTCCCCCTGTGCTCAGACACTTGCAGATATCAATTCTTAGTTTATCAGAAGTAAAGACAATGAATGTTACATATGCAACAATCGTTTTTGGAGGAAATGGGGGTTAGGGCTAAGAGTTTTTAACAGAAGCCTGGGGATTTCAAGCTTTAAATAATTTTGAGGCTTGCGTATTTTTCTTGCATAACTGATCAGTTTGATACAATACACTAGTATAAAATTAGTTAGTCTGTAAACCCATTATTCTGCAAAATTTACTTACTTTTATGAGTCTCTTGGGTGGGTTTTTACATGAAAGACATTTTTGGGGTAGTAATTATACGATTTGCATTTTAAAGAGTAAATCGCAATCAAGAAAAACATTATCACACTAATTGCAGTGCATGTAATATGGAATCTGCAGATGTACTGTTTACTTCTGTAATGGGCATGTTAGATCTACTAGAGGGAAACAACTAGAGAAAGTGAAAATAAAATAGTTGCTACAGGAGTTACAAAGACATTTCCTTCCTCGAATTTTCCTTCTCTCCCCTCCCCTTCTTCCCTTCCCCCCCCCCCGATGTCATATTTTGGTCTAAACATTAAAGAGAGCATCCTTTTACTTTGAGGCTGAGAGAAATATTTGATCCTTTTTTTTTTCTTTCCTTAGCCCTCTTATGTATTTGTTTTCTCTGGTCCTTACTCCTCTTCTTTTTGCTTATTTGGAAACTGATCATTTCTGAAAAATGTGTTTGGTCACTTCACTAAAGTGACAAGTGAAGAAAAATTGTAAACTGCGGTGTTAGTCTTGGGACAAAGAGGTGGTTAACCAGAGAGGTCTACAGTCTCCACCAAGAGTCAGATATGTAACAAATGACCAGAAGAAAAGCAAAACAAAGTAGCCTCACTCAAACTTCAATAAAATAAGCAAGCACTAAGGATAGCAAAATTATTTGTGAGTGAGTATTGTCATGTGGTTATATGTTTACCGAATTTTCTCCTTCCTTCAAGGAAAAAATCATTTCATGTTTTATGATCATATTTTTATAGAAAAATGATGTTTATCCACATCATTATTATATTTTGTGATTGGTTTTCTACTACAACTGAAAGATAAATTTTGCATAAATAGATTAGACACTTTTTTTCTGATTTGGTTATTAGAAAAATAGCAAATTCATTAGTGTTAATTTTTACCATTCATTTTGCTTCAAGAAATTTTTATAATAATGTTTTAAAATCATAATGTAACTATTTATTTCTCCCAATTTCCTCTCCTCCTTCTAACAACTCCCCCATGAACACCCTTATCTCTTCATCAAATCCATGACCTCTTTTTCTTTAAATTTTATTATACATATATGTATATATTTTTTGCTAAATACAACCTACTCAGTCTATATAATTGTTCTTGTTCTTGTAAGATCTCAGGTCTAACCATAGTGTGTTAGATAACCAATTGGGGGACTCTCATTAAAATATTACTAGAGGTGATTTACAATTTGGATTACTTTCTTCTTCAACTCTATAGTTTGAAATACAGTTCTAGAAAATACCTTTTTGTGATTTGAGACACAGCTCAGTGTTAAGAGAAGAAGACCCAAGTTTCATTCTCACTACTCACATGGAAGTTTATAACTATTCCAGTTCCAGGAGATCTGACATCCTTTGTCTTCTGTGGGAATCAGACATGCATGTTGTGCACATATATGCAAGAAAGGAAAACACTCATGCACATAGAGTAAAGAAAATATAAAAGAAATTCCTAGAACATATCTTCCTGGTGGTCTGAAAAATCATAATGTAAAAGACAATGTTCAGTTTAAAAGTAGACATGAGAATTTTTTGAATGATTATTTGCTTGAATTAATTTGTGAATTAAAAGGAATTTTTTGAAAAGGCTTTCCATAGCCACTAAGGTATTTATCTATAGTCTATGTTAAAGTTTTACAGTGAAAATTATATTGATTGACATGAAAATTTGGTGTTGGTTTGTGCATGAGAAATGGAATATTACTTTCATAAAAACATGACATTGATGAACACAGAACTCATAAATTCCAGTCTCTGTTTTTCATACTCTGGAGATCACAAGTTGTACCAGTTTTTGTTTTGGTTGTTGTTGTTTTCTTTTCATGATTCTTCATAATCACCATACAACATTCTCACTGGAAGCCATAAGTAAAAAGATGTGAAGAAAAATTGTAGCTAATCTCAATGAGTTTATAATATAAAGCTTAGAGCATATTTAACCTTTTTCTATAAGCAAACAAAAATAAACAAATACGCAAAAAAAGAAAAGATGGTAAGAGATAGGAAGGGAACTTCTACCCACTGGCCACTGTGGTGGTGACGTTTTCATGCACCTTTACGTGTTCCCCTGAAAAAAATGGGATGTGATACCTGCAAAGTTAATTAGATGTTCTGAAGATGTGAAGGTTCAGCATCCTTATGATGCCTGGTTAATCCAGGTCTCATCTATTCTGATTCTGAAGGCAAAGAAGTCATTTATTCTCAACCTTATCTGAAACATTTCAGTAAAATGAAAAGGTGTTTGGTATCTGAGATTCATGGTCAGTCAACATCTAACAAAATCTTATACATCTGGTTTTTAGAAGAACAATGTAGATTAATGAGGTTTTTTTTTTTTTTGATAAAGCTAATGCAATTACTTGTCAAAAGAAGACAAAGAAGGGAGTTACTGTTAGAGGACTGCTCAAAACTGGGTTGATTCATCATGAAAATTGAAACTACTCTGAAGAATGGCTAGATTTTGACTTATTTGTGGTCGTAGTATGGGCAGGGATAAAATCGCAGAGATGATGCATGGATCATAAAACAAAATCAATATACTCAGTTAAAGAAAAGCATTTTACTGGGTTGTCATTTGGAATGGTAAGCAAACTGTAGCAAAAGAGAAAAGACACTGTTTCATGGGAGTTTTTACTTTTTTCTTTCCACTTTTTGATCTTTTATTTTTGACAGTTATTGAAAATTACAATTAAAATACATTTCTTCTAATTCACTATGACATCATTATCTTTCTGTTCTTTTAGTGGCTTCTGGATCTTTTTGCAATAGTTATCCAAGAATTTACTCTTTGTAGTAATATTTCATTTGTATTTCAATAAATAAAGCTTGCCTGAAGATCAGAGAATAAAACAACCACACTAATCAACGATACAGACCAGGCAGTGTTGCCTCACATCTTTAATCCCAATAGCCATACTAATTTGCCATAGAAACAATGCAGTAGTGCGGCATGCCTTTAATACCAGTGTTAGAGAGGAATATAAAATGGGATGAGGCCAGTTTCAGCTCAGTTTCATTCTGAGGATTCCTGGAGGCAGGATCACCATTTTCAGATTGAGTTAGAGGTAAAAGTCAGTTGCTGATTGTTTTGCTTTTCTGGTCTTCTGGTTGAATCCCAATATCTGTCTCTGGGTTTTTATTCATCATTTTATTTTATAGAGTACTTCATCAGTATTTATAAAATAAGCAACAAACAATAACCTATCAAACAGCAAAACCTATTAAACAACAAAAACCACAAATTTGTGATAAGCCCTGGGTGTTTATAAGCTGGATTTGAACTGAAGTGGTTTCTGGTAATCAGTCAGACTTATGAATCACGTGGTTAGCACGAGTTAGTCAATAAAGTGACTTTATATGACACCTATTTATGGGGACAGTTATCATCATATACTGGTGTGTTTGTGTGTACTGTCTGAACATGATAGTAGGACATATTTTAAATAATGACAAAAATTTCAAATGGTGTTATGAGGCCTGACAGTTAACCAACATTTTTTCTTGCGACCAAAGTTCTCCACAGTTACTCTTTCTTGGGAAAGAAAAGGGATGTGGAAACTTAAAATTATTGTTAATAATTGTGATACCTTAAATTATCGATATTCTAATGCCTCTTTCAAAATCATTTGCAAAACATTTATGATGAATTATGAGTTTATTGTCAAGTGCCAGTTGCATGTTATACATTTTTCTGTGTCCGTCAGTATCACAGGGAAGAATAATACTATTTTCCTTCTTTATTCATGAATAAAATAACCTCGTTTATAATCTTACCATCCTGCTATTTCCATCTATAGAAAAGAATGTAATATGAACATGCATTCGTACTTCCTGGAAGAAGCAACAAAGTAGCCCATATGTGAGTATGTCATAAGCTATTTAATGATACATAAGTATAAGGATCTTCTACTAGGCTTATATTTATCTTGAATTATTCCAAATGGTCAGTATCTAATGCTGCTTAAGCCAATAAATTATACTTACTCTGGCAAAGACTAGTTTATTCTTGAATAACACAGTGAATCCCTTTGACTCTTTACCAACTTCTATTCTTATGCTACAAAGGAATAAAGTATACAAACACCAAAGATTCCTAGGACAAATGCTATGTTTTATATAAAAGCCACTAAAGCATGCACACTTTATTGATAGCTGTTCAATAAAATATATTTTTGAATATAGTACTATAATAAAATCTTAGCATCATGAGTGATATATAATTATTAATTCAGCTAGATAAATAATGTTGATTTTAGGTTAAATTTAAATCACAGACCCACACAAACATGCATGTAACACAGACAAAGACAATTATTCTTATTTACAGATCTGCTCCTAAACTTCTTATTTAGATTTATGACTGATTGTATTATTAAATAGTCCTTTGTGTTACCCATTAGTTTGGAAGCAGTATTACATCTGGTTGATGTTCTTTTAAATCAGAATTATCCAAAAATTCATTTTCAGGGTTTAAGATTTTTTAAATTGCCTTTTCTTGTACAAAATTGCTATGGAATTCATTAACATATCCCCAAAGAAGGTCATCACAAACTTAATGACTAATTGCATCCATGATTTTCCTTTGTATGCCAAATGACAGAAATTCTGTTTCAACAAGAGATCCAGAACCAGTCAGAACATATATATATATATATATATTTGTGTGTATGTACATGTGAACACATGTAAAACACAATAATGTTTTTCTGTTTCATTCATCTGGAGGCATGAGGAGCTGGAAATGATAAGTGGTCATCCACCTTCTAGTTGAACAGAATTGGGTCCTGTTGCATCATCCAAGGATTAGTTTTGTACTAATAGAATGAAACTTCTGAAGTACACAAGACCAAAAAACAACAATATCCAGGGACACATTGTGTGAGGTTATCACTAGACCACTTACAGCAATGCATCTCTGTTTTTCCCTCTTTTTATCAATATCTTTGAAAAATGACTATGGAGAAAACAATCACACAAATCAGTCATGTTCAAAGGATATTGCTGACTCCACAAGGTGACATACAGCAGTCCTGGAATAGCAGAGAATTTACAACCTATTCTGTATTCTGAGACTTAGATGATTTTACTTAGATATATAGATGGGTGGAAAATATCAACATGTCTCAGGATACAGATTTGCATTTTGTAACTTGATGGAATTGGTTTTTTTTTTTAATGTTTCTAAGTTGAGCTATTGCTAAGAATAACCAGGGAATTTTGAGCAGAAGAATGAATGAGAGAGGTGGTCTTTGCCAGTGTATAGCACATCATTTGGTTGTCCAGTACAAAATAGTCAGATCTGAAAACATACATATGAGCAACATTATATGGACTAACTAGGTTTTATATATATATGTGTGTGTGTGTGTGTATGCACACATATATATATATGTACACACACATATATGTATATATATACATATATATATGTTCATATAATAATGATTAATGAAAAAGAGGCCATAAATTTGAAGTAGAGAAGGGAGGATTGGAGGGAAGACGGGAAAAGGTGAAATGCTGTGGGATAATGCTCTTCTACAGTATAAAGTTTTGTTATTTGCATTAGTTTAATACAATGCTGATTTGCCAGTTACCAGGCAGGAAGTTTAGGTGGGGAAACCAGAATAAGTGAATTCTAGGAAGAGGAAAAGCAGAGAGTCAGTCACAAGCCAGATGTAGAGGAAACATGATGAAAATGTCTTACTGAGAAAAGGTGCCAAGTCACATGGCTAAACATAGGCAAGGGTAATGGGTAAATTTAAGTTGTAAGAGATGGTTAATAATAATCCTGAGCTAATAGGCCAAAGAGTTTATAATTAATATAATCCTCTGTGTGTTTCTTTGGGATTGAATGGCTGTGGGAGCAGGCAGGACAGAAACGCTCATCTAAAAATGGTGTCCAAATGTTTGGCAAGAATTTAAGACAGATAAGAAGAGTCAAGCACAGTTTCTTGGCAACTTGTCTTTACTCTGGTTTGCTCTGTTTTCTGGCAAGCAAATACAACTCTTTTAAGAAAGGCTTTCTGACTCGGTGTTAGTGGCAAAACCCCACATGTTTTCTCTTTTAAGAGGCCCTGCCATCAAACTCTTAAATGGTGTTTATGAGCAGCCAGCAGTATGCTTCTTTGAGGTGGCATGGACTTAGAAACTCCACCAACAAACATGGCTTCTGTCGATAATCCTGTCATGAAACAAGACTCTCAGGAATCCAAGTGATTGGCTGAACCAAATCACTTGAACCAAAGCTGATCCTTTAATCCTAGCCATTCTTCTTAGATGATTAAAGACTCAAGTGGTCAGAAAAAGATAGATATATACAGTAAAGACAGATTCAGATGAAAAAAGTTTACAGTGTGTTTAAAAATATACATAGACTTGGAGCTGGGCGGTGGTGGCTGCGCACGCCTTTAATCTTAGCACTCGGGAGGCAGAGGCAGGTGGATCTCTGTGAGTTCCAGGCTAGCCTGATCTACAAGAGCTAGTTCCAGGACAGGCTTGAAAGCTACAGAGAAACCCTGTTTAAAAAAAAACCCGCATAGACTTGGGAGAGAAAATAAAACTGATAGAGAAAGGCCTTAAAAATATAGTAAGAAAAAAAAAAGACACATAAAAATGGAAAATACACAGGGAGTCCGGATATTGCAGGTTGTATTGTCTTTGAATTGTTTGACTGTTGAAGAGGGAACAAGAGCTGCTAAAAGACATTTGATTATAAATGCTGCTCATTAACACAACCTATATATTTCAGAAATGCCTTGACCTTAAAATTAAAGCCAAAAGATATGTTACTTTGGAGAAGAGATTTTACTTTTCTTTTCACAGAAAATGAAAGGCTGATAATTCACTCTAGGTTAAGAAAAATAAAGTTTGATAAAGAAAAAAAAACTCCTTGAAAACTCTCCAATGGGAATGGATGGCTCACGTGATCCAACGTTTCAGAGCACCTCTGTTGAAGTTTCCTCTGAGTTCTACATCCAGAATAGCTTCAAGACTGCTGACTGAGATGATCCAGCCTCATAAAATACTCCAACCAGGACTTGTTCATAATCATAAATTTTGTCTGGGTTCCCATTCAGCAGGATGCAGTATAGAAAACTATGCCTACATCCCCCCCCTCAAAAATGGATTATGGATCTTTGTTTTTGTTTATAGTGTTGGTTAAAAGTTCTTATGGGTAATGGTCAGGAAAAAAGCTAAGTAAAGTGACTAAATTCAGAGTTCTTGCTTGAAAACCAAAACATGGTAAATATTGTGGGATAATGCTCTTGCACACTATAAAAATTTCTCACTCGTATTAGTTTAATTAAACACTTATTGGTCAATAACAAACCAGACAGGAAGTATACTTTGGGTGACAGAATAAGAGAATTCTGGGAAGAGGAAAGGCAGAGAGTCAGTCACCAGTCAGACACAGAGGAAATAAGCTGAAAATCCCTTACTAACAAAATCCACCATGTGGCTAAGCATAGACAAGAATTATGGGTGAATTTAAGTCATAAGAGCTAGTTAGTAATAGACCAAACAGTTTGTAATTAATATAAGTCTCTGTGTATTTCTTTGGGACTGAACAGCTGTGGGAATAGGTGGGAAAGAAACTTCCATTTAAATTATGTNAAAATTAACAAATAAATAATCAACAATAGCAAAAAAAATTACAGGTGTTGGATAAATATCTCCCCTGGTTGCCCTTTCCTAGAGTTTACAGGGAAGAAAGGACAAGAATCTAGAGAAGCAAGTTACTTTGATCTAAAAATCAGATCAGTTTCAGGAATTTTCACTGTTTAACTAAGGGATATTTTTTAACTAAACATTTCTGACTAACAAAATGACACCATTTGTACATTTGGCCCTGATTAATATGAACCTCTTTCCAATGTATGCATTATATGACTGCAGGTTTCCTATGATACACATCACCTTGAGAGCTCTTCTTATATACTTACTTTGTAAACATCATACCATTAGGTGTCCCAACTGGTGATTGGTTATAGTTCATCATCTGTCAAAAACAAGAATACTAAAGCATCTGTCATGACTTTCAGCTGAGGCAGAGAATACCCCCCAATAAATTAGGAAGTTAGATACTTTTGCAACCAAGTAATAGTAAAAGTTGATTTGTTTGAATTTCGATAAGTATCTAAGAGTTTAAGCAGATTTTTCAAAGATCAGAAGCCCATCCATCTTTTGTAAGCATTCTGAATTTCCTGAGTCTTGCTGATTGGATTAGCATCATGGTTGTGTGACCTTCACTAAATCGGTATCTGTATTATTTTGGCGATCTGCTTCAAGAGACACCAATAGGGAAAGGCTCTTTATAACAAATCACAAGTGGTTTCTAATTTTATGTTTGCTCCAACAACACAAAAAGAAATTTAAACATATCAATATGGCTACTTAAGTTGTTCAACTCTTTTTATGAATGGCTTTAAATTTCACCTACTGTGCCTTTGCATTAGTTATCCACTACAGCAATTTCCCCTAAGTGACCACATTTAAATATTTAGCTGATTCATTGCTTGACATTACATGTTCTGAGTTCTCAGGGCACCATGACATAATTGTTTTCTTTTATTAAATTCATTTTTTGGTATATTCTGATTGTGTAAGATGGTGGGTTTCATTATCAAAATTTCATCCAAGCATGGAATATATTTTGCCTCTACTAAGATCCCAATTTCACTTCTACCACCTCCTTATTATTTCCTCTGCTGTTTCCAACTAATTCTCCTTCTATTTTCATATCATATTTATATATATTTATACATAAAATCAAGGTATGCTATATAAAAACATTCAATGTATACTTTGAGAATCTGGTTTATTTTAATATATTCATATCCAGTTATATTTATTTACCTTCAAATGCCATATATTTTTATTCATTAATGACTAATTCAAGCCCTAATATAAATTGACCTCATTTTCACATATCTGTTATTGGACTTCTAGACTGATTCAATAATTTATCTTTTGTGCAATAAACATGAATATGTGGGGGAATCTCTGAAGAATTCTGGCCTAGATTCATTCAGGTATACTCACAGAATTGATATACTTGAATCACATGGAAATTCCATTTTTACTTAAAAAAAAAAAAAACCCTCCAGAACAGAGTTGCCTGTATTTTCAATCAATAATAGTAGTAATCCAAAGAATGAAGGACAAGTTCTCCTAGTCCTTAAAGATTATTTTGTTTTCAACAATATTTGACAATTTCTGTCAAATTTTAGATTAATGGAACAGAAAGTGTGTTTAATCAAAGGAATACTGGTAACATCCAGCATTCTTAGGCCAGTTTCTGGAGTAGGCATGGGAATTTGTTGTGGATTTAGGCCTTGGGACATTATTCTGATTCACAGAACATCATGCCACAGACCAGTGTGTTGCTAGTTATACTGACCATGGGATCATTTTGCTTAAGCTTTTGTCAACACCCAGTAAGCTCAAGATATCAATAGTTATTCTAATGATGATGCCTCTAGAATTTCAATGTGACTATCACCTTTGTAGTGAATGGTTATTCTCTGCACCTTAATAAGTAACCAGAGCTCTACAGTTTGCAGAAAAATGGGATGGAGTAGGAAATCATGATGGCAAGTGAAGTGAACCACACTCAGAGAAGTTTTATGTTTTTCTCATACAAATTCTAGCTGTGGAAATAGAGCATGAAGATAGATAGGAGACTATATGAAGAGAAAAGAAGGGTAGTAGGTATGTGAATGGAATCAAGGAATACAGTATTCATTTGTGAATAGGTTGCAGTGAGACCCATTATATTGTAAAATCAATAAGGACACCAATGAAAGAACAACAAGACAAAAGCTACTTCCAGTTTTTGCCATCAAACAGATGGTTTTTTTAATGAGTAGGCTGTTTTACATATTGTCAGAACTCTTTAGTTGGAGACTTCTATTAACTTTCTTAATAAAATACCATGGTGATTATGGTTTTATAGGTTTAAAATAAAACAAAGAAGTCATCAGTTGGAAGGCCCTACTTACCAAGAATGATGTCGTAAAACAGTGTTTGGAGCGCTATACTCCCAAAGTAGCAGGTGTTCTGTGCCAGTCTGTCACTATCTATGGTTTCTGGGCCCATGCACGAAGGTTAACTAATTCTCTTTTTCCAAGCTTCCATCTGTGTTAGATGTGGCTATCTGAAACATTTCTACCAAGAGAATAGATGTTTAAATACACAGATTAATTTATGGTGGCACATTTTTTCTCTCTGATTATTAAAGGTAGTTTCCAGTGGCTTTTTCTTTTCCCCTTACCCTGCCATGAACATGCACTTGAGGTCTAGAGTTGTAGCAATCATCTTCTGATTGTATCAGTAATTAGAAAATTACAGTGATGAAAACATTGATAATAGCTAGTCAGTGAATCAGTGCCAATAAAAACAATATTCAGACTTCTTGTGATGTAGGAAAAATAAACGCCAGTTTGTTTAGGCCTTTGAATTCAATTTTGTGTTACTTAACCTAACTAGCACAGTACAGAATTCTGGACACCCTAGAACTAAACAGTAAAATTGAATAAATAAGAGTCACTTTCATTTCAAACACCGAAGAAAAGGAAATAGACAATAATTTTTCCACGTTAACATCTGAAATAGTCATTAAGAATATTTAGAAATTTAGCCACATGGTTTGTGAGTTGATGACAACATTTTCCAAAAATCTTCGAAAGTCAGAACTGTAATGTACATGCTGTTCCTATTAGACTAGTATAGGGTAACATATGTTTAACCATCTATAGTGTTTAAATACATTGTCCATTTCAAGATTAAATACAACCACTCCTTAAATTATTCTTTTGGAAAACAAATAGATAAGTTGAAACATATCTAACAGATGTTCTCTTTTTAAAATATGAATGGATATCATACATAAGGTAACGATAGCCAAGATATTCATAGGTTCAATTGCTGGATGAAATGCTAAGAATTTTATGAAAATTAACAATTTTTTTGAGGTAGGGTTTCTCTATGTTGCTTTGGAGCAAGTCCTGGAACTAACTCTTGTAGACCTTAAATATCATATAACATGCTTCTTATAACTCTGTGACTAATAGTTACAACTAAAATTTATTAGGAGCTTCCTATGATATATACATATACAAAGGCAATCTAAATAAAATTGCTAAATAGCAGGGAAGATGAAACTTCAGCTGGATGTCTCATGTCATGAAATAAAGTCGATAGTACCCAGAATAAGTTATGTCTAAACAAGTTTTATGCCAATGGGTCTCATTGTAACCCCCAAATAGCCCAGGCTATTGCCAAGACTTTGGGTGGCTCCTTAAAAACTCACGTAAAAGCCTTATTTTTGACAACGACACCTATACTACTCATTGAACATCATGAAGTCAAGCTGGTGCCAACCGAGAGCCTTCATCCCTACATTATACTATCTTTAATATAGAAAGGTACTCTATAGGCTACCAAAAGAGAATGATAAATACTTAGTAACAAATCCTTTGATCTCCAATGATTACTTGACTGAAAGATACATTGATGCAATGTTCATACAAAGACAGCAAAAATAACCCACCAAAATCTGATTTGAATTAAGGCTCACTCTATGAGATCGAACCACTAATCAACACTGCTTGTATGGCAAGAACCTGAGACTAGATAAATCAGAGACCCAGAGGAAAGCCAAATACCACTGTTATGCTAAAAATTATAACAATAAAATAATTTCTAGTGACACTCTATTATACTTACAGATCGTGCTTTACTCAGTAATCATCAGAGATGCTAGAGCACAGTGAGATAGGAGAAATTTTATATCACTTAGCCCCAAATATGATGTCTCCATCAAAGCTCTAATCTCAAGACTCAAGGAATACACAAAAGAAAAGACAGAAAGAGTGTAAGAATCAGGAGGGACTGAAAATACCATGACATCAAGGCCTTCTCAGGAGGGCTGGTCCACATATGGAATCACAGAAATGGTAGCCGCATGCTCATGGCCCACAGAGATCTGAGCCAGATGGGGGTCCTAGAGCATTGGACATACATATCCATGCTTAGCCCAGAAACTATTTCTAGTTGACAGCCAATACTAAAAAGCAAGTTACTTTTCTCTAACGGAGTCTCACTGGGGGAAAAAAAAAAAAAACACTCTAAAGGGTAGACCTAATGCCATGACTCACACAAAACCAACCCAAAGGCATCTTTGGAAGATTTTCTTTTTGTTTCAATGTTAAGATAGAGTTTTTTGTTTGTTTGTTTGATTGATTTTTTTTTAACCTTACAAGTCCTTTGCATATGTGTCATGGCTTCCAGTTTAGAATTTTTCTGGGATTCCTGCATTGAAAACATATTCTTCTCAGTTTTTTTTCATATTTTTATTGTCTGTTAGTTTTATAACAAGAGATATAAGAAGATGGATTTGAATGAGTAGGAAGGTGGGGAGGCACTGAAAGAGTAAGGGGTATGGAAAAATGAAATCAGAATGTATTGTATAAATAATTCTATTTTAAATAAAAGAAATAAAAAATTCTCTTATATTTGACACATAATTATGTGATACCTGGTGCAGGGAATAATTAAACAACAAAAGAATGGACCCCCAGGAGACCCAGCAGCAGAATTCCTACCACAACAGAATTAAGGTAGATCCTCATGTTGGGGCCATGCTGGTATAAAGTATATTTCTCTGGTCTTTTAACTTTCAATAAAAGAAAAACTTCTAGGATTTCTTTGAAGTTTCTTGATGCTTTTCAATTTTTGGAAATGAAGCAATGTTTAGCATCTGAGTTTCAGAAAACCTCACCATAAGATTGACTCATTGCTGAGTATCCCTCTCATTTTAAGTTGGAGAAGCTATAATATGAGAAATGGGAACAAATATGTACATACACTTACCCATGTGTGTTCAAAAAGACAAGAATGTGAAAATAAGCAGAAATAAATACATTAATCTTTTCCTATCAGGATGATTTCCTTGCTAAGACTGACAGTAGAAATAATTCTCAAGGAGTTTGACTGAGTTTTGTTAAGTGTCCAAGGCTCCTGTTTGGTGGAAACATTTGAAATCAACTTTTTCTTCATTTGCTCTAATGACATATTAATATGTGATATATATTAATTTGCTATATTTTGATATAATTTGATATATTTGATAATATTTATATTTTGAGGGAAAGTTCTATTAAGAAATAAACTCTTAAATCCTAACTCTGTGATGTAACAGAAATCAATCCTGTATTACTATTGCATACGGCTAGTTATAGACAAGGAAATGCTCTAAGATGTCATAAAAGTACTTTATCTGCTACAGGCTTATGACTTCCCAAATTTGGATTCACTCAATTCTGCATGGTTAACAAGCAGGTTGTAACAGTTTTCCAGATGCCTAGACGTGAATAATCACATAGAAACTATATTAATTACAACACTGGCCCATGGCTCAAGCATATTCCTAGCTTGCTCTTATACCTTAAATTAACCAATTTCTAGTCGTCTTTCTATTGTCATGAAGCTGTGGCTTACTGGTAAGTTTCCAGTGTCCTTCTACTTCAGTAGCTATAAGGCGTATTCTTGACTATGCCTTCTATCTTTCTCTTCTTGGATTTTCTGTCTTGCTATATTCTGACCTGATATTGGGCAAATCAGTTTATTTATTCACCAAATGGTCATAAAACATATTCACAGTATACAGAAGGGAATTCCACATCACCAAGTGACAATGCCTTAGTAACAATGTAGATAGGGCTATGAAATGATGGCAATGTCATAGATGGAGCTCAAATTCAGCTTTACTATATATAAGGAGGAGAGTATGGATGGCCAAATTACCACATCCCAGGGCTCTAGATTATGTTGACTATTATTTTCAGTGCTTTTATTTACTATTATTTCTTATATGTTGGCTGTATTAGCATTAATTTAGATATTTTAAGAATAAAAGTATACCTTTACTTCTATTCTTATTTATTCTTTGATAATTTTATATATGAAGGTGCTGTACATTGATCGTACCATCTTCTTTAAGGTCCCATCTCTTAATAGACTTGAAGGTTACGTCATGTGAGGCCATTTATCTCCTATGTATCACCATGGATATGAAATGAGATTAGATGATCAGAGTAGAAAAAAATAGGACATGTTGGAACTTTAGACTATGAAATCCAGTTAAATATGGAGATCTCTTGGCCATCCTCACATTGACTTGTCTGGTGAATAAGAAGAGAGAAAAAAACAAAGTCCACACTGGCCTCATTTTGACATATGGATTCTTTGGAATGTGGCCTTTTTATCAACATATTAAGTTTTATATTTTGCCCATTTTTATTTATGTCACCCGTGATCCAGCAGAAGGCATGAAACTAATAATTTTCTTCCAAAATATGTTAAATTTAAAACATAGTGAAACAATTTCAAATGCTGCCTAAAAACATAAACATCACATGCAAGATTAAATACATAAGTTTTATTTATTGCCTGATTAATTTCTGTAGGATTTCTGTGGCATGATTTATCAGTTATTATTTCTTGCTGCTTGTTTTTCTTGATATAATTATCTTTAATCTATTCATGACTTTATTCATTAATTTTATATTTTTAATAATAAAAACTCTATACTTAATGCACCAAAAGTCTGCAGTCTTTCATCCAAAGTTAGCTCTTCAAATAATTATATGTAGATAAATTACACTACAATCATATTGCTAACATTCTTCTCTAAACTAAGATTTCATAGACATTCATGAGACCTTTATAATACATTCCTTATTACTTTCATTTTTAAAGTTGTATTTATTTAGCTATTTCAAAATCTAATTTATTAAATATTCATTTTGTAAATCTATAAGATAAATCAGGGAAAACAATCAATCTGGTTAACTTATCAGGTAAATGAGGCAAAATATAGTCTAAATAAAATAATATTACATGTCATCTTTTATTTACTCTGTTTCCTAATTTTTCCTCCTTTCTGAATCTTGTTCCCCTCTTTCTTTATAATTTTTTTTCAACCTGATATTCAAACCAAGTAGGCAGGTGCCAGATTCTATATGCAACAGTACCTGTGTACATTTACTTTATGCCATGTTTGTTCGATGAATACCTTTTCATTTTCATCAAGAAAAGTCCCAATGTTTTTCATAAAACTAAGCCAGTTCGAGCTCGGCTCCCGGGTCGCGCGCACGTCTCTCCTGAACGCACTCCAGGGTGTGTGCAGGAACCTCTGTGCTCTTCCTCTGTGGGCACGCCGACTGCCAAAAACAAGCCATGTCTATTCTCAAGGTCCACGCCCGAGAGATCTTTGACTCCTGTGGGAATCCCACTGTTGAGGTTGATCTCTACACCTAAAAGGTCTCTTCCGGGCTGCCGTACCCAGCGGTGCCTCCACTGGCATCTATGAGGCCCTGGAACTCCATGACAATGATAAGACCCACTACTTGGGGAAGGGTGTCTCAAAGGCTGTTGAGCACATCAATAAAACTATCGCACCTGCTCTGGTTAGCAAGAAACTGAATGTGGTGGATACACACGAACTCTACTACTAAAAAAGTGACTGGAGTTAACAACCCCTGAACATTAATATCACTTAATGTCAATGGGCTCAACTCACCTATAAAAAGGCACAGGCTAAGAGATTGGATACAAAAGCAGGATCCAACATTCTGCTGTTTACAAGAAACACACCTCAAACACAAAGACAGGCACCTACTCAGAGTAAAGGGCTGGGAAAAGGCTTATCAAGCAAATGGACCTAAGAAACAAGCAGGTGTGGCCATACTAATTTCTAACAAACTTGACTTCAAACTTAAATCAATCAGAAGAGATGGAGAGGGACATTTTATACTCATAACAGGATCAATTCATCAAGAGGAAGTCTCAATCCTGAATATCTACGCCCCTAATATAAAAGCACCCACATACGTAAAAGAAACATTACTAAAACTCAAGGCAGCCATCAAACCGCACACACTAATAGTGGGAGACTTCAACACTCCTCTCTCACCAATGGACAGGTCAATCAGACAGAAACCTAACAGAGAACTAAGAGAATTAATGGAGGTAATGAATCAATTGGACTTGACAGACATCTATAGAATATTCCACCCAAATCGGAAAGAATATACCTTCTTCTCTGCAGCTCATGGAACCTTCTCGAAAATTGACCACATACTCGGTAACAAAGCAAACTTCCACAGGTACAAAAACATATTAGTAACCACCTGTATCTTATCAGATCACCATGGATTAAAGTTAGAATTCAACAACAACCCTACCCCCAGAAAGCCTACAAACTCATGGAAACTGAACAGTCAACTACTGAACCACACCTGGATCAAGGAAGAAATAAAGAAAGAAATTAAAGTCTTCCTTGAATTCAATGAAAATAAAGAAACAACCTACTCAAACTTATGGGACACTATGAAAGCAGTCCTGAGAGGAAAGTTCATAGCACTAAGTGCCCACTTAAAGAAAACAGAGAAGGCACACATTGGAGACTTAACAGCCCACCTGAAAGCTCTAGAAAAAAAAGAAGCAGACTCACCTAGGAGGAGTAGAAGACTGGAAATAATCAAACTGAGGGCTGAAATCAACAAAATAGAAACACAGAAAACAATCCAAAGAATCAATGAAACAAAAAGCTGGTTCCTGGAGAAAATCAACAAGATTGATAAACCTCTATCCAAACTAATAAAACGCCAGAGAGTGAATATGCAAATTAATAAGATCAGAAATGAAAAGGGGGACATAACCACAGACACAGAGGAAATTCAAAGAATCATTAGATCTTACTACAAAGGCCTGTATGGCACAAAACTGGAAAATGTAAAAGAAATGGACACGTTTTTAGATAAATACCATATACCAAAGTTAAACCAGGACCAGGTGAACAACCTAAATAGACCTGTTAGTCACGAAGAACTAGAAGCTGTTATCAAAAACCTCCCTACCAAAAAAAGCCCAGGACCTGATGGTTTCAATGCGAAATTCTACCAGAACTTCCAAGAAGACCTAATACCTATACTCCTTAATGTATTTCACAATATAGAAGCAGAAGAGTCATTGCCAAATTCCTTTTATGAAGCTACAGTCACTCTGATACCAAAACCACACAAAGACTCAACCAAGAAAGAGAATTACAGGCCAATCTCACTCATGAACATCGACGCAAAAATCCTCAACAAAATACTGGCAAACCGAATCCAAGAACACATTAGAAAAATTATCCATTATGATCAAGTAGGCTTCATCCCAGAGATGCAGGGCTGGTTCAACATACGAAAATCTATCAATGTAATCCATCATATAAATAAGCTGAAAGAAAAAAACCATATGATCATTTCATTAGATGCTGAAAAAGTATTTGACAAAATTCAACATCCCTTTATGATAAAAGTCTTGGAGAGACTAGGGATACAAGGGTCATACCTAAATATAATAAAAGCTATATACAGCAAGCCGACAGCTAACATCAAATTAAACGGAGAGAAACTCAAAGCCATCCCACTAAACTCAGGAACACTAAACTCAGAAACCCACTCTCGCCATACCTCTTCAACATAGTGCTTGAAGTTCTAGCAATAGCAATAAGACAACATAAGGGGATCAAGGGGATTTGACTTGGAAAGGAAGAAGTTAAACTTTCGTTATTTGCAGATGATATGATAGTGTACATAAGTGACCCTCAAAACTCCACCAAGAAACTTTTACAGCTGATAAATACCTTTAGTAATGTGGCAGGATACAAGATCAACTCCAAAAAATCAGTCGCCCTCTTATACACAAAGGATATGGAAGCAGAGAGGGAAATCAGAGAAGCTTCACCTTTCACAATAGCCACAAACAGCATAAAATATCTCGGGGTAACTCTAACCAAGGAAGTAAAAGATCTATTTGACAAGAACTTTAAAGCATTGAAGAAAGAAATTGATGAGGATATCAGAAAATGGAAGGACCTCCCTTGCTCTTGGATTGGGAGGATCAACATAGTAAAAATGGCAATTCTACCAAAGGCAATTTATAGATTCAATGCAATTCCTATCAAGGTCCCATCAAAATTCTTCACGGATCTTGAGAGGACAATAATCAATTTTATATGGAAAAATAAAAAACCCAGGATAGCCAAAACAATCCTATACAATAAAGGATCTTCTGGAGGCATTACCATCCCTGACTTCAAACTCTATCACAGAGCTACAGTAATGAAAACAGTGTGGTATTGGCATAAAAACAGAGAAGTCGACCAATGGAATCGCATAGAAGACCCGGAATTTAATCCCCAAACCTATGAACACCTCATTTTCGACAAAGGAGCTAAAAGTATACAATGGAAGAAAGAAAGCATCTTCAACAAATGGTGCTGGCACAACTGGATGTCAACCTGTAGAAGATTGAAATTAGACCCATATCTATCACCTTGCACAAAACTCAAGTCCAAATGGATCAAAGACCTCAATATCAGTCCGAACACACTGAACCTGATAGAAGAGAAAGTGGGAAGTACCCTACAACAGATGGGCACAGGAGATCGCTTCTTAAGTATAACCCCAGCAGCACAGACACTAAGGACAACATTGAATAAATGGGACCTACTAAAGCTGAGAAGCTTCTGTAAAGCAAAGGACACTGTCACTAAGACAAAAAGGCAACCTACTGACTGGGAGAAGATCTTCACCAACCCCGCAACAGACAAAGGTCTGATCTCCAAAATATATAGAGAACTCAAGAAACTAGACTCTAAAATGCTAATTAACCCAATTAAAAAATGGGGCACTGAACTGAACAGAGAATTCTCAAAAGAAGAAGTTCAAATGGCCAAAAGACACCTAAGGTCATGCTCAACCTCATTAGCAATCAGGGAAATGCAAATCAAAACAACTTTGAGATATCATCTCACACCTGTCAGAATGGCTAAAATCAAAAGCACCGATGATAGCCTTTGCTGGAGAGGCTGTGGAGGAAGGGGTACCCTCATCCATTGCTGGTGGGAATGCAATCTTGTGCAACCACTTTGGAAATCAGTGTTTCGGTTTCTCAGGAAATTCGGGATCAACCTACCCCTGGACCCAGCAATACCACTCTTGGGAATATACCCAAGAGATGCCCTATCATATGACAAAAGCATTTGTTCAACTATGTTCATAGCAGCATTATTTGTAATAGCCAGAACCTGGAAACAACCTAGATGCCCTTCAATGGAAGAATGGATGAAGAAAGTGTGGAATATATACACATTAGAGTATTATGCTGCGGTAAAAAACAATGACTTCTCGAATTTTGCATGCAAATGGATGGAAATAGAAAACACTATCCTGAGCGAGGTAACCCAGACCCAAAAAGATGAACATGGGATGTATTCACTCATAATTGGTTTCTAGCCATAAATAAAGGTCACGGAGTGTATACCTGGTGAACCTAAAGAAGCTAAAGAAGAAGGTGAACCCAAGAAAAAACATATAGTTATCCTCTTGGCTAAGGGAAGTAGATAAAATTGCCGGGGACAAAATTGGGATCTTGGGGGTGGGGTGGGTTGGGGATAAGGGGGGACAGGGAGAGAAAAGTAAGAAGGGGAGGATTGGGGGAACTTGGGGAAACAGGAAGATTGGGATAAAGGAAGGTTGGATAGGGGAGCAGGGAAGCACATATCTTAGTTAAGAGAGCCACCTTAGTGTTGGCAAGAGACTTGAACCTAGAGTGGCTCCCAGGAGCCCAAGGCGATGTCCCCAGTTAGTCCCTTGGGAAGCTGAGGATAGGGAACCTGAAATGACCCTATCCTATAGCAATACTGACGAATATCTTTCATATCACCATAGAACCTTCATCTGGTGATGGATGGAGATAGAGACAGAGACCCACACTGGAGCACTGGACTGAGCTCCCAAGGTCCCAATGAGGAGCAGATGGAGGGAGAACACGAGCAAGGATGTCAGGACCACGGGGGGTGCACCCACCCACTGAGACAGTGGGGCTGATCTATTGGGAGCTCACCAAGGCCAGCTGGACTGTGACTGAAAAATCATGGGATAATACCGGACTCTCTGATCATGGCGAACAATGAGGACTGATGAGAAGCCAAGGTCAATGGCAAGGGGTTCTGATCCTACTTCATTTTCCGGCTTGGTGGGAGCCTAGCCAGTTTGGATGTTCACCTTCGTAGACATGGACGGAGGGGGGAGGACCTTGGACTTTCCCTAGGGCAGGGAACCATGACTGCTCTTTGGATTAGAGAGGGAGGGGGAGAGGAGTGGGAGGAGGGGGAGAATAGTGGGGGAGGGGGAGGGAAATGGGAGGCTGGGAGGAGGCAGAAACTTTTTTTTTCTTATTCTCAATAAAAAAAAAATAAAAAAAAAACTAAGCCAGTTCTACTGGTATGCTGTCACTGTGCACAGGTTTTCTTCAAGGATTGCCCAACTTCTCTGCATTATTCAAAATTGTAACACACTCTTCAGAGAAGTTTTCTTAGAAGATATTTTAGTTGGCATTTACTATTTAAGTCAAAGAATTTATTATACCATAGGGAAAACATATAGGCCAATGAGGAAGAAGTGTTCTGAGGCATCCTGAGGACCAGATTCCTTTACCTAGTATCCACTTCTTCCTCGGATGCCTTGTATCACTTGTGCCATTATGGAGATAATTAGAAGCTAGAAGCTGGTCATGCACTGGTGATGCACTCCCACAGCCCCAAACTCTATGTTCTCACACTAATCCAGCTACATTTAAAACTGAAGTTACAACACTGCTGTGGTAGTTTTTAAATAAATGGCCCCATAGACTCAAAGAAACTGGCACTATTGAGAGGAGTGGTCTTGCTGGAGGTGATGTGGCCTTTCTAGAAAGTGTGTGTCGCTGTTGGCTGTCTTTGAGGTCTCAGAAGCTCAAGCCTGGCTTAGTGCCAGTCTCTTCCTTTTGCCTGCAGATTCAGACATAGAACTCTCAGCTCATTCTCCAGCTTCCTGTCTACCTACATTCCACCATGCTTCCTGCTATGATAATAATGGGCTAAACCTCTGAAATGCAAACCAACCCCAATTAAAGGTTTTCCCTTATAAGAGTTGTGATTAGGGCCTCTCTTCATAACAATGGTAACCCTAACGAAAACAGAAGTTTGTACCAGGAGCGGGATATTGCTGTGATAGGACTAACCATGTTTTTGTTTGGGGGAATGTAGAATTTGGTACTTCAGATTTGAAAACACATTTGAATGCTTAAAAGTGGGACTTAATAGGCCACGCTAATATGAACATTGAAGACAGAAGTGCTGAGGGTGATTTGAACTGTGAGGGCCTGGCTCAAGAGGTTTCAGAGGAGTATGTTATTGTGTGATATAGAAACTGTTCTGGGTATATTTTGGTAAAAAAAATTTGGCTGTTTTCAAACTTTGTCCAAAAAATCTGCCTGAGACTAAATTGAAGAGTTTTTGGATTAGTTACATTGGTAAAGAAAATTTCAAAACAGCATATAGCAAGTAGAGCATGGAAAAATATAAAATGCATAGTTCAAGGAGATAGGGAATACCAGAAAGTAGAATGGGCTAAACTCTGTGTGTTCAGTGAGATGAACTGATTGCAGAAGAGACTTAACGTTAAATGGAATAAAGGGAGTGGTTACCTTAGGGCAAGATCCCACCCAGTTAAGTTTCCAGTTTGTGGGAAGGAATTAAAGAAAAGCTCAGAAATGGATGTGGTGGTACATGCTTTAAGTACCAGCACTTCAGAGGCAAGCAGATGTCTGAGATCAAAGCCAGCCTTGACTACAGAGCAAGGTCCAGTACAGGCAACCTTAGACAATTAAAGACTATGGGGACTTTTGAAGTTGAATTAAATACTTTTTGCATTATGATATAGCTACAAGCCTATGAGGCCATGTAGCAGAATGTGATAGTGTGAATAAAAATGCGTAGGCTCAAAGGAACTGGCACTATTGCGAGGTGTGGTCTTATTGGAGGAGGTATGGCCTTGTTGGAGAAACTGTGTCACTGGGACAGGCTTTGAGGTCTCAGAAGCTTAAGCCAGTTCTACAGTGTCTCTGTATATTTCTATTACCTGCGGACCCAGATATAGAATTCTCAGCTGCTTCTCAAGTACCATGTCTGCTTACACAGTGGCATGCTTCTTGACATGATGACAATTGACTAAACTTCTGAAATTTTTTTTCTCTGTAAGATTTTCCATGGTCAGAGTGTCTTTTCACAGCAACAGAAACCCTCACTCAAACAACCAGCATTGGCATCTTCCTGACCTGTCTTGCCACTGCCTGATTTAACAAGTTTTACTCACACAGTTCTTAAAACAAATGAGCATGATGTACATTAAGAGTATCATAGAAATTATCCCAGGAGGTGATGAAGATCTACAGGAAAACATTATACATCTTGTCAATGGCAGATATATGATGGTACACAACCTCTAATCAGTTCTCTAGTCTTTCTGCTTAGGGAAACTGGAATTGTCATGTGGAAAGACTAGGCAGCTACACTCTACCCACTTTGAAATGAATTAGTGGATAGAGAAGACCAGTAAGAAGACCTTATGATATGACATCTTATAGTCTAAAAAATATAATAGCATATTTTCTTATATTTTCAGAAATTTTAAAAACATACTTTAAGGATTTTAATTTTAATTGGATGTATATGTTCTTGTTGGTGTATAGTTATGTGCCTGTCAATTCAGACATCTGAGGAGGCCAGAAAAGAACATCGTGTTCCCTGAATCTGGAGCTACAGCTAATGAACTGGTAATGGTGCTAAGAATGAAAATGGGGAACTTCTGCGAGAACAGCAAGTTCTCTTAACCACCAAGCCGTCACTCTAGTCTGTCATACGTTCTAAACTAGGTGCATGTGTATATTCTAGTACATTCTCAGCCAAGAATATGCTCATCTGTTGCCCAAGATAATTTCATTTAACTTTTCCAGGCCCTCCTCTGACAGAGACATGATTATATTTACAAGAAGCAAAATTATATTAAAGACTATTCTGTAATTATTTTAATTCATTCATAAGCATAAAATATAAAGAAATAGAGACAACTTTTTTTATATCTATCCCCATGGTCCAATTTGTTCATCACTGCTAGGTATTCATTTAGATTTGCAAAAAAATGCTTCTCTTTAGACTTTAACACTTTTAAGTACAAAAATGACTTATTTGAATATGTGTATGCTAAGGTTAAAATACAGTGTCTGATTGATATCCAATATATATTAGAAAATGTAATTATTCTATCAAATTCAATATATGTTGGAGGAAAATAGACTGTGGATAAACTGATAGAATGAGGAAGGACAGAAGGAAGGAAGGAGTACCAAGGCAGGGAGAAAGTTAATTTAAAGGGGAAAAGTAAAATGTTGGTAGAGGAAGGGAGAAATAGTAACCAAACAGGTGGTTAAAGATTATGTTTTTTTGAGAAATCACAAAACTGAAGGAGCAACTGCTTTCCTTAATTCTTTAAGAGATTTTTTTATTGATCTTTATTGAGCTCTACATTTTACTTTGCTCCCCTTCCTTCCTCTCCCTTCCCCTTTCACCCTGTCCATGGTTCCCATGCTCCCAATTTACTCAGGAGATCTTGTCTTTTTCTACTTCCCATGTAGATTAGACCCAGGTAAGTCTCTCTTATTGTCCTACAAACCACAATCTTTAAGAGTTTTTGAGAATTTTGAGTTATTAGCACTTTCAAATTCACAGTTATATATCTTCTTAACACTCTTCTAATTGTTTCATGTTCTTGTCTTGATTAAGGCTTTTTAAAGCATACCCTGGTTGCTTAGTGATCACAAACCAAAACAAATGAAAACACATGAATGTGGACAAAGGAAATTGCATGGAGGAGAGAGGATTCAGGAAAATGTGGGGTAGATGGGAGGGAGTGAGGTAGATAACAGTTAGAATGCTTTCTTTATGTTTATGGAATTGTTAAAGAAATGGCTTAACTTGTGTGTATGTGTGTGTTTCCTTTCTTTTTCAATTTATTTTTTTTTTATTTTACAACCCAAACTCGGTTTATCCTCCCTATCTCCTCCCAGTTCATCCACACCCCATCCACTACTCCTCCTTTTCTCTTCAGAAAAGAGTAGGCCTCCCATAGATATCAGCAAAAATGACATATCAAGTTGCAGTAAGACTAAACACCTCCCTTTGAATTAAGCCTGGGCAAGGCAACCCAATATGAGAAATCATGTCCAAAAGCCAACAAAAGAGTCACAGACAGCCCCTGATCCTACTGTTAGGAGTCCCACAACAAGACCAAATTATACAGCTGTCAAATAGATGCAGAGGGCTTAGGTCAGTCCAACACAGGATTCTTGGTTGTTGATTCTCTGAGCTCCAAGGTGCCCAGGCTAGGTGATTCTGTGGGGGGTATTTATGATGTCCTTGACCCCTCTTGTTTGTCTCCCTCTCTTATGTAGCAGTCCCTGAGCTCAGCCTGATGTTTGGCTTTGGGTATAAAGGCCTTTCATCCTTACTTCATGCATTGTACTTGCAGAGAATTCCCTGCTTTAGCATTTAGTAGTTTCAAATGTCTTTTTATTAGCTGTGGTGAGAATTGTTTAACAGTAACATACCAGCTGCCCACTTTGTTTTGCTCTTAGGCAAAGAGAGAGGGGGGAAGGAAGGGGAGAGAGAGAGAGAGAGAGAGAGAGAGAGAGAGAGAGAGAGAGAGAGAGAGGTGAATTCTTGGAGCTGTATTTTCCCCACCATGCACACGCATGCATAGGCACACACAATGAGGCAATAGAGAACAGGGTGACAAAAGATAGAGAAACACATCTTCAATGAGGCAGTGAGCAAGCAATTTCATCCCTCACATTTGTTACAAAGGCATGAATGAGGCACTTAATTTGCGGTCTCAGTGTTTTGATCTGATTGTTCCCTGTATTTGCATCTCCAGCAAGCCAGGATATCATTGCCCACTCACTAACCTCAGAGTAACCACACTGACACGGGGGCCCTGCAGAGTCAGCAGAATACAAAACACATGCAATGCTTTCTGCCTTGCAGGCTGGCAGCAGATGCAATGCTCTTAAGGAAAGTAATGATCCCATACTCCAGGAAGCACTTTTTCACTCACATACAATATCCCTCAGCTTAAATGGCATCCATTCATAACTTGGAAGGCTTGCTCATCACATGCGACTTTATTGTGCCAATATTCACCATAAAGCTTAGTTTCTGGTGATTTGTATCATATGGGGCACACAGATGATGTTAGCAAACATCACATATGCATAGCTAAGAGGATTGTGCTGAAAACTGAAACATGAGGATAAACTCTATGTTATCTTTTTTCTAATAATACAAATAACGATAATTTTATTGAATATTTTTTTGACTGACAAGCTTTGAAGCTCCTCGCTATTGGAATTTTTTTTTTCTATTTCATTACTTTTTATCTTCCTTGATTACCTGGTACATTTCTCTGTACCTCTCTCAACCCAATCTTTGATGCTGATTCCAACTTATTTGGAGAAAAGAAAATGAAGCAGCACTTTGGCATTATATAGCTAATTCTCCATTAAGTAGGTGTTCTCTAATAAAAAAAAAATAAGTTCCTTGAAATATTCATCTGTGCTTTTTCACTTTTTAATTAACTTTTTAATTATTTTAATTTTTTATCTTGTTTTTATGATCTTTTAAAATTACTTTTTCAGTTAGCACTCAAAGCAATTGCATTTTCATACTTTCATGTCATTTTATTTTTAGTCATTTTTCTCACCCACTGCTTTCCCTTCTGCCCTATGCCCTCCGCTTGAGAGCCCTTTTATCTTTTTTTTATGTTAGTCACACTATCATCATTTTGACCTGAATTATATAGAAATATATGTGTCCACTGATTGAGTTCCATATACTTATCACATTGGTATAGTTAGCCTCCGAAATACATCTAAATACATGGTGCTATCATATTGACTGCAATGTATTCTTATATCTGGAAAATGTATTACTATGCCAAAATATATTCAATATTCCAAACTATGCAATTTTCCCCAAAATACGACTCTCTGACACCAATGGCAGTCCTTTTCAGGATGATTCGGAGTGTTTATACAACCTACATTTCTCTTTGTTTCCTTCCATCTCTTGATCCAAATGGTCCTTTGCCAGAGACTGAATTGAATACATAATAGTGAGTTATGTTGATGGGGTTCTGTCTCTGTGCAGCTCCTGCTATGAGGCTTATTTACTGAAAAGTTTCTACGTGTCTTATAAAAGAATGCTATGAAGCTAATTCAAGTTTGAGCCAAACCAAACAATAAAGGACAAGCCAAGACTAAGAGGAATGCCTCATAACATCTCTCAAATGGCTTTGATGGCATAAACATTTTAGCACTAACACAGTCAGAAAATAACATCCCAGACAATGCTTACCGCAGATCCGGGAATCAGAATCCAGCTTCCTGTCTGTCAACGCAAGTCACACTCTATTTGTTGATCTCATGTATGCCACTATGGGAACAACTGCTTTAAAGCTATCATCTGCTGAGAAAGATGAATCGTTGAGAAGGTATATTTATTACTTCTTGCTTTGTTTATTCTGTAATCTATAGAATTTTCTATAATCCAGGGTAGATGACCCTCTTATTTGAAAGAAGGTTTTAAAAAATACTTTGCATTTATGTATGCATGTGTGTTTGTATGCATGTATGTGTACATGCATTTTAAGGAAGGTTCCATTTTGTATCCTACACTATCCCTGAATTTACTGTGTAGTCTATGATGGCCTCAAATTAAAAGTAACCCTCCTTCCTGCCTTAGAAACTTAAGTTTTAGGATTTCAAGATAGGAAAGGTTTCTTGAATATATCTGATCAAACATCAAGAAAATGAAGGACATGGACAGATGAGAACTCATACAAAGATAGTTGTTAACCACTGGTGATTCTAGCATCAAGCCACAACTCTGGTAACCAATAGCCATGAACAAGACTTACAGGAGCTTTCAAGCTTGGTACTATACCAACCATGAAATATTTCCAAGATATAATAGTGAACTTCATAAAGAAGTCTTAAATTTGACCCATTTGAGATAGATAGATGTACAGGTATACAGAATCTAAGCTCTTTACAAAAATAATATAGTCAATAAAACAATGACCCAGTTTATATTGTGGGTTTAACTTAGGTAAAGATAATCTCTCTTTACTATAGTAGTTAAGTTTTTATAAACAGTCAAGTGTTTATGAAATATTCACTGGATGACACACAAAGTGTCTGAGATGCATGTTATGGTTTGGATATGGCATACTCTATCCTACCAAATACATTTAGAGAAGACTTAGTCCCTATTGCAATGATCAGATTTGCCCCTTTGTAGAAGTGATGAGGTCCTGAAGTCCTGATCTAATCAACGGAACAGTACATTGACATTGATGAGTGTATAATGTCATGGTATTGCTGGGCAGTGACAGTAAGTAGCAGGTAGTCCTAATTGGAAAGAAAGGTCATTGGGAGTATATCGTTCTTAAATGATTTGTTTTATTTTATCTGTGTTTCTACCCCCTTTTCTCTGTTTATGATTTTCATAATGAGTAACTTGTCTGAAGTACAGCCTTCTAGAATAGCAGTTTTCTTCCTGATCCATTTTGGGTCAACGGATTCTTTCACAGGGGTCACAATTCAGATATCCTAACTCTCAGGTATTTACATTATGGTTCATAACAATAGCAAAATCACAGTTATAAGGTAGCAATGAAAATAATTTTATAGCTGAAGTCATCACAACAGGAAGAATTGTATTAAAGGGTCAAGGCATTAGGAATTTTGGGAACCACTGCTGTAGAATGACGTTCTACTCTTCCATAGACTTAGAAACAATAAAACAGACAACTGACACCTTTGAAACCAAAGCCTCACAAAGTCACCCTAGTTAAAGACCTACAGTTATTCTATGGCTACAGCAGAACCAAATCAGTTTTCATCAGTGACAATTTTCCCCACAGGTTTCTAATGGTAAAATGGTCGACTTTGTACTGACTGGAATATATATGTATGCATGTGTATATAAATAAAAGAAGTAAAAGGCCCTGACACAGCATTATGAGACAGGAAACCTTCAAGGATGCCGCTGAGCTCGTTTTACGCTCACCACCTACTGTTGTGCATGTGTGCGGTCTACCCTTAAGAGGAGTTTGTTTCTGCAGGAAAACACCTAGAAATAAACCAAATTTTTATCTGCAAGTGGCTATCAATTGGAGATAGCTTCTGTCTTAAGGATGAAGACAGGGGTTCACTTCTCCTTCCAGCTCTAGAATGCTCTCTGCTGCAGACCTGTACAGGCTCTCTCCACATTTTCTCATTCTCTTTAAGTTTATATGTGCATCGATCCTGTTGATTTACAGGCTTTTGTTTTCTTGGTGTCTTCCATCCCCTCTGACTCTTACACTCTTTCGTCCTCCTCTTCCAAATGATTGCCTGAGCCCTGAGAGGAGGGCTTGGATGGAGTCATCCTCTTCATGTCTGATAGATCAGAAGTCTCTCACTCTCTGCATGATGTCTGGTTGCTGGTCTCTGTAGGTGATTCTATCTGCAGGAGGAAGATTCTCTGATGATGCCTGATCAAGGCACTTATCTCTGAGTATGTATAGCAGAATGTCATCAGGAGTTGTTTTATTGCTACATTCTTTTGGTAGAACAGTAGTATTTGGTTTAACCCTAGGACCCTGAGCTATCTGGTCTCAGAAGTAATCACAGCAAAAAGCAGCAGATGGCAAGAAATAATCAAACTCAGGGTTGAAATCAATAAAGCAGAAAACAAACAGACAAATAGAAAGTCAATGAAACAGAGTCGGTTGTTTGAGAATATAAATAAGATTGACAAACCCTTATCCAATTTAATTAAAGCCTATATGTTTTGTGCCAGAATTTTTATTTGACTGAGGTATCTACTCCTTCTATTGTGTTTTCAGTGCAGGATATTCTTCCTTCCATTTGTTTTATTTTATTGGTCAGGCTTACCTCTGAGGTACCTGTTTCATTTCTTAATTTTATTTCCATATTTTCCTCAATTTGTTTTTATTTATTGATTTTACTTTTATTTTCAGGTTTTGGACTGTTTTACTTCTTTCTACTGTTTTTGTTTTGTCATAGATTTCTTCTTTAAGGAACTCTATTATATTCATAAAGGAGATCTTGTGCTTCAGCTATTCTGTAATTCTCCTGGCCTATTGCAGTAAGGTTGATAGTTTCTAGTGAAGACATATTGTACTGATTGTGTTTTTACAGTAACCTCTCTGCATATGGATTTAAGATGATTGTAATTCTGGGAGCTGATATCTAGTCTTGTCTTTGTTAGGTGGGCTGTTATTATTTTATTTTGTTTTGTTTTCATTGTTTTGTTTTGTTTCCTGTGGCCTATTCTTATTCTGAGGATAATGTAATGTCTTTGTATTGCCTGGTAAGGAATCCATCTGGGATCCTAAGAGCTGTGGCCACTGGGGATTCTAGGAAAATGGTGTTCGTAGGTATTGGGAGCTGTCATTTAGAAATAGGATGGCCTGGGTTCCTCAGGGAGCTCCCAGGAGGGAGGAAGACATGGTATTCCCCTAAGATCTGCTTAGTCTCCTGGGAATAGGACAGAGAGTAAGGTGAGTGCAGGAAGTAGTCTGCCACAGAGTTGGGTATGAGAC
This sequence comes from Alexandromys fortis, assembly GCF_014885135.2. Taxonomy (NCBI): domain Eukaryota; kingdom Metazoa; phylum Chordata; class Mammalia; order Rodentia; family Cricetidae; genus Alexandromys; species Alexandromys fortis. The sequence goes on along the minus strand of NW_026067953.1, from coordinate 3,007,300 downwards.
TGCTGGGCTGGATTTCCAGGAGACTAGACATAGTAAAGATCTTAAGGTTTCCCCCTAGCTTCTTTGGCAGGTTTGGCTAGCAGGTTCCCAGAGAAGGACTTCTGGAGTTGGGCCTAAAACAGGAGAATAAGAATGTGGGATGATTAGATGTAAAATTTTTCCATTACCTGTTAGAGATGGGTACAGAGAGGAGGGGGAGACTGCAGCAGGAGGTCTGCTACAGAAATAAAGGGAGTAGGGGATAAAATGGTAAGGGTGGAGTTTGGGACCTGAATTGGATTTAGAGGAGAGGCAGGAGAGGAAAATATCAGCAGTCAGGCTCCTTGCTTCCCTGGCTGAAGTGGCCAGAGGGTTTCCAGCGAACCCTGTTGGAGTGGGGGCTGGGATAAAAAAAAGAATGGGAGGTCTTTCTAACCACAAAAACCTCTTAACCACACAGCTTGAAAGCCTTAGTACTCTTCTTTGATTTAAATTCAAATATTATCTCATTATCTTTGCTAAGGGTAAGCTATCATATGGTCAGGGAGGCTATATGTAGAGATGGACTCTAGGGGTGAAGACAAGGATGTAGAAGTGAAAGACTTTGCTGGAAAGCAGACTGTGGATAGCTATCCTTTGCCCATCAAAATATCTACTTTTTTAGTGTATAGGAAGTTAGTCTGACTAGAACCAAATCATTTCTGCTTCCCACACAGGGCCAGAAGGCTTTGGAGCATCTGTCACCTCCCCTCACTTTCTCATCTCTTCAGACTACAGAAAAAAAAAGACTCTAGCACACGAGCTTTCTCCTCTCACTTCTCTCTCTCCCAGAATGCTCATTTATGGAGGCACAGTTTTCAGTTCTAAATGGTTGCTCTGTGCTTGGCAGGTGAAACTTGCAGCACCAGTAACATTAATGATTTCTGAGGTGACGCTGAGGCCTCAGAGGCTGCTTGGCAGAAGAGCTAGTGGGAGACTAATGAGGATCCCAGCAAGATCCTGACCATCAAAACGGGGGTGTTCTGGGCTGAGGTGGGCAAGGAATAAATTAGGAACCTTAGCTTCTGTTAAGAGTATCTCTGAGTGCAGTTTGTACAGCCTAGAAGAGAAAATTAATCACCCATAATGACTGGGGTGTATAGAAATATTGGGTTTAATTCCATTTATAAACATTTCCACATAGTCATGCATGCTATCAGGAAGAGATGAGAAACACAATCTGAGGCTGATTTCACTAGGAGAAGGAATTTGAATAGTGGAAGTCACATTCACCCATGTGGAAAGCAGTCACCTGCTAATGGATATATAAATTTACTAAAATATTATAGAAACTTATTATAAACTGTCTACCCAGAAATACATAAAGACTAAAAATGATCATTGACTAATTAAAATATATTTATATGATTACAAACCCCATCAGTAAAAAAGAGCAATTAAAACATGTAAGTTCATAGTATTTGCATATACATATATAATTCTCAGTCAAGTAAAATAATACTTGAAAAATTATCTGAATATCAAATAATAGAACTCATATAAATATTTTTGAATGAATGAAGTTTTGTCTCTAAAAGATTTAACAGAAGAGAAATGTATTTATGTCATTCAGGATAAATATGTCACTTCTCAAATGATTAAATGAACAAAAATAGGAAATGTGAATATACTTAAAGAAAATTAAGAGTTAGTAAATGTATTCTTTTGCTTATTTCTTTTGTTTTTGTTTTTTAGAGACAAGACTTCTCTGTAGCTTTGGATCCTGTCTTAGAACTGGCTCTTGTAAACCAGGTTGGCCTCGAAATCACAGAGATCCGCCTGTCTCTGCCTCCCGAGTGCTGGGATTAAAGGTGTGTGCCACCACAACCTGGCATAAATGTATTCTTATACTTTAGTATCTGGATGACTGTTATTAAATCAGTTCATGTTATTTTCTTCAACAACATCAGACCTTTTCTAAGTCTCCAGTTCTTTGTTCCTTGACCACAAAGGTAATCAGGATTGATGTTTTATAATTTGTTAGTTTCAATTTGGTATAGGCTTAATATACCCTAACAGATGGGAAATGCAGCTTTCCATGACTTTCAAAATAACTCAACAAGCAAGGATTGTAGGCTGTCCAGCTGCCTGAACTGACTCAGCAAAAAGCTAAAGCTATTTGAGATAAAGGGGCATTGGTACTGAACTCCAGACACCATTGGTTACTAAACATGTGCTCATAGAGAAGTACTAACTTTTGCTTTTGATACTTGATTTAAAAAATAGTAATGGATTGTGCAAAAATGAAAAATCATAATGTACAGGAAAATTTGTAAACTAAAAAGTACATTTCGGTACAATTCTTTTACAAAAAAAAAGACAACAAAATAAAATTGTGCAAATCGAGGAATTTAATATATTGACAACGAAAAATGATACACTTCAGTTTGTAACTGATCCTTTACAGGGTAATGGTGAGAAATTCTCAGTTTTCAGAGATATTCAGAATAATTCACTGAAGGTTCCTCAGTGTGACTCCTAACTTTCGGGACTCCTAACAATAGAATCAGATTAGTCACTAATGCTTTGGTTGATTCTTGGCAACACACACCTCATATTGGCTTACCTTGACCTGCTATAAGGCACTTAGTCTTCCTGCAACTTGATATGCCATGGTTTGTTGATTCCCGTGGGAAGCCTGCCACTTTCTGAAGAGAAACAGAGGAGGAGGAGTTTGAAGGGGGTGAGATAGGTGTAGGAAATGAGAGCAGAGGAGGGAGAAGAAACTACACTTGGTATGTAAAATAAGCAAGTGAATAAATTAAATCCAAAAAAAAAAAAGGATGTAGAACTACCACAAGATCCAGATATGTCACTTCTGGACAGACATCCAGCCTATATGTCCATCAGCTGATGAGTGTAAAATGAAAATGTGGTACATATAGACAATGGATGTTTAACCATCTGTAAAGAATAATGAAATTAGTAAATTTCTAGGTAAATGGATGGAATTAGAAAAAAAAAATAGCACCAAGAGCTATCATCTAGTTCCAGAGAAACAGAAACTTCTCCTCTATCTCATATGTGGGTCACACTTTTCATACTTAATTTTGTGGATTTAACTTCAAGTTCCTATCGAAACCAGGAAACTAGAAAGGTGATCGTGGTGGTGGTGGGGCGCTCTCTTAAAGAAGGTAAATTAGAATATAGTCAAAGCAAAAATAGAGAGGGTAGAGGTGGAAGATGGAAAGGTTTAAGTAAGAAGGGAAGGGGACGGGAGGATGAAGAGTCCACTGGGCAGAGGACAGTGCCAATCAAAATGAAGGATGTGTGAAAAAACAATATGAAGAATATTTTCTTGTAACCCAAGTAAGGAGAAAAAGCTGTAGATCAACCACATTATCACACAATAGCGAGATCACTGCTGGTAATAACTGCTAGTGGTACCCAACTACATCACAATAAAATATCATTCTCACTCAAAGCCAGAAGACATAGATGTAGTAAGTACTCCATTTACTAAACACTGGTGATCAAAAGGGGAAAAAGATGCTGACATATATACCCAGAAAACATTGCTCAAGTCCTTTACTGCTCTTTTACCAGAGGAGGAAAAACACACATACCATCTTTACGCATGCGCAATATGAAAGCAGTGCCCTTCCATCTAAGGGACTTCTCTGAGAGTTAATTTAAAAATAACCCCCTTGACCAGAACAGTCAGATATATCTCTTCTCTGCTAAGTATTGGAAAATCAAGGAATTAGAATTTTACTTAGTTCTTGAGAAGACTCCAAACTTTTATAAGTAGATATTAATATATGTTTAATAGACAATTCCTAGAGCTGGTAGAGAAGCCGAGGGAGTAGAGAATGAGAGAGCCAGCTTCAGCAGAGAGCACAACCCAGCCGTGTAGAACTCCCATAAGGGAACCACTGATGTAATTTCCCACAGACATTTATAGACCATTATTGGACTGCTTTTACCTGCTTGTTAGTCTCAGAATTTAACACCTGCTCACAAACATCTCAAGAATATATTTGCCTCACTTTATGTTGTGTTTATTTAACTGTATCTCAAAAATTATCAGTCACACATATTTTGGGTGTTTTTGTTTTAATTGTGATCAGTGTTTATATATTACACGTATTTGTAATTTTATTGGTCTTTACAGGAAAATTTACTTGCGTTAAAACCCACATTGTTGTCATGTTCCATAGAGCTTATAATGCAAAAGAAAAAATATGAATCCATTTTACACCTTCCAGATTCCATATTTTAATGTCTTACATTTAATTAAAAACAAAAATGGTATTTGATTTTATTTTAATGTCAGCTCTTTAAGTCCTGGTGTAAATAAATTTTATTATGCTTATTTTGTCATCTGTATTAATTTTTTTACTTATTTTAATTCATGCTAAAAAGTTAAAAGTTTCAACTAGGAGAAAGAGATGATTTTATTTTATTGGAGGAATCTTAGGATTCGGGTTCACTAAAGCTGCAGAATATGATGGTATGCTTTCAATTTGCACAAAGTTTGAATGTGTAGAATAAGAAATTGCATTCTACTCATAGTTAAAGATGGTATTATAAAAATTGCTAATAAAACACAAATTCTTCTTTTCTTTGCTCCTGTGTGCGCATGTCCTTGGGTTGGGAGATTGTGTGTGAGGTCTACCGCAATGGTGCAATTAACTGCACCGTGGTCTGTTAACCCACTCTCTGATTTTTCAAACTGTCAGCTTATGCTTTGACCGCTGATAACATGACCTTGCACTCCTTATACAGTCCTGTCACAGCTGAATGCAGACAGCTGTAAGATTAGCTTCAGGAAATTGAGTCCTAGGTGAGTAGAGGAGAGAAAGAGTCTAAGTCTTGAAGAGAAGATTTTTTTAAAAAGAAAGGCTATTATTGTTCAGAATTCAAAGAAGGGACGTTGACACTTCCTTTTACAATAACAAATTATGTGCCAGGTTAAGTACATTGGCTGTGGTACATCTAAGACAAGGCAAGCATTTATCTCTTTAATCAGAATCATTTTTGTTATGCTCTGTGGTTTCTAAGACACAGGGTGCATAAGAAATTGCTAAACAAAAGACAGGAGAAAACAATGTTACTTTGTACTCATTTTGCTTTGTGGTTCTCTTCCTTTTAATTTTTATTTAACTTTTGGAAATCTTAAATATGTGTGAAATACATTACCCCTTTTTTGTTATTCACCCCACATCTCTAACTACAACTTCTCACTCGATTTCCATTCTCATTTCCCTTCCCCAAATTCAAGTGCTTCTTTTTAAAGTTTTATTTAATTAATGTAGGTTTTTACCCACTGACTCCAGTTCTATTTTCCTTATATTCATGGCCGTGAGGTTATTCATTGGCGCATATGGAAGCTCCAAGTGACCACACTCCAGAAAAAGAATGACTCTCCCTCTCCAGCATCCATTGTCTATCAGTAGCTAACTCCGCTATGGGTGAGGCCTGGAGAGCTCCTTAAACTTCAATGCTGGGAGGTTTAATTGACTTGAAGTCATGTAGATCTTATGCAGGCAACCACAATTACTCTGAGTTCACGTGTGCACCAGCCAGAGGACAGCATTTCACAGGAATCTTATCCTGCATTCTGACCCGAACTTGCTTACACCTTTTCCTCTAGAATGTTCCATGAGTCTTCATTCTTTAAAGACACTATTGACACAATGACACCAATGTACTAGAGAAGTTGTTATGAGACAATGGAATAAAGATACCAGAAGTCTCACCAGCATGACTTCCCAAATGTGAGTAGAACAAGGATGACATCAACAGACATGACAAACTAGATGGGGGGAAAAGAACTCACTAGGCTTCAATGCTACATTAAGAACTATAGGCAACCGAGGAAAGCTAGGAACAGGAGAGGTGGTCTCTTACAGGGAAGAGCACACCAATAGATTGTTCAGTGCCTAATATGGTCATTCCTGAAAACATACATACATGTAGCATTATTTAGACTGAGCAGGTTATATTTATCAATATATATTGCAATAGTTTAAATATAATTGGCTCATAAGGAGAGGCAGCATTAAGAGGTATGGTTTTGTTGCAATAGGTATGGCCTTGCTGAAGGAAGTGTGTCATTCTGAAGGTGGGCTTTGTGATCTCATATCTACTCAAGCCATACTCAGTGTTCAAGTTCACTTCCTGGTGCCTGGAAAATGTAGAACTCTCAGTTCCTTCTCCAACACCATGTTTTTCTTCAAACTATAATAACCCCCCATGAGGAGAGAGGATTGTGCCTTTGAAACTATAAGCCACCCAATTAAGATTATTTTCCTTTTTAAGAGTTGCCATGGTTATGGAATCCTTTTTTGCAGCGATAGAAACCCTAATTAAGACATACATGTATATACATACATGCAATTAAAAACAATTAGTAAAAAAGTAGAGGGCATAATTTGAAAGTGTACAGAAAGAAAGTATATGTGAGCACTTAGAGGGACAGAAGGGAGAATAATTTAAGTTATAATCTCAAAAAGAAAAAATGGCAATGCTAAGAATTAAATAAAAAAATCCTTAAATTTTCCTATAAAATTCCCAAGAGAGATGGAATCTCATAGCATATTATCTCATCTGGTGTTCATTATAAATATGTGTGAGAAATGCATTTTCACACACGTGGTAAGTTGTATAACATTATGAAGAAAGGTATATCAAAACAAATTTGGCACAAAGATTGTGATGCCTGAAGTTCTACCTCTATCACAAATGTAATATCAGTGTGACCTATAGTAAGTAACAAATACTACTGGGAAAATATTGTGGTAAAATTTGAATAAAACATATAAGTAACTCATTTAGGCCTTTCAAACTGCTTAAGTTTTACAACTAAGTAATAATGACAACAGTTATGGCTCTTTAATATCTAACCCCATCACTAAATAATCATTGAAGGGAGTAAGTTGCTGCTTTCACTGCCGGATGTTGGTAGTCCATAATTCAGGATCAAGTAAGTTTCTACAGATGAATTTTGCACAGAATGTTAGTGTTAACACACGTTGGAAGTGATTACTATCAAAAGTGTCAATTCTTTCTCTCCATCATAGAAACTAAAAGCCACTTCCAGACACCTTATAAGTAACATGTTTTTCTGTGTGGAGATTTTCTCACCTTTCAGTTTTTGCCATCTGGATGGATCCTTGGTGGCAATGCCTATCCATAAGGACTATTTGGCAAGCTTATTTGCCAGTCTGTTTCTAGAAGTGACATTACTTATTTCCCTTCAGTAAAGAGACAGAAACGAACTGAGAAAGGTCTCAAGCTCCAAGGGCTCTCTGGGTAAGAACTGTACCCTTGTAACTTAGGCTGCTTTAGGAAGCTGACCTCACCTTCCATCACCATGAACTTCAAGTTGTCTGTGCAATGAAGTGTGACAGTGGCTCTAATTGCATGTGAAAACATATTTTATTACAGGGCCATTAATTTGCCCTGCTGGCTAGTTGATGGTCTCCATATGCTACCCTGGAAAGTTTCTTTCAACTTGAAGATATTTAATGATGAATATTTTACTCTGTTCTTACAGCACAAAGCTCTAATGATACCCTATTCTCTGCTCTACCTCAGCAAAAATTTATCTTCATCGTATAATTTGATTCTACAGGGAAGGGTGGAACGTGGTGGAATTCCATATTATAGTTAAGCCTTTTTTGTTTACTGTGCAAAGGTAACTGCCAGTATTTGGCTTTTGAGAGAACTACTCAAAGAATTTAAGAGGATTATTATCAAAGAATCACTTTTGATATAAAAAAGAGCAAAAATCTCAACTAATTTCACAAAGAGATCTTCAAAACAAAGTATGGTGTAAAAACATGTGCCTACTAAATTTCATATTTCTAGTTCATTCAAGGAGAATCTACATAACAAATGTAGTATCCTGAAGGAACAAATATACCATCAGTACTGCTTTTCAAATATATGTTGATTTTAATAGATAATGACAATATCTTTTAATATATCTTGCGATTCAATGACTTTTCATCATAGTTTTTTATGAAGATCAAAGTCTTAGATCTCCTTTGCCTGGTTAGATTTTAACAGATAGTATAATATTATCTAGGGTTGATATTAAACAGCCAAAGGATGGAAGGATGATAGTTTTCTATGTATTGTTTTTAGTACATTTCTGCTCTGTTTATTGAACTTTGGGAGTTCTTATTAAATATCTAGTGACTAAATACACATCATTGATAGGGAAGCCAACAGAAATAATGTCAACTACTTATTTGTTGAAGCACTTCAGAATATTCAGTTAATGCTTCCCATATTTGTGGATGAGGAAAGATTATGAAAAGTGACATTTATATTTATGCCTGAAGGATGAGTTTTAGAAAAAGAAAAATTGTGAATATTCTTAAATTTTATAAGCTGTAGCTTTTATTAAATTATTTTACTCTTCTTTAGCTAATCTTCCCCTGTGAGAGACTGATTACAATCATATTTATAGTTTTTAAAAATTACATAAATATGTTTTATTATATTTCCATAAATATAGATAATGTGCTTTTGTTGTAAGCATCTCTCCCATTCTATATTTTTCTTCTGCTCTTCTCCTTCCATATCTGCTTCCCTCATAACTTTCGTTATCCCCCTTTTATTTACATGTCCTTTTTTGTATTTTCTTGAATTTGAATAACACATCAATTCAATTTGTGCTATCTATATATTTCTAGGCATGGGGATAGCCACTGGAGAATGACTAACCTAGAAGAATCCAGATCCTTTCTTCCTTCCTTTCTTGATAAGCCATTAATTGCCTATCGCTCCTTGGTTAGAGTTGGGCACACATGGATCTACTAACCCAGGCTAAAATGTTGACTAGATTGATCTCGCACCGGTCTTATGCAGACAACCACAGCCACTGTGAGTTTGAGTGTAATATCAAGAAGACCCTGCTTCACTCAAGTTCTCCTAAACCCCAGGATGCTACAATCTCTCTATCCACTTTCCAGGAGGATCCCTGAGCCTTGGGGGAGAGGATATGATATAAATGCTCCATCTTTGCCTGAGACTTCCACAGCTGCTTTTTCTGAACTCTGACTGGTTGTAAGTTCCTGAGTTAACTACCACCCACCACACAAACTTTCATGATGGTGATTTTTGAAAGAATAAACTTTTATTGATACTTTTGCTAATTACTGTGTCAAGAGCCACTTTTTGTGGTAACTTTTGCTGCAGTACTTGCCACAACGAGTTTGTACATTTCAGGATAGGTGCATGAGGATTAGAAAAGTTAGGTAGAAGGAACAGAGATAAGAAAGAAACACAGAGACATTAAGATCGGAATGGTAAGGCAATTCAGTAAGTACTCAATGCTGAGTTCTCAGGATCTGATTTTGCCCGTGTTTAATTTTCCATATACTTTTATACTCCAATACAAAAAAAATGGTAAAAAGGCAAAAGACTTCTTTAAGATGATAAAAAGACATTTAGAACAGTTACTCAAAGAATATTTGAGACATCAAGTCATTATTTCTTGAGAAAACTATCTGTTGTTTAGGCAGTACACTACCCTAGACCAGGTTTCCTAAAGACAGTCACTTCCTAGGTCAAACCTAATTCAAAAGAAGGGACAGAACTATGCTTGAATTCTCTGACCTTTGGTCAAGATGGAGTGGATCTACCTCCATGGACCATCTTAATGTCCAAAACACCGAGTAGCCACATCTAGGTCAGGGTGTTTAGCCACAGATGTTGTCAACAACTTTGAATAAGTTTCAGCTCTCTGACCTTCAGACAAGGTGGAACAGGCACACATTTTAGGCCTCCACATTACTGCATTCCCTAGATTCTCACATTGTCTGTTCCCAAGCCATGATTTTCAAAGTTAATAGAAAATTCACCATCTTGCTAGTCCTTGAGTCCTGGATCTACCTTTAACTTGTTAGCTTCTGAGTCTTCTGTTCTTATTTAGTTTTTATGTGTGACAGTCCATTTATCACTACTATAACAAAATGGCAAAGATCATGAATTTAAGTTCATGAATATGCAGAAAAATGTTTTTTTTGGGGGGGTTTCATAGATTTGGTGGTTGCAAGGGGACATTTGATTTTGAGTATTATATGGCAATGGTAAGGAACATTTGGAGGAGTGAAACCTTTTATCTTTATGAGTCAAAAAGCAAAAGAGAAATGCAAGGTCTTTGTCATCCATCTAATCACTTAGAAGCCATGTTTTCAATCATCTAAAATTCTCCTACCCAATTCCACTTTGCAAAGATTAGTCCATCTTCCATCAACATTACTCTGGGGATCAGTGAGGTCTGGAGATCATTGGAGATTCAGACTAAAACAGAAATTCCCTTGTGGAGTTTCCATAATAACTACAGGTGGTTGTATCCACTGTACTTTCTACAAGGAAGCCCCAGAGAACCATCAGACAAACAATTCAAGTTAGTTTTGTAAATGCATCTTTCTTACCATTCACCGTTTTAACGGCAAGACCTTTTAAGGTTTTGTATTTACCTGAAATTTCTTGCTATATTGTTGGGAAAATTCATTTGGTCTCCTATCTGAAAGAGACTCACATTCTCTTTCATAACCCTATGTTCTAAAATGACAAAAAAAAAAAAAAAAAAAAACTACTCTTATTTTGCCCATGCTAATATCCCATCAACCTTTTAAAGTTCATATATTCATGTTACTGCTTTTTTTTGTTTGTTTTTCTCTTGGCTTTCCATCACTGCCTTTACCAGGTGTGTGAATCAGATTTTACCTGATAGAAAAATTATCCTGGTTATGGATGTCCATGATAGCTTTTCAATGCTTATCTCTTGTTTACCCCACAGACACAAAAATTAATGGCTGCTGGGCTGCCAAAATTTATAAAAATTATGATCATGGAATATATTTAATGATAATGTATTGCAAGACAAAAAAGATTCTGAAAATTATATACTGGGATAACACTCTGGACCAGATTTCTGGATGAGTTCTTGTCTTTACTGATGCCGTAGATATCTATTTCTTCTTGACATCAGGGCTTTGGAATTTTAACCCACAGCTGGTTCAGTGGGGTCGTGCATGGGATTAATCCAGCTTTGACTACACTCTGCCATCTGCCCCACTACCCCTTGTTATACGTTCTCTTCAAAGCACATTCTCTCTCTAATTACCCACTCTCAGCCAAGCTTGGGAATGGGTCTGTTCTGATTATAAAACCACAGTTGTAGAAACCTTAGATTTTGCTAATCCCTCTTTAAACTAGCTGCTTTATGAGATATGTGCATTGGTACCCAGAAAATAAAAAAAAAACTATATTGAAATGTTGGGAATTACTATCATTAATGAGTTTATTTCACTGTAATTCAGTACCTACGTGTGTTTATTGAGTTCAAACAGCAAACATGGCAATTTTACTTGTACAAGGTGGTTCATATTTAGTCCTTTCAGGTTGAGAAAGGAATGACAATGGGTGTCCCTACAGTTTTACCCTTTATAAGTGGTGCTTAATTTTTCCATGTAAATGTACATGTGTGCTTATGAATGCATATTTTCTCCAAAGAACCTCTAATCATCTATTATTATTTTATGATTGCTGAGTTTGCATTAAGAGAATCTGTATATCTTAGCTGTTTGGAATACTCTGACCAATAATCAGCCAAAGAAAGAAAGAGAAAAATCAAATATTTTGCACGTTTCTAGTTATGTAAGCAATGGCATGTAAAATGCTATTCTGTTGCAAATATAAACTGAAAATTACTCATGTTTGATGAGAATGCTTTTTTCCCACAAATGCTAAAAGGATGCCACTTAAACAGGAAGTTATTCAAATGACTCTCCTCTTTCTTCTTGATTACATCCACAGGGAGGGAGCAAAGCAGATGTAAAGTTCGAGTAGGCAACCATTGTGTTGCTACCCACAATTCTTTCTATTTAATTTAACAAACAATCTCTATGTTTCTTTGGAATGTATTACTAGAGCCTGGGTGGAGACTTATTCCATCTCTGGGTCTTCCACTTATTTATTGTTAACCAATCTGCAAATTTCACTTGTTGATGTTCACTATATGAGTAATTGTCTTAGGGACACTCATATTGCCATAGTAAACTAAATGAGAATTATTTTTATTGGAACTAATATGAAAGCAATAGATGAAAAATAAGAGCTATGTAGCATAGACAAAGTGAATGTGAGGAACATAGGCAATGAGCCCAGACTTTCTATACTGGGAACATGTTTCTGCAAATGTGTTTCTGAGCCCCCCTTCTTGGCTGCTTTCTAATTGGGAAATTATGGATGATAACAACACCTGCTTTGCAGGTACTCTCAGAGATAAACAACTTACAAATCTAAAGAGGGTTTTGCATGTGTGTGTTTCTTTAATTGTGTTATTAGTAATGGAATGCAGGACCGTCCAATTTCTAGGCAAGCAGCTTTACAACTGAACTACATCCCCAGACTAAAATAGATGGATGTTAGTACCTACAATACAATCTGGAGTTGAACTTAGAATCATCTCGTCTATAGTCAGATGTATTTTCTGTGCCACTGGCTTCAACATTTATTAGTATTGAAAGTGTTTGTACTCAGTATTATTATCTCACTGGAATTTAGCTGAGTTTAAAAGTCATGCATATGCTACAATCAATAGTTATTTTGACACAAGATTCATTAAAGCTCATGCTAAACCAGAAGGAAAATATATTAAGACAAAGAGAGAGAGATACAGCAGTCAGTTTTATCTGACCATTTGAGTGGCACTCTCTCAGTCTGCAAATTTATAGCTTCCCTTTTACCTTAGTCAATGTGCATGTGCCATACCTGTCAGTCCCCTTATATCTCAAGTACACAAGGTATAAAGAACACAGGACACAAGGATGTGCTATTTCTGGAGCAAGGATCCATGAGCAGCAAATGTAATTATCCACAGAAAAACTGAGTACCTTGTTTAGACACACATCCTGAATTTGTTCTTGGCATGCCTATCATGTATCAGGTACAAGACAGGCCTTCAGATAGCACAAGGAAGGGTTAACCTTTGCCCTGAAGGAGATTGCAATCTAATAGGAAAGTTAGTTCAGGAATCTATAGAAGAATGCCTCCCATATGGTGGTTTAAACAATAGTTATTTTCTAATACTCTGACAACTAGAATCCAAGATCAGGTGCTAGTACACATACTGTATGGTATGGTCCTCTTTACTTTCATGGCTTGCATATAGCTGAAGTCCCTGTCCTCTTATGGTCTCTTGATAATATGAGAGAGACCTGTAATGTCTTTGCCTTTTCTTAATGACACACCATCTCTGGGAGATTATGGATTAGAGTGTTACCCTTATGAACCTAATTAACTGCTGGGAAATCTTATGTTCAAATATAGTCACTTGTAGTGTTAAGTCATCCTTGTTTGAATATGAAGCTAAACTGGGCAATGGACAACAGAAGGTAAAATTATCTGAGTTCAAGGGTAATGTGGTAGAATAATTAACTTGTGCATATTATAGGAAATTGTCTGTTCATTCAATTAATTTTAACTCTTAAAGGAGAAGGTCAAATTCACCTCTTTATATGAAAACATTGGATATATCAACATACATTGGCCAAATAATTTTAGCAAAATGTACTCTTTGTTCTATTTTATGAGAAACTTTTTATTTTTAATGTAATTCAAATGGGTTGTTTATCACAGGCTTTATGGAATAAATTTTATAGAGTCAGCTATGGGTACTGAGACAAAGCCACTGCCTAGTCATATATCAGAATATAACGGAGCCTAACCTGTAGACCATTATGTCTACCAAGGAACTCTGACGAGCTTAAGAGCAAATTCATCTAAAAGCACAAAACAGTTTTAAACAACCAAATACTCAAAAACTCATTCACACACCAGACAACAAATCTAGTTGACAAAAGACTATATCAGTGAATTGTTTAAAGCCTTTGCAACTTCCAGCACTAAGAAGAGAGAGCTTCTCTATGCTTGTCTGTGACTAAAATCCTAAGGGCCCTGCTAGGGGTTGATTGTGCTTTTTGAGAAGCTGAATCTGAAAGCAGAATTCCCAAAGAATCAGGCTACTACAGGCATGCGAGGTGTCTAGTAGCTTTTGATTTTTGCTAAAACACTAAGAAGTCTGCATAACTGCTTTTATCATCTTGATGAGAATAGGAAAAGGTTTATCTATCAACTGTTTCCAAATATACAAGGTATACTTGGTATACAAGGTTTTGAGCTCTCTGTAACTTTTCTTCCATTCTACTCCTTTAAAATATGATTAACCAATCTCTATTTTGTAAGATGATCGAAGAATTATTTTTAGTTCTCAAGACAGACAACACACTGTAGTAACTGGTGCGGCAGGGCTGTGTCCCCAGCACCCTGGCTCTCTGGCTAGCTTATGCAGGAAATAACAACACACAAACTGAATTCATTTAAACACTGCTTGGCCCATTTCTATCTAGCTTCTTCTAGGCTAATTCTCACACCTAGACTAGCCCATTTCTAATAATGTATGTAAGCACCCCAAGGTGTGCTTACCAGGAAGATTCTAGCCTACGTCCATCCTTGGTTGGAGATTCATCGCGTGTGTCTCAGAGAGCAGAGCTATCATGTCTCTGTCTGAGCTCACTTCCTCTTCCTGTTCTGTTCTGTTTACTCCACCCACCTATGTTCTAAGCAATGAGGCTTAGTTTATTTTGTTTATTATAATTAACCAATGACCTTCCTCCATCAATACACTAACAATGTTTGCTTGTTTGTTTTTTCCTGTGAGGCATTTTCATTTTGGTGTTATGTTATTTAGCTCTGTGAAGTTGGCCAAGTGTTACTTTTCTACTTTTACTATTTTGGTCATTTTTTAAAATAATTACCTCTTTTTTATATCAAAAATAGATTCTACTCTCTTACAGTACATCCTAACTACAGTTTCTCCTCCCTCTTCTCCTCCCAACTCTCCCTACCAGACTTTTCCTCCAGATTTACACACTGTTTCCCTTCAGAAAAGAACAGACCTCCAAGAAAGAACAAAAATTCACAAAGCAAGATACAAGACAAGGCCTCCTATCCAGGCTAGGAAACCCCCATTAGTTTTGTGATATGCTTTCTTGATCAGTTTCCTCAGTGTCATTGTCAGTTACTTCACCTGGAAGATGCTCTAGTCTGACAGAATGTAGTGACTTTTTTTTTTTTAACTTTCCAAATACATTACTTTTTCAAGAGCTCTTTAGTAAGAAGGCATTATGATATAATGAGAAAAAAACCTTTCGTTGTTTCCTGTTATAAATGTGGCTACATTCATATGGTCAAACTATTTCCTTCTCAAAAGAATCAATTACAATGTAATAAAGCTCTAATCTCCTCTTTACACTCCCTCTGAAACATTGTACCTTCTTTCTATTGACCTCTCCTGTCCTGATGAAGCTTTTCTTTAGTTTGCACCTATAATAGAGCTCAACTTTCTCACACCTGATTTCAGAAACTGCATCAATATTTTAATGAGTACATCTATAGAGGGTAAGTTAATTACCCAATTATGCTGAGTTTAGATAATAAACAAAAGACATAAGCATATTATTTACAAACACAAGTACCCCCCCCAAAAGCATTAATTCAATATTCTATGTTGAAGCTCATTTTTATCATACAAAGAAAAACCAAGGACAATGATCCAATGTCTTGGGAAAAGTGAGAGAAATAATACATGCCTATTACAGAAACATAAAAAGTATATATACATGGGTTGAATTTTAAAATAAATAGAATAAAATGTTAAAGACAAATTGAAAGCAGACAACTGAAAGTAGATTGTGTTGCTTACTAAGAAACACTAACTGAATTACCTTCTCCAAACTGGGTTTTAAGCTGTAATGCAATAAAATATTCTAAATACTTCTTTAAAAGTAACAGAGGAACATGGGATGTACTCACTCATATTTGGTTTCTAACCATAAATTAAGGACATTGAGCCTATAATTCGGGTTCTTAGAGAAGGTAAATAAGAAGGAGAACCCAAAGAAAAACATATAGGCATCCTCCTGAATATTAACCTTCATCAGGCGATGATAAAAGACAAGAGACAGAGACAGAGACCCACATTGCAGCACCGGACTGAAATCTCAAGTTCCCCAAATCAGGAGCAGAAGGAGAGAGAGCACGAGCAAGGAACTCAGGACCGCGAGGGGGGCACCCACACACTGAGACAATGGGGATGTTCTATCGGGAACTCAC
This sequence comes from Alexandromys fortis, assembly GCF_014885135.2. Taxonomy (NCBI): domain Eukaryota; kingdom Metazoa; phylum Chordata; class Mammalia; order Rodentia; family Cricetidae; genus Alexandromys; species Alexandromys fortis. The sequence goes on along the minus strand of NW_026067953.1, from coordinate 2,991,142 downwards.
CAAGGCCAGCTGGCCTGGGTCTGAAAAAGCCTGGGTTAAAACCTGCTGAACATAGCGGACAATGAGGACTACTGAGACCTCAAGAACAATGGCATTGGGTTTTTGATCCTACTGCACCTATTGGTTTTGTGGGAGCCTAGGCAGTTTGGATGCTCACCTTACTAGACCTGGAAGGTGGTTGGTGGTCCTTGGACTTCCCACAGGGCAGGGAACCCTGATTGCTCTTTGGGCTGACGAGGGAGGGGGACTTGACAGAAATCTTTAGTAAAGAAAGAAAGAAAGAAAGAAAGAAAGAAAGAAAGAAAGAAAGAAAGAAAGAAAGAACAGTACTGCAAAAAATACAGATAAACATAATCGTCTTTGCTTTTTCTACTGAGTCATCTGAAGCAGGTCCAGATAGATACATAAGTTAATATTTAAACATTATTTTTAAATGAAGAAAGTTATAAAAAGAGATGTTTTTATTCTCCATTCTAAGAAGTATAAAACAAATGCAGAAGACAATGATAAATTTCACATATATTACTAAATAAGACCATTTAAAACAAACTGCATAAAATAAGAAAACAACCTAGAAAAATCAGAATTAATTCCTAAAATTAGGCTGTTGAGTGAAAAGGTGAAAGCAAACAGAAAGCCGAAAAGCTTAAGAAACCAGTAGAAAACAAAATAAAGCAAAAAACAGTTAAGTCAACTAAGCACAAATGATGTAATTACATCTATCAAATTCAGACATTGATAGAATAGGTTTGGAAACATGATCTGGTTATATTCAAACTAAACCTGTAAGATATATAACTGGGTAGATATGCTGAACACAAAGCTGGGTGGAATGGTGATGTTTCTTCACTGCAGAGTGTTTACCACATGCAGTGTCCTAGACTGGATCTCCATTATGAAATAAAATGAAAATAAAAATGTATGTGCATTTGTTTTCTTTAATCTATGAATCAAATAAAATGTGATAGCCATATAAATGTAGGGTAAATTTTAGCTAAAATAAAGTCACTAGAAGCATAGAGGAACATAATGGAAGAATTTCAACCTTCCAAGAAACTATAAGAATCTCATTTATATGAAAGAAAAACATTTTATAATTTGTTATATACCAATTACACATAAACTTTAATTTCATTTAGGAAACCTTAGGTATGGTTTTAGAAACAAAAGTGTGTACATTATAACTAAATGGGATTTTTTTTAATAAATAAGCAAGATTGTTTAAGTAGAGAAATGCCACTATAGCTTATTATCTTTACATTATAAAGAAGAAAGTCATGTGATAATAATGGTACATATCAGATTCATTTTAAAATATTTAATATTCATTCATTTTGTTCTCAGAAAATTAAGGAGAGATACTTTTCTTACTTTCTAAAGAGTATACAGGAGAAAAATTCAATGTTTTTTTTTCCCATTGGGATATAACATGGACAGCGACTCCAGCACCTGTGGTGGTGACTTGCTTCCTGTTATAGATTATACTCTGAGTTGAAATGAATCCTTTACCCTGAAGTTGATTGTAAGGTATACCATCACAGTAATGGGGAATAAAAGGAAGAAGAGAGATACCAGAAAAATATGAATTAAGTATTTTCAGTTAGCAAGTAGAATGATGGGCTCTGTAGGAAATCTTAAGGAATATATAAAGTTACATCATAAGTAGTAAGTGAATTTAATATCAGATTGGCAGGTTACCAGATGAACATAAAATTTAATTATATATTTATGTACTAATAGTAAGTACCCAAATATGAGTATTTCTCATAGATGTTGAAAAAGCTAAATATTTACACGTAAATTTGGTAAATTAAAATTAATATGATGAAACCTAAATTAGAAAAAAATTCAAAGAAATCAAAGATCCATATGAATGTAGGGATACACTACATTCAAGATTTTTAAAACTCAGAATACACAGAACGTTCCTCCAGTAGCTAATGGAAGCCAACCAATAGGCCAAGCTCTGGAGAGTCCAGTCAAAAAGTGGAAGGAGGGTTTATATGAGCAAGGGGGTCAAAATCATGACTGGAAAACCCACAGTGACTGCTGACCCAAGCTTGTGGGACTTAGAGGGCTCTGGAACCAACAGCTGTGGAGCCTGCATCAGATCGAACTAGGCCTTCTGCATGCTGGTGACAGTTGTATAATTTTGTCTATTTTGAGGGGCCCTAGCAGTAGAACTAAGATCTATCCCTGATGCATGAGCTGGTTTTTTGGAGCCCATTCCCTACGGTGGGATTCCTTGCTTAACCTTGATGCAGGGGTAGAGGAGCTTAGACTGCCTCAACTTGATGTGCCAGGCTTAGTTGACTCTCATGGGAGGCCTTAAACTTTCTAAGGATCAACATATACCACTGCCATTAAATACATGTAATAAGTTGTTGTGGACTAAATGTTTGCATCATTATAAATTTTACATACAAAAATTCCTACCCCTTATTGTGATGGTTTTGGAGTGGGGAGCATTGAAGATAACCGGGTCTTAAGACTAGAAGGGGAGAGGCAGGGAGGGGAGCAGGGAAAAATGTAGAGCTCAATAAAAATCAATAAAAAAATAAACAAACAAACAAACAAAAAGATAAAACAAACAAACAAAGAAGAATAGAATCTTCCTGGATGGATTTGTGCCTTTATAAAAATTACTGCATGAGATTCTCTCTCTCTCTCTCTCTCTCTCTCTCTCTCTCTCTCTCTCTCTCTCTCTCTCTCTCTCTCTCTCCCCTTTCGTGCTCTTCCTCCTACTCCTCCTTATGTCCCCCTGCCTTTCTCACTATCAGAAAAGGCCACCTCCTAAAGATTACCTTTAAGAAATAGGCCTTCTTCAGAACCTTACTGTTACTTCAGGCACCTGAGACCAGAATTGTGGGAAATGAATTTCTGCAGCTTAGTTCACCCTTACTGATGGCATTTTATTAAAGCATTCCAATCTAACTAAAACACAGACCCCAAGTGTGACCCAGGGAAGTGCAGAAATGGCTCAAAGTCACACGGTACAGTTTCAAGAGAAATATTTGAACAAAGGCACTTACATTGATAGTAACAGTATCATCCTGATTTGGAAATTTTCTCTCTACAACTTAAGCAGATGGGAAAAACTTTTAGTGATGAAATTAGGACGTTGGAGGGGAGATTACATGTTGAATCAAGTATTAATTTTAGCCTGATAAGTCTGAGGTAGACATACAAAGGTAACTGCACTCTTTCATGATTGTAATCCTCATTTTAAGGAAAAGGTAATATTTAAAGCTATAGAAGTGTATAATATCACAGAGTCAGCATATAACGTAGATGACAAAATAATCACAACAAAAGTTAAGAAACATATTCATTTAGAAGCAAATTATTAAAAAGTACTTTTATAAAATATCTAGGATTGAAAGAGCAGAAAAGCAGATAGAGTATTAAAAGAACAACAGAATTTAGGAATTACAGAATGGCTGTATTAAGCCGGGCGGTGGTTGCGCAAGCCTTTAATCCCAGCACTCGGGAGGCAGAGGCAGGCGGATCTCTGTGAGTTCGAGACCAGCCTGGTCTACAGAGCTAGTTCCAGAACAGGCTCCAAAGCCACAGAGAAACCCTGTCTCAGAAAAACTAAAAACCAAAAAAAAAAAAAACCAGAATAGCTGTATTATTTCTAGCACTTTCAATTAATATGAAGATAAAGAATTTAGAAAAGGGCAACACTGATTAGGGTAAAGATTGCTTTCAATGAGAACATATTAAGATGGTGTATTTCCTCTAGGGCTAATTATCACAGCAACAGAGAAACTGTCCTGTGTGTGGCCCAGAGGAAGAATAGAATTAAAATAGGCTTCTGCCTTTCACATTTAAGGCATTAGAACATATGCATATATTCATATAGTAAAGAAGAAAACTTGTTTCAGTTATGCTTTATGTAGCCTGAACTTTTTACCTTTGCTCTGAAGCCAAAATCAAAAAGATTATAGCTCCAGGCTGATTTCAAGGCTGCAAAGCAAATATATTGTTGGTGTATATAAATGAGTGTGTTTGTGTGTCTTTGTGTGTGTATTAATCACTAATTATATGATCATGTTTGGTATGTATGTATGATGATAACACAAATTAATTATACCAGCGTCCTGCAATGGGAAAATTCTCTTGCTCCCATTTTCACCCCTAGTTCTCTATACTCTAGTTGATTTGTAGAGGCTTTGTGAGACCAAGAATATTTTCGGCTTCTGTCATCACAAAATTGCATTTGCTGCCAAACAAGAGAATCTGGCTTGGGAGTAATAAAAATTCTGATATATGACAGCCTACAGGTTTTTAGTAACTGCTTTACGGATGTTCTGTGTATGTTTGACCGTAACTAAATTTCCAGATAGGCTCTTCATTGTACCTGAGACATTCTTTTTCACCAGTCTTTTGGCTCCTGCCTTGGTGACATTCCCCTTTTATTTTCTTTTCTGCCCATATATCTAATGTTTTTGGCTAAGTAGCTTGCTAAGGTCAAGGAATGCCAGTTTCACCTCATGTACATCTGTGAGATACAAAAAAAATAAAATAAAATAAAAATTTGGTCCATCTTCATTCTTGGCTGTTAACCTAAAGCACATTACTATTTTTAAAAGCTTACTTTATAGAACTGGAAAAAAACACAATAGTGCAAAAATGCATATTATTTCTGCACATAAATAAATTTTAAGAAACTTCTATTCCACTACATTCCAAAATTAAAAGGTCATTTTTCTTATAATCTTAGAACTAGACTCTGCAAAGGTCACTCTGTGTGACATGAAGATTGTACTAGTGTCATTTTAAACACTACTCCTCCTTTAGCTTTTTCTGCTTTCAATAGGTCAATTTTGCATTGTGCAACATAGACTCTATGGGCTCCTATAAATAACTGAGCAGGGGAGGCAAAGGATTCTTTTCAGTTCCTCTGTCATAGGAATCGACAGAGAAGTGTTGTCTTCCTACTGAGGAAGGGCATCAGTAGACTGCACAGATAGAGTTCTGCCTTCACAGGCAGCTTCTGGAGGGTTCCAGTTGCAGAATTGTGAATTCCAGTAACCAGGTACCTCTCAAAACACACTGGACTGATGCAAAGGCAAAGTCACCATTCTATTTTAGAAAAAATATCAATTCTTCATATGATATGCGTTTTAAAAAGCCAATACATGACAGTGACTCCGTGTCAGGAGCCTTTGTAGGAATCAAACTATAGCCTTTGAAAGCACAAAGACAGTTAATTCTAATAGACTCACACAATAGACTTACATTTGTTAAATTGAAAGCTTAAATGAATTCGGATTTATCTTACCAGTTATAGGTAGTAACAATTTCACATTCTTTGGGGGACTCTGGTATAATTTGTACACTAAATTGAAGATACCTTTTAAAAGAAAAGCTGGAAATGACATTTCTAGGAAGGTCATGGGGCAATTCTTTTGAAGGCTGAGATATTGACAAGGGAATATTCTTCGCTTCTGAAGCTGTGCACTGTCCTTCACTACCAAATCCATATCGGTGGATTTTCCCACTCACACCTGTTCGCTTGCTTCTAGAGCAAAGCTGAAATTATAGATCCCCAGAGCAATTGTTTTTAATTTTACACATCTTCATTTGATTATAAATTGACTTAAAGGAAAATTTTATTCTCTAATATCACTGTGAAATTCTCTCTAAAATAATTGAGAGTTAAGGAAGAACAACTTGTTTCATTTACATCTACAAGTAGCACTTCTATGAATTTAAGATTAAGTGATTATTTTCTATGTGTTTAATACTTCCTTCACATATCATAACCATCTCTGATGTACATTTATTTTAATTTCCCTCAAAAGTAAGATTTTCAACAACTTTATTAAAAACATATTAGTGACCTTGATGCTAATCCTTTTATTTCTTTATGTCATTTTTCTAAATAATTAGTTCATAGTGACATTTAATCAGCACAGGAAAGCCTTGTGTCTGGTGGCTATTGCATGTGATATTTCATTTCATTTACTAGTTTGCATTTTTAATGTTATCCATAATCATTTGTTGGGAAAATTATTTGACATGCCTTGATGGACAACAATGGTCCTTTTTTCTTGATTTTCTTGTGTCCATTCATGGAAAGTTTATTACTAGGCAGAAGCCTGAGAGATTTAGTATGCCCACAAAGGCATATCCTTTGTCCTTTTTGAAGTCTTCTTCAGATTTAATATTCCCTCTGTGCAGAAGCAAAAGCTAACTGAGGTGATGTAGAAGCAGAGCTATATATACACGATTCAACACCTGCACTGAATTCTAAAGGCACATTTAAAAGCTCCCTAATTCAAATCATCCCATGTTTGAACCTCTTGAGTGTATTCCTACTGGCTTTGGGGGTGAGTGGTGTTAGATGGGTTCGTTAGCTGTGTTCCCCTTCATCCTCTGTAAGAGTACAAACCTCTGAAGGTTCAAAATATCTAAGACATTTATTTGTGTGATAATAAAATAAAAAGTGATGGAAGAGGGAAAGCCATTTCATTTCTTGATGAAGCAATGACTCAGTGCTAGTCCAGTTAGAATTGGTATATAACTTATTGCAGAGGTTTAAGTCACAAGCTATTAGAGGAAACCATAGCAAATTTATCAGAAAATAGCTTCAATATTGTTTGGCTTCTCATAATTAGTACTTCCTCTCCAGTTTTAAAAAATAAATGAAAGAGAATATCTTACAAGGACACACAACAAAAACACAGCAACAACAACATATATATATATATATAGGTCCAGACGCACAGGTGCACATGCATACATACACATAGTTTTACATATTCACACAACATAACTCTCAATTCTAGGTGAAAGATATCATTTGAGACAAAATGTTTAAGTAGAGTTAAGTTCACAGCAAACTCCTTTATACTCTGAATCTTTCCGTCTCCTGTCCCTCCTCTACAATGTTCTCTGAGCCTTAGGTGTGGGAGTGAGTGTGTCTCTTCCAGACACAAAGTCTCACCAACATGACGGCCTAAACACGAGCTGCACAAAGACAACAACAATAGGCATGCCATGGTGGATGAAGAAGAGCTCCCAAATCCAAAACCTCTCACAAATTCTTCCAGGCAACTAAGGAATGTTGAGAGTGGGCGAAATTGGCTTCTCCAGGAAAGACCACACCCACTCATTATCTGATACCAACTGGTCTCAGATACACCTATGAGTAACATTATACAGACTAAGCAGGTTGTATTTAGGAATGCACACACATATATATCATGAATATACACATTTAATATACATATAAACATTACATATATACATTACACATTGAACATAAACATACACATCCTAAACACATTATATATATACACATATACATCATATACACAAATGCATACAATGACAGGGATAAAAGAGGCCATGTAGTTGAATGAGAGCAAGGAGGACACATAGGAGGATGTGGAGGGAGGAAATGGAAGGGATAATGATGTAATTTTATTATGATCTCAAAATAAAAGAAATAAACAATAATGCTGACTTGTATCTAGCTCACTATAGGGAGAGTTGCTAGGAACAATGATTTATGCCAGAAAGTGATATGCACTCTGTTGTTGAGATGCATTAGCTCCTTCACACTGTGAGAACTCTGTCAGTAAATTGCCTCCTTAAAGCAAAATAGACTTGCCTGCAATATGAACTTTTAAAACTAAGACCAAGGTCTGCATAATCAGTGACTTCGCTGTAGTATTTACATCAATAATGACTTATTTTTGACAAATTCTTGACCAATAGCTTATATACATTGCAGGAATAATTTCCCAGTGATATTGGGATACAAATATTGATGTAGCTTTGAGAGGAGATTTTTGAGGCCAGTTCATTCTGTGAAGCGTGATAATCAATACTCATATTCCCTTTCGTGGATTTTGTGATGCTACTCAATGGACAGTTAACCTTGTAGATCTGACATGACTCAAATGAATACAAATGCAAGAATGACCCACTGTAGCCTACATCCTTTATGAGTGTCTATTAGTTAAGCCAGCAGTGACCTTTGTACTCCCCAAGTCCCACCCCAATTCATGCTGGAGAGGTTTTGAAGTCTAGGCATAACGATTTCTAGGTCTGTTTTGAGGAGGTGGAGCTAGGTGACAATTTGCTACACTTTCAGTGAGCTGGAGGATAGATGTCGATGTCTTGGTTTGAATTTTACTGGCTAAATCTTATTTTGTGGATATTGTTACATGTGACTCATAAAATTCCTGCTGTTATAGCTGAGACAATTTTCAAGAAGTAGGTGTTAAATGTGCCTTTGTTTATTTGTATACCCATCCTTCCTCTTTTCTGCCTGTCAAAGTCCCTTCTGAGAACTGTCTCTGACTGCCGCAGGCAGAATCACAACTACACATTTCTTTTGCTTTCTTTTCATTGCTCACAGTTTCAGTTGATCATTAACATAATTTCATGCAGTACAAGGAGCAAAAGTAAATAGATGCTTTGGAGTTAAAAAAATAGTCTAATTTGAATTTCATCTCATCCATGTGTGAGTTAGTTGGATGATTTTCAGATCAAATTTTGTTTGTTGTGTATTTAACTTGACCCATTTCCTAATTTGCTCATTATTTTAATCTTACTTTTTGTATCGACAAATTTCCCTTTTATAACTTACATTTTAATCTAGCATATAAATATTGTAAGCATTCATTAAAGGGAATAGATGTGTCATCCTTGTATCTCTTCTCATATAACAGAAATGTTTGTAGTTGCTATGGTGACTAAAGAAGCCACTGCTCTTGACCTACTAATACTTAAACTCAAAGAGCGAATTTTAAAAATAATTAGTAAGCAGACAATATGCACTTTATGGCCATATGCACACTGAATGAACTAACATAGACTAATGAGCTTTGGTTATGGATGTGGGAGAGCATTAGGATCCTCCATGGTAAAACTCTGTGTTGCAAATGTGATCTGAAATGGAAGGAAATAAAAGGGTATTAAAAATACAGAGAAGTAAGTTTGCAGATGTCAAATAAAAAGTGCAAAGTCAGAGAATGGAATATTTGTTGGAAAGGGATGGGGTTTTGAGAAACAGGTTTCCACTTAGCCAGTAGGACAGTGTTAAATAGTTAATTATTGTAGGAAGCAGGGTCAGGAATTATTCTGAAAAGTAAACCAGGATGTATGGAATCCAGGATGATGCCAGAGCTTCCCAACTTGTGAAATGTTTTTACATTAATCAGTTTTTGGCTTTTGATCTCAAATTGTTAAGCTTGCATTTCTAGAAATCAAAAAAAATATTTTGCTAAAAGGAATAAATTGGCAAACAAAGAATCTTATTCATAAATGGCACTTGTTGCTGAATTAACTTTCATAGACCCAACATATGACTGGAGAGAGCTCACTCGTTAGGGTGGTACCATCTCTTCGATAAACCTAAGTTCAATTCTTAGGACCCAAGTTAGGCAGCACAAAACTAGTTATAATTGAAATGTTCTTGATTCAACACCTTCTTGTCACCTTTGTGGGAACCTGCATTCATGGGGCACATGTCCACATATAGACACTCATACATATAATTATAAATAAGAGTACACTTTAAGATACATAGTTATAATTTATATTTCAACTTAGTCATTTGTTCATGGAATGATTGTAGACAAATACCTTGACTGAACTACTTGCCAGTGTCTTCATCCATAATAGGGAGATTATGGTACCTGTCTCTTGCAGGATCTTGTAATATTAGATGACAAAGATTGTAGAGAGTACTTGGGTCCTTCATCATGGTCATCTGATCTAACTCAACCATATAATCATATTAATAGAAAATATCTTCTTCATCCAAAGCAGCTGAACAGCTATGACTACCCACCAGAGACCTTCAAGATTGGACCTGTCCACAACCCCTCATAAAAGAAGGGGTAGAAAGGGATATCAGAGCATCACCTGAGATCTCAATTCTTCTATACATTGCCTCAGAGTCAGCTATATGTAATTTTTCCAGATTCATGTTTTATGATCTTGGGAAATTATAGAGGATGGAGTACCGAAGATTAACAGGGCAGAATTTTCCATTTATTTAGCTGTGGAGAAGTACTCTTCCATATTGGGGAGCATTTTTGATGATGCAGATATTCAGCCGTCACTCATTGTTTTGTAAGTAGTCTCTTAATCTTGCTTTCTAAGGAAGTCTAATAATTCCATTATAACTCTGAGACAGACTTGGGCGAAATCAGGACCTCGGTGTATTCTTGATGCCCTAGCTGGTATGAGAAGACATTTTTTTTTCTCTCTGGAGAAAGCTCATGCAATGGTAATAATAACCCTATTAATTAAAAGGACATTTGTTTCCTGGCAACAATGGTTTTTCACCAAGGCATTACTTCTTATCTCATCTACCTCCTCTTGATTCCATTTTATTTTGCAATAATCATTTTCCCTGATGGAGAAACTTTTTAGTTATTTTGTTCTGCATTCAAAACAAAAGCTTGTTTCAAACAGCTATATAATGTCATCTGTTTTGTAACTTTCCATATCTCAGAATGATGATAAAGTATTTTAATATCCCTCTATAAAACATGATTAAAGTAGAAGTTGGAGGGTGTCAAATTTGGAGCTAATGACAGAAGTTCATATTTACCATCAAATATTTTATAACTTATAGATGATAGCTTTTGAAAGAAATGGGTGTTCAGGATTGTGTCACATGCCCATGTGACAGCGATATTCAAGAGATGATGTGAACATGACAGAGATACAATCTTAAGTATTTTAGAGGTCAGTTCCAACCTTGGGATGTTTTTGTTCAGTCTTCATGTAAGCATACACTAATAAAGGCACTGTAGGAACAACTAATTAATGTCGCACTTCTTGTTATCCAAAGCAAGTTACCATCTGCAGTTTCTTGGTATCTGAGAAATGCTTTGGACACCATTTCAAGCCTTTCCTCATTGTTTGTAAAGGTGCTATATATGCAGTAAGTACCTGGCAAATGTGCTGAATAAAGCCATCTTTCAATTTGCCCAGTTATTATAAATGAGTTGGAAAGGAGTATGAACAACTGTGTTTCCATTGACCAAATCAGACACAGAAAGCAGCAAATGTGTATTGACTGGCTAAGAGTTATGGAGCAAGCCAATGACAAATGATTGAAACATCTGCCACTATCTCCCAGCTTTTTGTCCCATTAAATAAATGATACCATGCTTTATTGATGCTGTGTTTACATTTGGGGAAGCATGTGCATTCACTCAGCCTGATGTTGGATTCTACACATCTTATTAGAAAATATCCAGCTGTGTTTGGGCCTGATGAAGATATTTATTATTTCAAATACTCAGAAGGAGGGATGTCTGCATGTTTTGTCTATGTGGTACAACTTTAGTCAGACATATGATGTGTGTATATCAAAACACAGTAGGCAAAGGAAATTCTTAACCATTTCAAATGGTGATGGCCCCCTTCTGCTTATTTCTAATAGTGTTTCATCCAGTTAACCCAGCCTAAATAATTTCTCAAGAGTTACGTCATCAGAATTTGTTAATACTTTCTTTTATGTCTTCCCACCTTCCACGAGCTCTGTTTACACTTACTTTTTCCTGGTCAACTTCACTTGGCACATAGGGAAACTTTGTCTTAAAATGTAGCTCCCTGTTTAAGCCATTATCTCACGCCTACAGTTTATTTATAAAAGGATGTATTTATGTCACTCTGTTAAGACATTACAGAAATACTTTTCTTATATTCAAAACAACTTTCTGTATTAGCTTGGTTGTATAGGAAAGTACACCCAAACTTAGAGAAAGGCAACTAATTTTATTCATTAATTTTGCTCTTTTCTTTAGCGTGGCTAATTCATGGCTTACAATCTGGTATGTTCTTCTATTCTGCCTATGCTCATTTTGTAATTGTTTGATTGACTGATTATCACTTGTCACATTTTAATGTGAAACAAGTGCATCAATATGGAATATACGCATGCTCTCTGACGATTTGTCTAAGTCGTATCTTCTATTTCTTTATATACTAATGCATTTTGATAAATATATTCATTTGAATCTAACTACTTTACTAAAACTCGGATGCTACGTTGATACAAACAAGCATCCCAGTGGGTAATAAAATCCATGAAGAAGGAAGGATAGGAATGGTATAAAAGCATGTATCACCAATGTACGTAGGGGAAGACTGTATAAGACTCTGTGTTCAGGGTCTCAGTGTGACACAGTATGTAACAATTATGCGAGACTGGCACTCGATCCATAACATCAAAGCCATATCAAGTGGAAACACATTTCTTAAAACAAAGGGAAAGTCAGTCTCTTATTTTGTCTCCAAAGCGTTCTCTATATTAGGCCTGAGTTACTTTGCTCACAGTGGCATGGCATACTCTTCACCCCCTTCTTCATGGAATCCTCTTTTAATTGCTGTCCTTTCATTGTAGTACCCTTACATGCTGGGCAAGAACTTGCAGCAATACCTGATATGCAAACCAAAATACCTTACAATCTAGTTATAAATAATTCTTATAATGTCAGAGGGAGCTTTATATTGATGTAAGGACTGCTGGCACATTTGTGTGAAGAAATTCCAAAAAGAGAAAATTTACTGCGTTAAAATAAAATATGTGGCTCGATTTTGGTCCTTGAAGTCCCAAATTTTGACTTCTGGGTAGCTGTGTGAGAACAAGAGACGATGCTGTGAGGTTCTTAGGGAGATGATGATGGATTTTATTATTATTCCTATTAATTACTGTTACCATAATGACCGTAGGGAGACAATGAAAGGGAGTGCATATGGCGGGGTAGTTTTTTTTTTGGTCAAGGTCTAGATGCTTGCACCATGATGATGTCTTTGTTTGTGGATCTTAAAAGTAAGAATTTCGGTAACCAAGACGAATAAATTACTATGCTGTGTCTCTAATGAAATGTTCTGGATGTCATTTTAATAATCATTCTGATTCAGTCCCACTGACTGATAAGATTCAAACATTTTATGCAGCTACTGGTGACAGTTTGAGATTTATAAAATGTCTGCTTTCCAACTTGGTTTTACCCACTTCCACTTTTGTCATCAGAGAAACAAGAGACCCACAGGTTTTGTTCCCCAGTAATTTGTCACTAGGGGGCAGCAGGGGTTTATTTAACCCAAAGTAAAAGAAAAGTGTTTTAGCTACCAGTGTTCCTGCTAACAGTAATAGAGATGTTGTATGTTGCCATCATGTGTCCTTCAAGCATATGGCTATAGACTTGTCTTGAGATAATTATTATCAAAATAGTACATTAAAAATCATAATGGAACTCTAAAGAACTTTGAGAAACTGGAGATGGAAATATCTATGCCTACTCAGTGAATTAAGTTTTATTTTTTTTTAAATTTTGCCCAAGGAGTTTTATTTTAATGGTTTGTCTTATCTATGCTAAGAAAATAGTCATAGCTTTGGATCCATCAATGCAGCATTTCTATATAAACCAAGTTCTATATTATATTTCTAACTTTCAAATTACTCAAATCCCTTTTAAGAGATATATCAAATATCAGAACCTAAAGATGCTAATTGATTTAGAACCTTCCCAGATAAAACTGAACAAATATAAGACTTTGGCAACATTGTTTCATCTTATAAGATATGAAATCTTAGTATTTTCTTTCCTGAAGGATTCCAAAAGTCTCCCCCTCTCTTTTCTACACCACTTGAAAATAGCACTGTTACTGTCCTAGCTTCAGTTTGTCTCCCTGACCCTGAAACCTCCCATCTCTTACTCACATATCCTTGGAGCTAGCATTATTGTGAACATGATCTGTAAGTAGCACTTTAACTTTCAACATTTTTTGCTAGTCTTTCCTTCTCTCATCTACTTAGACCCCTCATCAGTGATATTGTACTAGTCAATGACGTTTTAAGGAATATATTAATACCTTTGGGATTTTCTTGATCTTGAGCTGTGATGCTTCACTGCTCAGCTTTCAGATCTCCTTGAATGCTGAATATGCCGCTGAAATAGAAGAGGTCCAAATCTCTTGATTTGTTAAGCATCCCCAACCAGCTCCTCCGTAGCTACAATCATAGCGCTTCAATTCTGTTACTCATTTTAAAAGTATACATATCATGGCCAGAAAGTACACATCATATTCAATGTTAATCCCTGTCAGTTTTGCGTTTCCAAACTTTCCAGAATATTCCACCTGTTTCCCCTTATCACAGACACGAATAGTTTCTGACATATTTTTTTTATGCATGGTGACAATCCTAACTCACATTTGCTTCCATTGATGCTGTGAGTGAATAATTCACACACACACACACACACAAAAAAAAAACTCTTTTAGTAGTGGAACTATACCATCATTTCTCTACTATCTTCCTACATGGAAAATTAAAAAAAATCCTACATTCTCTCTTAAAATTTATTTATTCATTTATTTATTTATTTATTATTTATTTTTGCCTCTTCTAGAATTCAGCTGACCAGGGACGTCAATTTTTCAACAAAATAAAGGAATACCATTCTACTGTTCTAAGGCTCTAAGTCCTATGAAGTCTCAAATATTTCTGTTTCTGTGAACTTTCATTTTTAAGACTTTGTTTCCAGAGCTGCCCATGCTGTAGGCAGATGTGGAATAACCCTGTGGGGAAATCAAATGCACACACTTTATGGAAATACTGATTAGTCAGAGACATGGCATAACTGTGCAGCTAATGCCTGTCCTCAGCAGCCTAAGCAGCCCTGGATTGAAGCCTATGATGCCTTCTTCAGAACCAGAGAATCTCATAACTCAATCAATTTATGATCATGAATTTTGACAAATACAATGGTTTTTCTATGACATCATTAAATATTATTGTTTGTAATACTGTAATAATTAATGGTAAAAAACAAAACATCCATGACCATGCAACAGCACTTGCATGATTATATATATGTTTGTATTTGTATATGCATGAACTCTTAACTCGTTTCTGTTTGTTCTGACATCCCATGAGACAGCAAACTGTCGGACTATGCTCTGTTGACATTTTGTGTCTAATAGAATACTAAATAAATGAATCAGTCCCTTTTGCAAATTTAATTTGTACTAGCTTGAATTCTGCTGAAATGTCTTTGTCCATCTCTTAGCAATCTATACTTCATCAAAGACATTTTTTAGGTGAGATTGCAAGGAATTTTTGTTCCTACATTGCAGGACGAAAAAATATATATACAGAAAGAGAAGGAAAACAAAAACCCAAACACCCCCAAATAAAAACAACAACAACAACAAAAAAAACCACAAACAAACCCCACCAAAGATATATCAGCAAATGAAAAATAAACTCTAGTTCAATGTGTTCTTTTATGGTGTGGGCATGAAATCTTCATTTGAAAAAAAAAAAAACCTGCTATGTGACATCTAAATATAAAAGTAGGTCTGCTCTATAGAGTGAACATTCCCTTTCCCTTCCTAAGGACAAAGTTGGTGGCACATTTTCAGGACTGCAATGCACCAGGAAATATTGCAGAACATTTACTTTACAACTCTGATTTATAAACAAGAAAAAGCCTTGTAAGCAGTATTGGCCCCTTTCTATTCAATTTCCCCTGATGATAGATATTTTCAAGAGAATTCCTTCTGAAAGGAGTTTGTTCCGAACTAAATGGCGGATAGAATTTGAACCAGTTCTCCAAGGCAGAGGGATTTGTGACCCAGGAAAACAGTTCTGTTAGCAAAGCACATGCTTCGTGAGGACCCGACATTGAGCACTCTTAGAAAATACATGTTTGAGAGAAAGGCTTCTTCCTTTCCTCTGACGGCGGCCATCAGGTGAGCCAAGATGGGCGCATACAAGTACATCCAGGAGCTGTGGCGGAAGAAGCAGTCGGACGTGATGCGCTTTCTGCTGAGGGTCCGCTGCTGGCAGTACCGAAAGCTGTCCGCGCTGCACCGGGCTCCACGCCCCACCCGGCCCGACAAAGCGCGGAGGCTGGGCTACAAGGCCAAGCAAGGTTACGTCATATACAGGATTCGCGTCCGCCGTGGTGGCCGCAAACGCCCGGTGCCCAAGGGTGCGACCTACGGCAAGCCTGTCCATCATGGTGTGAACCAGCTAAAGTTTGCCCGAAGCCTTCAGTCTGTTGCTGAGGAGAGAGCTGGACGCCACTGTGGGGCTCTGAGAGTCCTGAATTCTTACTGGGTTGGCGAAGATTCCACATACAAATTTTTTGAGGTTATCCTCATTGATCCATTCCATAAAGCTATCAGAAGAAACCCTGACACCCAATGGATCACCAAACCGGTCCACAAGCACAGAGAGATGCGTGGGCTGACGTCTGCAGGCCGCAAGAGCCGAGGCCTTGGAAAGGGCCACAAGTTCCACCACACTATTGGTGGCTCTCGCCGTGCAGCCTGGAGAAGGCGCAACACTCTGCAGCTCCACCGTTACCGCTAATATACGTAATGTTTGTACAATTAATACCCCAATAAACAATTTAGGACCGTCAAAAAAAAAAAAAAAATACATGTTTGAACGGGGGTCGGTGACACACTCTTGCAATCTCAGTGCTGCGCAGACTGAAACAGACTGATCATTGGGGATTACTGCTCAGCCAGAAAAGCCTAGTCAGGGGGGCAGTAGATACCAGTGACATTCCCCGTTTCACACACCAAAGTGGAGAACTTCTGAGGAGCACCACCTGAAGTTAACCTCCGACCTTCAATACATATACACAGAGAAACTCACATGCATTCTTCCTTTCATCCACCTCCCACACACAAACTTACAACAAAATAAATATATAAAAATGAATAAAGTGGAGGCATTTACGCTATTATGAGAGCACCAAGTGATGCCACTAGTATTTAACAAATTGTTATACCAACAAGCTTGAGATACTTGGCATATGGGATTCAATATTGGGAATCTGTTTCCTCTAATACTATACTAAAGATTTAAGAAGTCATTAACTACATGCCAAGGACATAAAAGAGAAAACAAAAAGTAGGACAAACTTTGAATTGTCATATCCAGAAATAGCCATAGGCATTGTCAAAAGATATGTGTGAATAATGAGAAATTATAGCCTAGAAAAACAGAACAAATATTCACTGCAAGTTTCCTTTTATTAACAGTTACACTCAACTGTAACTGTTAAGAATTGTTCTCCATAGTTTCTAGAAGATAAAAAGCTCATAAAATATATCCACCTTAATCTGATATAGTATCTTATTTTATTTAAGCCAAAAGAAATAGAACATGTCTTAACAATAAGAAGAAAAGATAGGGGAATACATTTTAAGTGTCATGGACGGGAAGAATAAACTAAATAAGAAAGATACTAGCTATGAGGCTCACTATTAACCACTGCCAATTGCAAAAGGAAGCATCTCTGAAGAAGTATGGCAAGAGTAAGAAGCTACTACTATAAACATAAATTTGTAGACTTTATTTTGACCACATGACAGTTTAGCAAAACAATTATATTAGTTTATCTCAGAGACCTGAGCCTATGACCTCTCTAGCCATAATTAGTTCTCTCTCCTTCCCTCCCTTTCTCTCTCCCTCCCCTCCCTTCAATTTCTTTCTCCTCTCTTTCTCTCTCTATCTTTCTTTTTTTTAGCCAGATTCACAGGAGCAGAAAAGCATTTTCTTTTGTTGAGCAGGCCTCAGAAGCAATCAAAGAGTAGTTGGTTATCCCCATGGCAGGAATGCCACTATTTAACCAATGGGTATATCCTACCTTTCACATTGGTATTGTAGCAGGCAGGACCCAGCACTGGATAAGACTACTAATTTATTCTCTCCCCATAGTGTCCAGCCTTAGATTCTAGCCTTCTTAAGGTTTTTACTCCTGTAAGACACTTCTGTGTTCCTTGCCTCTCCACATCATATTCCAAGCCATCCTTCATTGATGATTGCTCTCAATCTCTCATTCTTTTGGATAATTGCCACAGTGTTCCCTGGCACGGACAATTCTCTCATTACTTTCAACTACACCTTTCCTTCTTTATAATTTTCATTGAAATTGAATTTATTTATGTGATAAGGCTAAGTATGCTTTTCAGGTTTTTGCTAATATAGAATGACATCTTCAAGAATACAGTTCATTTTCACGTCAGTGTACACCTTTATTGTAAATAACAATTATATATATCTTACGTTTTATATTTGCTCAAAGATTGGATGAATCACAGGCTCAATAAAAGAGTAGAGAAGATAAATTCTTCCTAGTAAACTACTACAGAAAATGTATTACACTTACAATTATTCAAGAACTTGGTGGCATAGACCTAAAATCTCAGAATATAGGAGAAGCAGTGGAAGGAGAGTTTGCCTCTATTTAACATCACCCTAGAAAGCAAGAAAGACAACATTAAACACGCTAATGCAGAAGGGGAATAGCTTCAGAGGCTGTATCCTTAGACAAAGAAAAACAGGACACTAAGGAATGCTGAGATTAGGAGTAACAGTGTTCCCCAGAAAACATCTGTTTACTCAACGTTGTCCTGAAAACTTGCACACACAAGGAACATTGTGAACTGAATATGCTGCATTTATGTATTTAGGACTATATAAATGCATACACACATACATATACACATATGTATATAAATAAATATATATACACATATGCGAATATATATACATATACACATATATATCTGGTATAATTATATTACATAGTACATATAATTATATATGCCCAGTATAATTAACCAAAAAGGGATCTTGCATTTGAAAATGAGCAAGGGGATACATTTGAAAGTTGGGAGAGTAGGAAGAGAAAAATGATATAATTATATTAATACAAATAGGAAACTCTTTTAACATCAACAATACAAAGCATGAGTAGTGTGCATATCTGTTGAAAATATGCTTCTGTGGAATTTACTAAACCACTGTAGGGTTACCTAACACTAAGGTATAAATGCACTGGGCTACATCTTGTCCATCATAATGAGCACAAAAGAATTGGGCATCCGACACTCAGGAAAAGTAGTCGGGAAGACATCACGAAATATTGCTGATGTGACAGGAAAGGAATGAGGGAGGAGAGATCAAGGACTAAAGTAGCAGCAAAGGATCAAAGTCAAGTGTCTCATCTAAGTGTGTGTTTTCAGAAGAAGTATAATAAATTGGTTTTCAGGAATCAAGGAAGACATTAAGTAGTCTACTTCTCAAAATATAACTCAAGTTATTTCTCTAAACGTTGCTTATAGATATTTTTGTGGTTGGCATCATATAATAATATTGCTTTGGATACTTGGGTTTTATGCATTAAGACTATGAGTGACAAATGCCATTCAAAAGCACATGGTATATGAAAAGAAATTCCTCTGAAACGCCAGGTGCCCCTCCCCTCTTGGAGAAATTCTCTTAATCAGTGAGCTCCTTGACTGCAGGGTTGAGAGGTCCTCTGTGTAGTTTAGGTATTGGCAATAGACTTCAACTACCTGCTGGAGAATGAGACAGAATTATAGGAATACATAAATAAATTTATATTGATTCAGTGCTATACAATGGGGCCTCTGAGGAGAGATGGGAAAGGGCAGCCCATTGTCAACTGTGAGAAACAAAGAAGAAATGAAAAAGTAACCAGAATTGGTAAGTATCAGAGAGCAGAGTGCTAACCAAAATTGGAAAGCAGCGTCAAAACTCCATGGTAAGACAATTTTAACTTTATTATTCTACCCTCTATGAACCCTGTAAATAGATTCAGGGGGGTAATTCTGAGATGATAAGTCGCTGTATTGGAGAGAGAGCCTCAGGTCTCACCTGAATGCTTAAAATATTGGAATTTATTTTGTTGCAAGCAGGGTACCAAGCAGCACTAGGAAATATGCAATGGAAAGAGAGAGGGGAAAGAATAAACAAGGAAACCCACCCTCTGTAGTTTTCAAAAGACCTCTGAAACTACCAGTGCCCTCTGCAATGGAGAAATTCTTCAGTCAGAGTCTGGGTTACAGCTCTGAAACAGCAAGTGTAATCGTATCGATCCTGAAGGAATGTCTGGTTAATTTTTCACAAGGCGTAGATCCCTCAAAAATCAATAACTTTCTGCTGTATCTTTATTCCTCTGAATAAACTCTGTCTGTCAAAGAAACTTGATTCCTCAGCTCAATTGGATTCATAAAACATTCACAGACACATAGCACAAAAGAAATGTAAGCTTTCCTGAGGAGTGGTAAGTATTTAACCTCAACACAGGACAAAGAGCATTTTCATTTTGATATATATTTGTCCTTGAGCAGGCATGAGTAGGTACTATGATTTCTTTGATGCAAATGCTTCCTTTAAATATGGTTTCCTTCCCCAAGGGAAGATGCTCCAACAAAACTACGAAGTGCACATATGGAAAGAAAGGCCTAAACAAATATCTTTTTAAAAACCTATGAGTGACTAAAAAAATGTGGTCATTTTGCCACCCTTTTCACCTTGCCAAGAGCTGTGTATATTAATACATATTTCTGGAAGAAATACAAACAATGCTATCGGAACAAACACTAAAACCTAACTGAGTAATGGAATTTAAGGAAGTCTCTGAATGATCCTTGTTTTCTCATTTTATAAGGCTGGCAATCAGTAGGGAGATGTACTTTTTAAGGTAACGTAGTAATGTATCTTTCATAAAATTGGTAAACTTACTTTGAAAGGAAATCAATGACCACTTATTTAGTGAGGATGGGAATGGTGGGTTTTAAAGAAATGTCCTCCTTAGAGTCAACTGTTTGAAAACTTGCTCTGCCATTGGTGGTGCTCTTTGGCAAAACTATGGAACATTTGGCACAAATAGGCCACCAGGAATGATCTTTGACTTCTAGCCTAGGTTACTTCCTATGCGTGTTCTCTCTTCCTCTGAGTAGATGAAAATGCCACCAGACTGCTTTCTGCTTCTATCTCCATGCTTTTCTGTCCATTGCAATACCTTCACTCAGTATGCTAAATTTAGTATGATAGGGCCAGAGCTAAAGCAAACCCCTTTTCACCTAAGGTTTTTGTTTTTTTTCTTTTTTATTTTCTTTTCTTTTTTTTTTTTTTTTTTTTTTTTGCTATGTCGTTTTATCACAGACTCAGAAAAATAACTAATACATCTGGGAATGCATGATACTATAAATAACATTATAGCTTATTTATAATAGGAACACAATGCAAAAATGGAAATTACAGAAACAGAAACAGAATCAAGAAAATGAAAAGGATAATTATCCATAGTAATTTGTAATTCTTGCTAACTTCCACACAATTGACTGAAAGCAGTAATGATTCAATTAAAAAATATTCAGTTATAACTTTTGACAAGTAAGACTGTCATGGATATTGTAGTTTTGTCATCTAGCATATAAAATTCCACCAAGAATTTCAAAGCAGATTAAAATAAGTACATTCTCTACTTATTGCCACAAAAATGATACCATTTTAGAGATACAGAAAGAATAAAAATTTCCTATATTAATCTAGTGATTAATTAGATCACTTTTATTTCTGGGGTTTCACAGCCACTTCTCTGCCCTTTACTCTTATTTAAGTTCTTCATTGTAGAAAATAAACTTTTAAGTAAGGCTTTGTGTGTATGCTTGTGTGTGTGTGTATGTATGTGTGTGTGCATGTATGTTTGGACATAAATATTTCAATGTGTCTCAGGTAAGATTTTTTATGTTTTACTGATACGTTATGATTAAAGGAAAAAAGAAATCTTATTAAAACTAATGTTACTTTCTGTAGTAGACTGGATATTCGATGTGTTCCAAAGACTCATTAAGTGAAGGTTTCTCCCAGTTTGGTATGATATAGAGGGAAAAGAAGCTAAAAGGGATGGGGCCAGAGGGAGGTGTCAGGTCACTGGAAGAATGGCATGCAATGGGATAGTGGAACTTCAGTCACCTACCCTTTTTTTTTTTTTCTTGCCAGAGGTTCCAATGAATGACTTCATTCGTCCACATATTCCTGTGTCATCTCATTACAAGCCCAAAGCAAAGAAATTAATGGGTTATGAATTTAAATATCTAGCATTAAAATTCAAATATGTCTTTCCTATGTAGAAGCTGTCGATCACAAATATTTGGTAGAGTGAAGAAAATATTTCTAACCAAGACTCTGCTATTTTAAACAAAGGAGGCATTCCCCACTTTGAAACATAGTCAGAAACAGTCTCAATGAAATCCTTCCCTGAGGATGGAGCTCATCATGCTTTATGACTGAGGACAAAGCATTAGTGCATTGCTCACAGGTTCTCTAGAATCTATAAGATAAGAATTAAGAGCACACTCTTCCTAAAGTGCTATTTCTTCACCGAGAAAATGATCTTCACCTCACGCTAACAGAAAATGACAATCAATTGAGAAATAGGTTCAGGATTTATTCATGATCCAGTCTAGTCAAAGAGAATTTCCTCTCAGGCAATTGTATAAATACTGGAACTCCAAATCATCCAGATTTCGAACAATAATTATTTAAAATACATTAGAATAAAGATTTTTCTTATTTCCCATTACATTCAATGTGGCTTAAAACTATCAAACCAATGTTTTCTTTGGTGAGTACTTAGTATATGTGGACAAAAGTTATTTTATTAATGTAAAGAATGGGTGATCCTGTCATGATCTTTCACATTTAAAGTTATATTAGTTGAGAAATACTCAGTCATTATTTTTAATAAGTTAGAAGAAATCTCGATCAGGATATAACAAAAGATGTGTACTAATAGTCCCTTTGAACATTACTCAAAAGTTAATTTTAAAGTATATGTATATAATTATAGTGATCATATATTATAATAGAAATGCTATCAGTGTGTTTGGGTATTCACTACTGATTTCCATGATTAGAATCTAGTAAGAATATTGACTTAAGGGGGACAAAGAGTTTTCTTAAGGTATCTTACTTTTTAAACAATTTCTCTGTCATCAAACTTTAGAATGTGCAATGGGAAGCCTAGTAATTTTTCTTGCATGTTCAAGCGTCATAAGAATAAAGATTTCTCCATCCTTTTATTTCCAGTGGCGTTATTTGAAATCTATCATAGCAGAAATAACAGCTGCTCCATTTTAGGTGCTAATAACCAGTTTATTAATCACATGCATGGAAAGCTGTAATATCTTTCTCCAACATCTCAAACCATTTTCTCTTAGCTGTTGATTCTAGACCACCCGTCTCTCTATATATGACAGCGCTGCCCTGCTCTCCTGTGGTTTTCAGCGTCTGTCTGACCTAAACTTTCTAAAAAGACCACGTGGTGTCTAGTAGCAGAGGCTTCATGGTTATCAGGAAAGCAGCTTCCTGCTTGAGTTTGACCTCTTAGTTGTGTCTACATGCACAATGACTCATATGCCAGCATACACATGGTAAAGCTGAAACTCTGTCATTTAATTGGTTCCCGGTTATTGTTATGAAGATTGGTATTAGTCATCAGACCATTTTTTTTTTGTAATTTGAAGAACTATATTGTATATGCTAGAATATTTGAGGCTAGCTGTTTAAATAAATATACTTTTGCACCAACAATGGTTCCACCCATTTTAATTTGATCCTGTATATTTAAAGCATCATCTTCCAGGCTGAAATGATATGACAGATAATAGGCAAGAAGACAATGAAATGATAGAGATATCCCCCATTCATTTAATACTAAATGTTAGATATTTCTTTTTTATTAAATCTATTCCCTTAACTCATAATTAGTACATGCCAACTTGGTTCACCAGGCATAAAGAGTCACATACCCCTAAACTTTTTCAAAAGATACAAAGAAAGATAGAGGATTTTATGAATATTTGGTAAGAAATAAATGTTTCTGCAATGCATTATAATGGTTATACTATAAAAAGCCTAATATTTCTTTTCTCTGTTGTATGATTCTCCAAATCCTGACTTTATCTGTACCCATAATAAGTAAAAATTCTTGTTAAATATCATAAGATACACATAGAAAACATTTCAATCTATGTTTCACATATGATAATTAATACATTGCAGCCAACTAGCAACTTTTGTGACATCCAGTTGTCACAAATGACGTAATCATTAGAGATATTATAGAGGTTCAGAACCTTTCAGGGAAGAGGAAGTTTTACCTAAAATTCACATTCTTTAATAATTTTATCGCGTGGCTGTTCTTTAGTATTTTCACCTGAAATCTCACCGCTCTTGCCTAAACCTATTATTGTGGATTGTTTCCCAGAAATTTGCAAAGAGTCATGAAATCAAAGTTAATGAAAGTGTTGGAAAATGAAAACTGCTAGATAAACATGAAATAATTCATTTTCATGATCTTACAAGCATCCCTTAACTTAACCACTCAACTATTGTTTATTGCCTTATAAAAAGAATGTTATGTGCTATGGCTATAATTTAGACATCAAATATTTTAAGCTAAACTTCACTATATTTTCACGGAGAGAGGAAAACTCCCAGTTTACAATAATTCAAGTTCTATTATAGAAAAACCCAAAGAGCTATAATAATTCATAATCAAATTTCTCATTTTGAAAAACCACTTAAAATGATTCTTGTACTGCCACAAACATATATTTTTTTCCTACATAATCACATTGCGAAGAAAAATAGATCATTTTGACAATATCATTCATGTTGGTAAAAATCTTTTAAAATGCATAACTCATTATGAATAATTTATTTTATTGCAAGAAAATTTATATAGCTATCTTTTTTAATGTGTTCCTTTCCACTGCTTTATCTCTTTTTTTTCCATTGTAATAACATACTCAGGAAGGCTGAAAATGGTTTTATAAGGGTGTGGATACCTCAAAAATCACCTTTCTGCATCCAGTGCTACGAAGTTACTGAGTTACTGTTTATTAGTTGCTCTTCCTTTTTCTTTGTCAGTTGTGAAAACTTAAGGAGGGGCCTGTAATCAATCTTTGTACACTCTACTTTAAATTCCTCATGAAATACAAATCTTCAGTCGTTATTTAACATAGCCATTGCCAGTGATATCTCATGGAAAAAATCATTTGATGCTGCTGGTGCTTTGATTTAGAGATATATCCTGAACTTCATCCTTGTTAAAAAAAAAAAAAAAAAGTAAGTCATTTACTCAAAATGTGATATCAAGTCAAGCCAGTTCCCACATAATGACAGTCATCTATGGCGATGAAGGAGCTATTTGACAATTCTACTTAAGTGATTCTCTTTTAGAGTTGTGTGTTAATTTTAAAGGTCTTCAGTGAAATCTCAGATAATGTATGAACCCTTGCTAACTTTTGAGACTTTTGTGAAAACTTTCTTTCCCCCACAGCATAACTTAGAGACATCAAGCAATGCAATATGATCGGAACCCAAGATAATTGTGTAATTATCTTCAAAAGCCACAAAATGTGACTCTCCTTCTCCAGGAGAGGAAAACTACATAATCACAGTAGATTTGTTTTTTTTTCCTGTGCAGCACCCAGACCTCTGCAGAGTCATGATGTGTAGTCCCTTTCCCTGGTTTGGATTTTCCATGTGATCATCTTGCTATGCAGAAGCACCTTTAATGGCATCTGGAAGAGAGTAGTTACTTGAAGCTGGAAGAGACAATGAAAATGAAGTGTCACATGTGTGCTGATCATGGTGGTGATCTTTTCCTTTGCAGAAACACTTCCCTAAATGAGCAAAGCATTGGGTAGGAAGAATTACAGACTGGATTCCATACATTTTTCTCTACATTTAGCTTTGCAAGACAGATATTTCATCATTTAATCTCTAGCATAGGTTTTCAAGATATAACTTGTAGAAGAAAATTATCTAATCCACTATTCTCAGGAATGCTACTATTTTTTTTTCTCAGTCAAGACAATCTATTCTCAATAACTGTTTCTTCTCCATTGAAGAATCACTAAATTCAGAATGTTAAAAATTGCCCCAAGGTTTCTGATACATAACCAATTGGGATTTTCGGTTTATGGACTGTTGACTTCAATTCAGAATGGTTAGAAACAACTCTCAACAGAGAACTAAATAGGAGTGATGATAAGCTCTTTGTCGGTCAAGAATGCTAGCTCAATTTTTACCCACTCAATTTGGACTTCCTTATAGTTTTCCAGAAGAACCGTAGAGCAGTGGTTTGCAACCTTCCTAATGCTGTGACCCCTTAAAAAAGTTCCTCGTTGTGATGACACACAAATCATGTAATTATTTCATTGCTATGTCATAACTGTAATTTTGCTACTGTTATGAATCATAATGTAAGTTTCTGATGTGCAGGCTATCTGATATGTGGTCCTCAAGGGGGATGTGGCCCAAAAGGTGAGATGCTCAGATGTAGACATGAGTCTGAGAAGTATTTGCAGTCATTTCGGTATCCCGAGGTTTGATAGAAATGTGATAGAAACTACGTTAGGGTCCCCTACTGCATTTCCAGACTGTTGGCTCCAGTTTGCAACTAGATTACTGGAAGAATTGTTCAGCTTAAACCTTCACCAATTTCAGAAAAACACATTCCTACAACCAAATATGACAATGTGTCTTTAAAATTGCTAAGTTTGGGAGAACTGGAAATATTATGGATTTAGTTTCTTAGAGTCCGTAATATAAGTGTAAATTGTATGGGACATAATGACTGGAATCATAATTGAAAGAAAGAAACAGATTCTTAAATCATGGAAAGGTTCAAGTTTGAGAGTTTGACTTAGTCATCGAGTCACTGGATAAAATGGTCCTGACTAAACAACTCTAGCTCTAGAGTTTGAGTAAAGGGATGATAGATCGGGAATATTTGTTCATCTTATGTGAATGCAAGTTCGAAGGCAGGCATTTAAACATATCAGGAAAAAGTACCTTTAACAATTCTTAAGATTCTGCCAATAAAACAATGTATTTGATTATTTACATTCCAAAATGTTATATCAAACTTACAGCCTATATGAAAAAATACCTGTTTAAACTGGCCAAATACCCTCTTTTTCTAAAACACTCTCAGGGATGGGAGAGCTGGACATAATAGGTCGATGTTTTCCAATACTTTCTATGATAACGTTATCAGATATCATTACTTCGCATGCAAACTAGATAACAGTGGCTGATTCCTTCATGTAATCTATGATGTGATATAAGGATATAATGAGAGCTTTAGGATTTCATGGCCAGCTTATTTTCAAATGGTTTTCTTTCTCTCCAGAAAGCTTCACTGGGTTTGATGGAAAAAAAATTCCTCAAATATTTGCATTATTTTCTTATTTCTTATAACAATCACCAAGTCACTTTGTCATTTCCTTTCAATACTATTTATTATATTTTTTATTTTATTTATTTGAGTATAGTACTTATATGCACATCTGTGTACCATGTGTGCTTGCAGAGGTCAGAGGAGAGCATCAGATCCCCTGGAACTGGAGTTACAGATGATTGTTATCTGCCTTTTAGATGCTAGGAACCTTATACTGTCTTTTGGAAGAGGAGTCAGTGCCCCTAACTATGGAACTCTCTCTCCAGCCTAGCCAATATTAATTTTTAATATAGGCTAGTTCACTGCACCATAAATTATTTTACTAGACTGAGAGACATTTTAGAAAAAGCCACAGATAATAAGGATTTCTTGGACTACGCATGAAATAATCATGCTAAGCACCTACAGTCTGTCTTGACCTTTATTCCACCACTAAGTAGCCCTTTGCTGACACAGCAAACTTCAATGAACACTTTCTAGTCCTTTTTTTGGAGCTCCTCATTGCTCCCGATTTTCTTTGTTCCACCATGTAACTTTCTGATTTTTATTTTGCTGGCTGTTTTTTTTTTTTTAAACAATCTCCTGTAGTGGTTCTTAAGATACCTCCTATTATTAGATATAGTAAAGGTAACTTTTTGGATCTCCTTTCAATCAACCTGACAGCATTGATCAGCTGTACATACAAAACTTATATCCATTTTTAACCTCTGAATTACAGATATGTACATAATATTGGATAATTGATAAGTCTATTTTTATATCTAATAAGCATATCACAAGCATATAAAAAGCACCAAGTTTTAAATAAATGGTTAATAATTCCAGAGCTTACAAACAAAATTCTCATCTAATCACATTTTCTGCTACTCAAGACAAGATGTTATGTAACTACCCTATTTCCATGCTTTTTATTGAAAATATTTTTTTATATATTCATACAATATAATTGAAACATGGTCTTTCTTCCCTCTACACCTCTAATTTCCTGACCAGTTTCTGTTCCTTTCTCTCTCTCTTTAGAAAATAATCAAACATTTCAGATATAATAATAAAATATGAAAAAAACAAAAATAAATCTGAATAGGACAAAACAAATAGAAGAAAAACAGCCCAGATTTAGATACAGAGACACACTGCTTCATAATCTCAGGGATCCCGTAAAACATAAAACCATAATATATGCAGAAACTTCTAGTGTTAAAAATCATAATGATAAATAAATAAAGTGCAAGTAAAGAAAAAATTTAAAAGCTGTGTGTATTATTCAGTGATCTCTAGAGTAACAGAACTTATAGAATAAATATCCCCCTTTATCTATACATACATAGTTTAGCTAATCCACCAATAGCTGCCTATGAACAAAAAGTTCAAGAATCTGCTAGTTGTTTAGTTCACAGGGCTGGTTTCCTCAGGGGGTATGTAGTATATCCTGTAATCCTAAAGAAACAGACTCTAATGCCAGTGAAGGAATGGACTTAGTAGCTAGGCAAGAGCAAACAGGTGAAGAACAAAGGTTTTCTACTTCCATGAGTTTATATAGACTTCCAGCAGAAGGCATGGGCCAGAGTAGATCTGAATTAAATATGTGTTTTCCTACCTCACATATACTACAGTAGAAGTAGATTTTCCCCAATATCACACGCTGATAAGATATTATGAGATAAGGAATCTCCAAAGGTTTCATTGAGTTTGTTTTTGTTGGCGATCTACTTCTAGTCACCTGGCCTATCCTCAATAGTGATTGGTTTCCACAGTGAGACTCCCTTGGAGAAAAGTAACTTATTCACTTGCAACTGGTTATCAGTTGGGAATAGCTTCTGAAGGATAGGGGCATGTGTTCACTTCTGATTTCAGCTCCAGGCCCCAGTTAGTGAAAAGCCATGCAGGCTCTGTGCATACTGCCTCAGTTTCTGTGTTTATATGTTCACAGGTCTTTTTGTGTTTATAAGGCCTTGTTTCCTTGCTGTCCTCCATTCCTTTGGCTCTTACACTCTTTTTTCATCATCTTCTGCAGGGATCTCTGGGCCCTTATGGGAGGAATTAGATTGAGACATTCAATTTATGACTGAGTGTTCCAAAGTTTCTCACTCGATACTGTCTGGTGTGAGGGTCTCTGTATTTGTACCCATTTTCCGTAGGGTGAAGCTTCTCTGATGATGGTGGAGCAAGGTACTGATCTATGAGCAACTCATTCGGATTCATTTTATTGCTACTTTGTAGAAAGAAGCGTTTGGTGTGCCCCCACAACAACCCCTAGCCCTGGATTACTTTGCCAAGCAGAGTGGATAAGGCTTCCATTCCATTGGGTGGGCTTTAAATTAAATCAGACACAGGTTACTCCCAAAAACTTTGTATCACCCCTACACTAGTGCATTTTGCTATCAGAATACCATGTTTTTTGTAGCAGGACTGGTGTTTATGTTTATTCTTTGGCAGCACACAGACCACCTTACTGGAATGAGAACACTAGCTAGCAAGTCTGAAAAACTGATATAGGCATTGGCTCGACTTGTCCATGTCCAATGAGGTGTATAGGTGTTATTTTCAGCAATAGGGTGCTGGAGGAAGAGACTGCTTCTTGCTTCCCAGCTGCTCATCCCAAAAATAATCACACAGAAACTATATTATTTAAAGCACTGCTTGGCCCATTAACTCTAGCTTTTTATTGGTTAACTCCTACATCTTAATCTAACCCATTTTTATTAATCTGTCTATTGCCACGTACCTGTGGTTTAGCAGGTAAAGTTCCGCCCAGCTTCAGTTGGGCTACATGGCTTCTCTCCGACTCTGCCTCCTTTCTCCCAGCATGCCACCTAGCTCTGTTCCCCTATAGCTCTGCTATAGGCCCAAAGCAGTTCCTCTATTAACCAATGTTATTTACTGCATATAAAGGGGAATCCCACATCAATAGGACCTTGTCAACAGTTTAGAGAGAAACCTATATACTTTGCAGAAACTGGGATTTTTGGGTGTTCCCATGAAACCCCTTTAGCTAACAACTTGATTAGAGGTGACCAATTCCTGTTACTATAAACTCCAATTAGTGAAGAGAGAAGTACAATTGTATCACTAACTCCTCCTTTATTTGGCAATTTCATTTAGATAACTTGTGAGATATGTATGTATATAATTTAGGAAGCATAAACTATATCAGTTTTCTACACATCTCCTCAAATGCCCTTAATTTTAGCCATGTCTCTCAAATCGCATCATTTGTCCCACCCTTACTTCATACGCTACATTTGATCAACAGTTTCAATATCCCCCATCCATAATTATCTCTGTTATTTCCTCCTTCCAGGGAGAGCTGTCCCTTTCCTGAAATCTCTTGCTCTCTATACCTCTGTGGCTCTTTGGATTGTAGCCTGCTTATCTTTAAGAGTCAACATCTACATATAAGTGTTTCTGGGTCAGGGTTCCTTCACTCAGAATAATTGTTTGGAGTTCCATCCATTTGCCTGTGAATTTTAGGATTTTATTTTTCTTTTTTAATAACATCAGCAAAAAAGAACAAAATTCCATGGTGCAAGTGTATGTTTTCTTTATATATTCATGCATTAATGGACAATCGGCTATTATAAAAACAGCAGAAATGTACATGGTTTAAAAAACTGTCTCTCCTCAAGAACAATGGCAATGGGTTTTTGATCCCACTGTACCTATTGGTTTCGTGGGAGCCTAGGCAGTTTCGTGGATGCTCACCTTACTAGACCTGGATGGAGGTGGGTGGTCCTTGGACTTCCCACAGGGCAGGGAACCCTGATTGCTCTTT
>NW_026067953.1:2955245-2959928 GCF_014885135.2 Alexandromys fortis | reverse complement strand
CCCCCCAAAAAAAATAAAATAAAAAAATAAAAAATAAATAAAAAACTGTCTCTGTGGTAGGATAACACATCCTTTGGATATATGCATAGGAGTTCTATTGCTGGATCATATGGTAAATCAATTCCCAGCTTCCTGAGAAAGCACTACACTTATTTTAATAATGATTGTACAAGTTTACACTCCTCAGGCTCTATGTCCTCTCTAGCATGAACTAGTATTTAATTTATTAATCATGGCCATACTTACTGGTAAAAGATGAAGTCTCAAATTAGTTTTGATTTGTATTTCTCCATGACTAAGGATGTTGAACATTTCTTTACTTGTTCTCAATCATTTGGATTTTTTCTTTAGAAAGTTCTCTGCTTTGATCTATAGCTCATCTTTTAAAAAATGACCTACTAGGTTTCTTTATAGCTATTTTCTTGAGTTATTCATATACTTTGGATATTATCCCCCTTTCAGATACAAAATTCTGTAGATTATGTTTTTTTTTTTTTCTGAATGACAGTATCCTTTACCATACTGAGGCTTCTCAGTTTCATAGGGTCCCATTATGAATTACTGATTTTAGTGCTGTGCCTATAGTGTTCTATTCAGAAAGCCCTTTCCTGTGCCAATGAGTTCAAGGCACTACCACTTTCTCATCTATCAGCTTCAGCATATCTCATTTTATGTTGAAGTCTTTGATCTATTTGGAGTTGAATCTTGTGTATGGTGATATTATGGATATATTTGCATTTTTCTACACAATTTCATCCTGTTTGGCCAATATTATACATTATTGGATTCTGTTTTATTCAGTATGTGATTCTTTATAAAAATCAGGTGTCCATATGGGTGTGGATTTATGTCTAGTACATCAGTTTGATTTCTTTGATCAAAGTGTAGTTTTGTGCCAATATCACACTGTTTAAATTACTAATAGCTCAGTAGTACAGTTTGAGTTCAGATTTCTGATACTTTCAGTATTCATTTTATTAATCAGGATTATTTTAGTTCTCCTGGGTTTTTTGTTTCCATATGAAGCTAAAAATTTTCCTTTCAAGATCAGAAAGAACTGCATTATAATTTTGTGAGAGATTACTTTGAATCTGTTCTTAGTAAGTACTCCAGTCATTTTCAAATAGGAGGATACTGTTTTGTGAGTTAATTTTGTATCCAGCTACTTTACTGAAAGTATTAATCAGCTGTAGGAGTTTTCCAGTGGAATTTTAAGGGTCAGTTATGCATACTATTATATCATATGCAAGTAGAGATACTTTGAGTTCTTCCCTTGCAAATTGTATTGCCATCTACTTTCTTACTCTAGCTAAGACTTCAAGTACTGCATTAAGAGAGTGGACAACATAAGTTTATTTTTATCTTAGTATAGTTGCTTTGAGTTTCTCTCCATTTAAGTTGATGTTTGCTATGGGATTACTTTAAACAGCCTTTTTTTTTTTTTTTTGGTGAGTATGTTTTCTTCTATCCCTGACTACTATAGGACTTTTATAATGAAAGGGTGTTTAAAATGAAAGGATTTTGCCAAAGTTCTTTTATACATTTTATAAGAATGGTGAGTCATGTTTGTCTTTCTGGTTGTTTAATATTGTGGATTATATTAATTAATTTATGTATGTGTAAATCATCTATGTTTTTCTGAGAATGAAGATCTGAGCTTGCCTACCTGCTTCACTGGCCTCCTTTTTTTTGGGGGGGGGGCAGGCATGGCCTCATGGTTCTTAGTGAATGTCCACTATAGGTAGGGTTAGTATAAAATGATGGCATGGGAGAAAAAGCTTGGAGGAGAATAGTTGTGTGATCCTTTGGGTGTGGGGGCAGAGAAGGAGGGGAGGCTGTAGCAGGTAGAGAGGATCAGGTGAAGGTCACCAGTCTATCTGGTTCCCTGGCCTGTGTGTTCTCTTTCCATTCTATTCCTAGCATCTCCCAAGCAATTCTTAACAATAATTTAGTTATTCTACCTTCAAAACAAATCCATTTCATTATCTCCACCCAAAATGGCACCATCTCAGTACACATCAAATCTTTGTAGCAGGTTATTTCTTTCATCCCCTAACTAGTCTTCTGGCTTCCCACCTAGCATCTATTATCATTGTAATAGAGACATCGATTTCCTGAGCTCAATGACATAACTTCTGTTCAAAGGCAATGAGCTAATCTATTTTCATCTGTTACTATTCTATTCCAGTTTGTAATAGTCATTTCTTTTCATACTTTCTCCATGCCATAATAGTTTTCTTGGTTTCCCCAGAATAGCCCAGATCTCCAATGACTAATGGGCATTAGAGTATACTCTTTTCTATTTCATAGTCACTCCACATGCATGGTCTTTACCTCAGTTCCTGAAGTCTGTGCTTAAAGTTACCGATTCCCCTTTAGGTTCTTATAGACACCTTATTCATAATTCAACCTGCACTGTATAACCCTATGTTGCAGATCTTAAGCCAATTTTATTCTTGTGATCATTTCTAGAATTATAATACATAATTTATTATATTTGTTTTGCTTATTTACTTTTTCACTTTTGTATATAAGCTGAATAATAGCAATGGCTTATGTCTGTTATATTTGCTGAGATCATTCCAAACATCTGCAAAAGTACTCACACATGTCGGTTTTCAGAAAATACATTTCATCTCATAAATAAATGAGGAAGACTTCTGCACTTCTAGGATGTCAGCAAAAATGATTAAATGAAAGAGAAGTTAAGGAGTTCAGGAATCTTAAACATTGGTACAGGATTAAAACAGGTTCTAAATTGCAAACTAGGAGAATGTCCATATTTTGATAGGAGAATACAAAATATATTTTCCAAAGTATGACATATTATATACAATGGTCTTATTAGTATTAAAATAATCTGTAAAGATGAACTTCATAATTTTAAATACTCATATTGAGATTTTCAATATTAAAAATCAATTGTAATTTCTGCATCATTGGAGGAGAATCAGATGACAAATTCTACAAAATTAGATTATTGATATCAACTCAGGAACTGTTTGATATTTGTTTATATTTGGTAATAAATATTCATTAAGTTCCTGATGCATTACCAATGTAAATTAAATATACTGTGGTAAACACATACCAGTTATGACTACAATAAGACACAAATAAAAACAAAAAACAGCAAAGCTGATGATGAAACATATACAAAATAATATGGGACATAAAGGAAAATGCTATTTGGGTAGGCTGAAGAATATCATGGTGGAAATGATATTCGTATCAACAACTGAAGGGTGCATACACATTCTCCGGATGGACATGAGAAGATCCTGTCAGTAGACAGGGAAATTGAATGTTTATCAGTGGAAAGGAGCTTCTGTGTATGATTTGTTTGGGAATAAAGGATCAATTTGTTTAGGAATAAAAGGATCAATTCTTTGCTGAGTCTGGATGTTGCATATGTAGAGCAAAGAAGTGAGCTGGCAAATATAAACTGAGACTGACATTTCTGTCTCTTTCATCAGTACTGGAATTTTAGATGTGCAGTTTCCTGGTCCTTTATCAGATGTCAATGAGTGTCATGGGAAATACCTACAAGCATAAGGTAGAACCTTACTCTGGAAGGATATTCAGTATACAGAAGAGATGATGCAGATAACACTCACTAGAAGGTATCACACTGGAGATTAGTGGAAACATTCTAGATGAGGGATATGTGAGATATAACAGTGTTGTGCGTGGGTGTATTTATACAGTGCACGCATGATATGTGTAATGTGAATGTTTGTTCTTTGCCTGGCAAGAAGTGTGAGTTGTGTGTATTTCTGCATCCTTATCTGTGAAACATACAGGTTTGTGATATGATGTGTGTTTGTGTGGTGCATATATGTGGTATATGAGCTATCTATGTCATATTCTTATTTATGTGTAGTATATATGTGAGATGTGTGTGTGCTGATGTATACATACACACTTATATGTGGATATACACCTGTGTGTGTGTTTATGGGTGATATAGCTGTGAATGTGGGTAAGTGGGGGTGCAGGTGAGTATTGGGTGTTTTAGATATAGACTAGTTTAGTTTCTGATTGTGTACATGGCATGCTTGTGTATCTGGAATGAGTATCTCTGCTGTGTATGTATGTAGTAGTCACATGTGTTCACATGAGTGTTTGCAGGTATGTTTGTAGGAATACTAGGAGGATGGATGTACCATATCATTTGTTGAGGAATGGGGAAAGTTCTAGTTTCTTCACTTGGCCCACTGGCAAAAATGCAGGTGACTCCAGTGAGAGGAGCAGTGGCAGATGTGACGTGCTCACATGGACAGTTACAGGGAAACCCTATTATTTATGGGAATCATGGACATTTTAGTCTGCGCCAAATGCACCACATCTTGAGTCTCTACCATCTGTAGAGGAGAAATTGACTCAGAGAGCTTAATTAACATATCTTGGTGATAGGAAATTAAAAGAAGTTTGATGACCAAAGCTTCGTATTGCTTCTACCAGAAAACTATTGAGGGACACACTGTAAAACAGTAGTGTCACATGCTTCCTTTAAGAAATAGCCCTTTAGCCTGGCGATGGTGGCGCACTCCTTTAATCTCAGCACTCAGGAGGCAGAGGCAGGCAGATCTCTGTGAGTTCGAGACCAGCCTGGTCTACAGAGCGAGTTCCAGGACAGGCTCCAAAGCCACAGAGAAACCCTGTCTCGAAAAACCAAAAAAA
>NW_026067953.1:2952400-2955012 GCF_014885135.2 Alexandromys fortis | reverse complement strand
CCCTGTATAGTCAAATGTGCATATGTTTACATACTTACATGTATGAAAATGTCATGACATCCATTATTGTATACAGCTAATATGCATTAAAACAATTCTATCATTAAACACTATTAAAATGGAGGACAGCCCCAGCTCCAGATCAGGACACTGGCCCTGGGCAGGCAGAAATTAACCATAAGCTGTCAGGTGCTGTGAGGTTTGGACACATAAATGATAACTACAACTCTGACTATCGACACTGACTCTGGGAGGGCAAAAGCCAACCACAAGCAACATTACAACATGAGGTGCAGGTATATGGAACACAGCTACAGCTTCACCCCAGGACACTGGCCTGTGGTGCTGGTTGGTTGGGCACCATTATGGTGAACGAGTATGTGGTGGGGGAATGGGAGAAAGAGATATAAAAGTTCATGTGTTGGGGAGAGAGGCAGATCTGAAGAGTTAACTGAGGAACCAGCTGATATGGGTGGCCTGCTTGCCACCTAGGGCCATGGTGATAATTTGGCCTGGGATGCTGCCAAGGACTGTTGTGAAAGAAGTGGCAGGGCTGCGTCCCCAGCACCCGGCCGCCCGCATGGCTAGCTTATGCCCCGAAATAATTACACGGAAACTGTCTTTCTTTTTAAACACTTCCTGGCCCGTTATCTGTAGCCTCTTATTGGCTAGCTCTTACATATTAATCTAACCCATTTTTAATATTTTGTGTAGCCCACAAGCTGGCTTACCAGGAAGGATCTTAACCTGCATCTGTCTGGAGTGGGAGAATCATGGCAGCTCCTGACTCAGCTTCTTTCTCTCAGAATTCTGTTCTGTTTACTCCACCCACCTAAGGGTTGGCCTATCAAGGGGCCTAGGCAGTTTCTTTATTAATAAGAAATCACTCCCACATCAAAGGACCATGTCTGGGTCTGTGACCCTGATGTAGCTGAGGTGATTTGTGTTGATGTCCATAACTTCTGTTACCATCAAGGGCCCAGTGGACACCCTAAGGCTTGGCCACCACCTGAGACCATGTCAGAGTCCAAAGCAAGGGGCCATGCCATTCTAAGAGACTTGTACTGCCACCCAGGTCCATAGTGATGTTCCAGCCTAGATTGCTGCTGAGAGCTGTATCTGGACCCATGGCTATGCTACAGCCAGTATCTCCATTGATATTAGTGGCAACTGTCGCTACTGAGGGCTGTACAGATGCCCATGGTGTGAACTGACACCTGAGTCCATGTTGGTATTTGAGGGCCAAGCTGCCACCAGGGCCATACATATGTGGGTATCCTGAGCTAGCACTAGGGACCATGATAACTTACATACCGGAACTGTGGCTGGGTCTGTGGCCTATGTAACCAGGGTCTGCACTGACACCCATGGCTCTTGTTACCATTGAAGGTCAAGCAGATGCTAAGGGCCTGGGATGCCACCTGAAGACATGCTGGAACTTGACTGCTATTCTGACATTGGGGCAATGTTGATCTGGGTGACCTTCAATATTACATGGGGCCATGAAAACATCTGGATACAGGCAATGCCCAGGAACCATGTCTGTGTCCATAGTTCTATTGCAGCCTGGGTTTGTGCTGATGTCCATGGCCTGTGTTGCCACCAAAGGCCACAGGGAGGACAACTATATTGGCTGCCACCTGTGGCAAGGTTGGTGTCCAAGGGCCATGCTGCTGCTGGGGTCATACAGACCTGAGTGATATGCACTGCCAACTGGGGCCATGGTGTCATACTGGCCAAGCTGGGGCTGGAACCATGTCTGGGTCCATAGTCCAACATCAGCCAGGTATCAACTTTAGGCTTCTGTTCCCATTCTCAGATGTCTGAGATTTGTTCCATGAACAGAGATCATGTTGGCATTCCAGGGCCATACAACTACTAAGTTCATGTTGATCTGAGTGACCTGCACTGAAAACCAGGACCCTTGTGACAGCCCTGTCTAAGATGCTGGCAGAGACCATGTCTGGGTATATATGTGGTCCATCTGCAGTTGGGAATCTATATTGATATCCATTGTCTGTGTTGCCACCAATGATTGCATGAATGGCTAGGGTCTGGGAAACCACA
Source organism: Alexandromys fortis (assembly GCF_014885135.2). Lineage (NCBI taxonomy): Eukaryota > Metazoa > Chordata > Mammalia > Rodentia > Cricetidae > Alexandromys > Alexandromys fortis. The sequence continues at coordinate 2,952,945 of NW_026067953.1, read as the reverse complement.
AAGGGCCATCTGAGTATTCGAGGGTCATGCTGCTGCTGGAGCCATACAGATCTGAGTGGCCTCTGCTACCACTCAGAACTATCATATCATCCTGGTCCATGCTGTTGCCAAGAGCCACATCTGAGTCCATGGCCCTGTTGCACCCTCAATCTCTGTTAATATCCATGATTTCTATTACGATGGAGAAGAGTGAGGATAGGGCTGCACAAAGGTGGATTCAGCCCCTCACCAACTGCCTGGGCATCAGAGGAGAGGTGATACCATTGGCAGGGGCAAGAAGAGCTGGCCTTGAAGGGGTGAGACTAAAAGAGTTGCTCCTCTTATCTGTCGGTTTTGCTGTGGCATGGACCACCCTGGCCCCTCACCACCTACTGCAGGTAGGAAAACTGGTTCCAGGGTCATGAGAGTGGGAGATCTGACCCTCACCGGTTACAACATTCAAGAGATAGAGTTCTGTATCTAGCCTGAAAAAAAAAAAGTAGAGATTGTCCTTGTGCGCTCTCTCTCTCTCTCTCTCTCTCTCTCTCTCTCTCTCTCTCTCTCTC
>NW_026067953.1:2924432-2948792 GCF_014885135.2 Alexandromys fortis | reverse complement strand
TCTCTCTCTCTCTCTCTCTCTCTCTCTCTCTCTCTCTGTGTGTGTGTGTGTGTAGGTGAGCCAATATTGATGGTATAAGCACAAGAGAACTGGCTCTGCACCTTGCTGCTTCTTGTAATGGGTGAGCTAGCTGGGGCAATGCTGGATAGAGAGCTAGCTCTGGTGGTGTCAATGAGGAAAAGGTGGCAGAATGACCAACCCTGCTCACTCCCAGGCCCAGAACTGGGGCTATGAGTTGGCTTATGCCAACATCCACCTCATCTATGAAATGCTAGCACATTTAAAGGGGCCAGACCTGCAGGCCCAAAGCTGCAGGATCTGCATGACACAAGGCAACAACAGGATATCCAGGAGGTGTTCCAGTGAGGCCTCAGTATCAAAGGTATAACAGAAACCAAAGGCTTTGAACCAAGCCAAATGACTTAGTGCAATGAACACTTACAAGTAAAGATGCATAGACTAAAGGGTTTATGGTGTGACTCACTGTATCCCACTACAGTTTCTAGTTTTTATATGTTAGTTTATTTTTGCTTTTTAATTTTTTTCTTTTTTTATTTTTATTTATTTATTAAAGATTTCTGACTCTTCCCCACCACCGCCTCCCATTTCCCTCCTCCTCCCCCAATCAAGTCCCCCTCCCTTGTTAGCCCAAAGAGCAATTAAGTTTCCCTGCCCTGTGGGAAGTCCAAGGGCCATCCACCTCCATCCACGTCTAGTAAGGTGAGCATCCAAACTGCCTAGGTTCCCACAAAGCCAGTTCATGCAGTAGGATAAAAAACCCATTGCCATTGTTCTTGAGTTCTCAGTAGTCCTCATTGTCCACTATGTTCAGCGAGTTGGTTTTATCCCAGGCTTTTTCAGATACAGGCCAGCTGGCCTTGGTGAGTTCCCGATAGAACATCCCCATTGTCTCAGTGTGTGGGTGCACCCCTTGTGGTCCTGAGTTCCTTGCTCGTGCTCTCTCTCCTTCTTCTCCTGATTTGCACCTGAGATTTCTGTCGGTGCTCCAGTGTGGGTCTCTGTCTCTGTCTCCTTTCATCCCCTGATAAAGGTTAATATTCAGGAGGATGCCTATATGTTTTTCTTTGGGTTCTCCTTATTTAGCTTCTCTAGGATCACTAATTATAGGCTCAATGTCCTTTGTTTATGGCTAGAAACCAAATATGAGTGAGTACATCCCATGTTCCTCTTTTTGGGTCTGGCTTACTTCACTCAGTATAGTGTTTTATATTTCCATCCATTTGTATGCAAAATTCAAGAAGTCCTTGGTTTTTACTGCTGAGTAGTACTCTAATATGTATATATTCCATACTTTCTTCATCCATTCTTCCATTGAAGGGCATCTAGGTTGTTTCCAGGTTCTGGCTATTACAAACAATGCTGCTATGAACATAGTAGAGCATATACTTTTGTTGTATGATAAGGCCTCTCTTGGGTATATTCCCAAGAGTGGTGTTGCTGGGTCCAGGGGTAGGTTGATCCCGAATTTTCTGAGAAACCTCCACACTGCTTTCCAAAGTGGTTGCACAAGTTTGCATTCCCACCAGCAATGGATGAGTGTACCCCTTTCTCCACAACCTCTCCAGCAAAGACTATCATTGGTGTTTTTGATTTTAGCCATTCTGACAGGTGTAAGACAACTTTAAGATACCATCTTACACCTGTCAGAATGGCTAATTTTTTCTCTTTTAAATTTTCTTTTTCTTTTTTTGGTTTTTTGAGACAGGGTTTCTCTGTGGTTTTGGAGCCTGTCCTGGAACTAGCTCTTGTAGACCAGGCTGGTCTCAAACTCACAGAGATCTGCCTGCCTCTGCCTCCCAAGTGCTGGGATTAAAGGCGTGCACCACCACCGCCCGGCTTAAATTTTATTTTACTTTGGTTGCAAGGGCAGAAGATGAATATGAAGGGATAAGGAGATGAATGGGATTGGGATGCATGATATGAAATCCACAAAGAATCAATAAAAAATAAGTCTAAAAGAGAGAAATCAAGGATGACTATGATGAAAATATACTATATACAAATATGGTAAATAATTAAAGAATAAGTAAAAATTTACTTCCAAAGATACAAAAAAAGCAAACTATATGGCCTATATGGCCAGTGATTTAGGATTTATAGCAAGTCAGTGCCATGAAATGGGCAGATGGTTTGAACAGATGGATCTGAGGAAGAACTGATGAGCATGGTTGAGTTAAAGGAGGTGAGGGTCCGTTCCTAAGTCCCTGTGGTCTTTTGAGCAATGTGATAAACTAGTGATTAAAAAAAATGAGTGAAGAACCTTTATAAAGTAGTTTGTGACTTAAAACTAAAAAGATATTCACACAGTTATTAAATTACTAGTAACATTTACCTCATTCTCACCCCAACTCCAAAAAGTCAAAATGTCTCTTGGGTGTTTGTTTTGAATGGATAAAAGTAAAATAAGAACAGTATCTGAATGTAATAGAAGAAATTTATGATATAGAGAAGTACAATGGTAACTATTAACTGAAATTTCAATCATAAAACTGGAGGAAATGGAAGTAATTTTTTTTACACTGATGTGGGTCCTGAAGGTAAGGAAAATACATTCTTACTGGGTTTTTATCTAAAAATTGACAAGAAAATCAAGTTTGAGACTACAGTGTGGTACCTTACAGGGGCATTTGGTGTATACATCACTATGCAAAGCCTAACTCTGGGGAGAAGAATTACATGCTGAATGCTTTGTAAACTTGTCAGTCCCAAAGTTGACAACTGAGAGGCTCTGGGCAAGTGCTAGAAATGGCATTGCTAATACCTTTGCAAGGGTAAAATATAAGATAAGATGGGATTCAAGTCACTCAGTGACACTTTGCCAACTCAAGGATCAATCTAAGCCACCAGTAAGGCTGCTTTGGACAGCTGCAGACAGACAAGAAATGAACTCATATTAGAAAATCAGTGAGGGAAAGGAAATGTTGTTCAAAGCAGATGGATGAGCTGGTAAATATGACAGAAGAGAAAAATATTTGACCCAAGGTTTTTTTTTTTATTATAAAACAAATTTATATTTATGTTTGAGTGATGGTATCAGTTAATAGTCATTAATCCCTATTTGAATGTCTAAAAAGGGATATGGAAGGAAAGAAGATGAACACCCATGGGGTATAGCATGACTTTATGGGGCACATGACTCTAGTATCAATAAATAATGACAGAAATGGAATGGGACTAAGCTGGATTCAATTTCTGCTCCTTGTAGCTGTGGTCCAGGACAAGTCAATGCCATCATTGCCTCAATTATTATACCTTTGAAGTGGAGAAATATGCCAAACCTGTAAATCTGTTGTGAAATTTGTACGACATACTTGATAATGAGATAACTAAGGTATATGATCCAATGTTATCAAGTCCAAAAGGAAAACAATAGTTCCTCATGGGGAAAAACAAGAAAATGATGAGACAGAAAAACCAAACAACTCAGTGTGTTGGCATACCCATCCTACTTCTCTCATAACAGCCTGTTTTATAGAAGGCTAATGGCCCCCTTGCATGAGTGACTTGTTACTCACCTCTACCACCATAATCCTCTCTACTTACAGTAGTTTTCATTAGACACAGTGAATTTAATTGTTATTTGACTATTCTGTGTGCAGATTTCTTTTCCTTCTGGGATAGAGGGTTGCGTGTTGCTGTTTCCTTCCCTATGGCTGTGTGTGTGCAAGTAAGGATGTTGTATAAAGGGAACGCCTCATATAGTGTTGTTCAAAGGGAAATTCTGAGGAGAAGGGGAGATGGGGATAGAGGCAGAGAGTGGAGTATCCTTGTAGGCTTGTAGCTGTTAGTTTTATGTCTTTAGTGGAAAAAATTTAGGTCCTGTCTCAAAGCAAGGTAGAAAGGGGGGACCCAGTTTTAAGTTGTGGTCTAATCTCAGCCCATGTGCTGTACACTTACCTGCTTTTACAAATAAACACACACACACATGCACACAAACTCGCCAAAATCTAGAGAAGAATCTGGTGTATGGTAGGTGATGAATAAACAAACATTTATGGACATCCTGACAGAATAAGTAAAGGAATGCCACTTTGAACAAGTTGATTATCCACAAAATAACGTAGCACCATTAATTTAGAAGTAGGTACAGCTACTGTTTTCTTCAAACTTCCACCAAATGTTTGCATAAGGAAACACTTATTTTCTTTTATAGAATCTTGAACTAGGAATGATATGGCTTTGTCATTGGCATGTACTTACATGTAGCTACAAATTGAATGGTATATCTCTATGCTTATGTCCATAAGGTAGGGATAAATGGTCAACATAGATGTATTTAGACACAGTGAAATAACTCACAGTAGTAAAGGCAAATAACAAAAGCTGATGCTGACATAGAATGGACAATTAAGTTATCTTAGGTTTAATATCAACACAGTATGCTCACCCTTATAGTTTCAGAACAGAGAATGGTGGCAATAATCCTTCTGTACTCTGTGAAAGTATATTACTCGCATTGGTTAATAAAAATCTGACGGGCTAGTAGCCAGGCAGAAACTTAGGAAGAAAGTCAAACAGAATGATGGGAAGAAGAAAGGCGAAGTCATAGGAGATGCCAGCTAGCTCCTGAGGAGGCAGGCCATGTAGAAAATGTGATAACAAGTCACGGGTCGTGTGACAAAGCATAGGTAAGAAATACGGGTTAATTTTAATGTAGGACTTAGGTGGTAACAAGGCTGAGCTATTGCCCAAGCATCTAAGCATTTACAATTAATATTAAGTTTTGGGGGGGATTATTTGGTAATAATAATCTACCTGGACAGGAAATCTCAGCCTACATATGTTCTCCAAAGTACAGGGCTATGTACACCTACATAAAGACTGAGAAAGCTTTAAGAAAGGTTCTAAAACCACACACAGGCACATACATACATACACACACACACACACACACACACACACACACACACATACACGTGCACTCTCTTTCACACACTCATTAGGGGTTGATGAAGTGACCTAGAAAAGACACAGTAAGATAGGAAAGTTCATTTTTCATAGAAATAAACAGAAAAAAGACAATAGAGGGGTCTTTTTTTAAAGTAATGTTTTCTCATTATAGTTCAACAGAATAAATTCAAATAATATTCTGCTTGATTTTCCAGAACAGTCTAGAATAATTAGGCAACATTTGGAAAAATTTCTAAGATATGTTCTAGAAAATGTTTTGAAAGGAGCTCTTGTAAAATATTCTGCAGATCACAAGTAAAACCACTATTAGTTTGATTATTGTTAAGACAAGTGTTATCATATGTGATAATTATTGAATGAATTAAAAATATTCATGTACAATGAAAAGACATACCCAACTATTAGCAATGGATAGTATAACAATTCTTGTTTTACTGTGTAAGTAGGATTTTGTATCTATTTGAAAAGCCAAGTTTGGCAGTGCACACCTGTTATCTCAGTGCTGTGGATGGAAAAAGGATGTTATTTTGTGATGTTTGGCCAGACAGTCTCAATAAACTGGTAAGCTCCATATTCAGAAAGAGAATATGTCACCAAATTTGACATAGAATAAGATATTGAACATTGATATCCTTCACAGATATGACCACATGCTCATAAAAGAACATACATGCATGAATCATCCACAGAAACAACACACAAAATAAGTCTTATCACAATATATTTCATTTTATTGTTTAAGTTTAAATCCCATTCCAAATCTTCTTAATTTGTTTCTTTTCAATCTTTTGAAGAAAGCATAACTACAATTGCTGAGAAAATTACGTATTTCTGTTTACACATAGTGAAACCCATGCATCAGTTAAGCTAATTTATTTTAAAAGCAACCCAAGATGAAATATATAAAAAAAGTTTAAGAATTAAAACAATATAGCTTGATCTTCCCTTCGAACCTGCATATCTCCATGTACATAAATTCAAATGTGTATAAACTATGGAATATGTGCCGTTGTATCTTTGTCCATCTTTAGAATCATTTAAATAATTTTCCAATATAGGTTTTTGGAGAGGTCTTTGGTTATGTTAGGTGGCATGTTTAATGCTAAGGGTAAATAATATAGGTTTCTTTAATGAATGCTCTCATAACTGAGATAACACTGCCAATGATTTTCACCAAAATTCATACATGTGATGAATGAATTGATTATATCATTAAACAGCTATAATTCCAATCTTTATCTTTTTTAAAGGCATCTATCTCATATATCAGACTCCATAGTCACATTTTGGTTTTTTGAGGATTATAGATTAAGCTGATTTCTTTCACATAGGTTGCTTTTAGTCCAGATGAAATCAAACTGCTATTTAGAAAGCTTGTATAATATTAAGTGACCCTTTATTGTGCACTCTGAATTTAACTAGAACTTTAGATATAAGAAAGAGTATTTGTAAGTTTCCTATTGATTTTTCAAGTTGGAATTCATCTTAACCACTAATATATAGTATATTTCAATTTCAGTAAGATGAATAAAGTTGAATTAGCTCTGATATTACATAGTAAGTGGAGAACATTTAAAAGACTGCAATTTTCTATGCCTATTTCAAAATGTGCTTCTATAAATAGCTAGAAGAATTATATTTAAGTGAGAAATAGAAATATAGGCAATAGTTAATATTTGGCAGAAATTTGATACATTTCTTATTGTTTAAGACATAAAAAGATGCATTTCAACTTCATGTTTTTGTTTCCTCTTTTAAATTCATATTGGATACTCATAGAAATATTTTACTAAATGCATAATGCTGTTAAGTAAGAAAAATAGATATCATCTGAATCACGTCAATTGAGAAAAATTATTTTCTTAAAACTTAAAGAGTTTGTATTTGAAACATATAAACTATTCTGAATTCAGACTGTCAATTTAGAAGAGTCATAAAATCCACCATTCAAGTTTGCATCTTTAAAGTAGATCTCAGATTTTTGTCTAATGCTTGATGGAGATAAATGCAATGTCTACTTGAACACTGTGTTACTGCCTAGCTTGATTGTATCAGATGAAAGGAAGGTTAACAATTTGATTACTCAAGTAGGTAAACTATAAAGAGACAAACATTACTGCTTTTATGACAAATGCTATTTCATGACCTGTATCCCAGGTATATCTCCTTTTAATGCATCTTTAACTTTTATTTTAAAATCAACATTTTTAAAATTTTATTAGATTTTTTTTAAAAGAATACCAATCTAAGTTCCACTCTCTCCCCTACTCCCTTTGAGAGGGTAAGGCACATTGCTTTGAGGAAGGTCCTAGGCCCTCCCTTCTATATTTAGGGTGAGCAAGGTATCCATGCAAAGAGAATAGGATCCCAAAAAGCCAGTACATGCAGTAGGGATAAATCATGGTGCCACTGCCAGTGGCCCCTCAGTCTGCCCCAGTCATGCAACTGTCAACCACATTTGGAGGGACTAGTTTGGCCCTTCGCAGTCTGCCCGGAGTTGGTGAGCTCCAATTAGCTCAGGAAAACTATTTCATTTGAAGAAACCATCATGGTCTTAACCTCTTTGCTTATATTCTTACCCCTCCCACACTTCAACTGGACTTCAGGAGCTCATTCCAGTGCTCTGCTGTAGGTCTCTGTCTCTGGTTTCCATCAGTTGTTGAATGAAGATTCTATGGTGACATTTAAGATATTCATCAATCTGACTACAGGGCAAGGCTAATTCAGGAACCCTCTTCTTTATTGCTTAGGGTCTTAGCTGGGGTCATTCTTGTGGATTCCTGAGAATTTCTCTAGAGGTAGATTTCTGCTAACCTTATAATGGCTCCCTCAATCAAAATATTTCTTTTCTTGCCCTCATCTCTGTCCTTACTTCATCTTGATTATCCCATTCCCTCAAGTTCTTCTCAACCCTACCCCTCTCCCCTCCTCTTCCTCTTCTACCCCCTCTTCTCTCCCCACTTCCATGCTCCCAATTTTGTCAGGCAATCTTGTCTGTTTCTAATTTTCAGGTGGGTCTATATATGTTTTTCTTTGGGTTAATCTTATTACTTAGTTTCTCTAGGATCGTGAACCATAGGCCCAATGTCCTTTCTTTATAGCTAGTATCCACTTACAAGTGAGTACATGACACATTCATCTTTTTTGGTCTGGGCTACCTCACTCAGGATAGTATTTTCCAATTCCATCCATTTGCATGCAAAATTCAAGATGTCATTGTTTTTTATTGCTGAGTATTACTCTAATGTAGAAATGTGCCACATTTTCTTTATCCCTTCTTCAGTTGAGGAGCATCTAGGTTGTTTCCAGGTTCTGGCTATTACAAATAATGCTGCTATGAAGATAGTTGAGCAAATACATTTGTAGTATGAGTGAGCACCTTTTGTATATATTGCTGGATCCTGAGGTAGGTTGATTTCCAAGTTTCTGAGAAATCAACATAATGATTTCCAAAGTGGTTGTACAGCTTTGCACTACTACCAGCAATCAATGAGTGTTCCCTTTATTCCACATCCTCTCCAACATAAACTATCATTGGTGTTTTTGATACTAGCCACTTTTACGGGTATAAGATGGCATCTCAGTGTTGTTTTGATTTGAATTTCCCTGATAGCTAAGGATGTTGAACAATTCCTTAAGTATATTTTGGCCATTTGAGCTTCTTCTGTTGAGAGTTCTCTGTTTAGTTCCATACCCCAGTTTTTAATTAGGTTTTTTTAGAATTTTAATGTTCAATTTCTTGAGTTTTTTTTTTTTTAAATTTCTTCCTAATGAGGCTGGCAGTGTCTTTGTTTCTTGGTCCAATCCTTGCATTGGCTGTCTGAGTGTTTGGGAGCTTTCTTGGTCTGCTCTGTACTGTCAATGTCTTTCTCAGAAAGCCTCTGAGGTCTCTATAAGCCTGCTCTCTTGGTCTTCTCTTCTGGTTTGCTCTTTTGGTCTTCTCTTTTAATCCCCTCAGGTGTAGCAAGCTCTTAGTCGCCTCAGTATTATAGTAAGCTCTCAGCTCTTAGGCGGGGTATGTCTAGTATCTTGGGGGGTGATGTGGGAGTGTCATATATCAATCTGTTGATTTCATTGGTTAAGTTATAATAAACCAGCTGCTTGGCCTCATGGCTGGAACATAGATGGGAGGAGTAAACAGAATAGAATTCTGGGCGGAAGAGGAAGTGAGGTCAGACTCTGCTCTGCTTCCGGAGAGACCGGACAGCTCTGCTGGAGCAGAGACGCCATGCTCAGCTCTCCCGGGTAGATGCGATAGCTCTGCACTCTGAGGCAGACGCATGAAGCTCAGATCCACGATGGACAGAGGCTAGAATCTTCCAGGTAAGCGCACCTTGGGGTGCTTACACACATCATTAGAAATGGGCTAGTCCAGGTGCAAGAATTAGCCTGTAAGGGCTAGAGTTCATGGGCCAAGCAGTTCTTTAAATGAATACAGTTTGTGTGTTGTTATTTCGGGCATGAGCTAGCCAAGAGGCTGGGGTGTTGGGGACGCAGCCCCGCCGCTCTTTATTTCAACAGGGGGGTCCAGTGGATGGGTTTGGGTTTTGTGGGAGCCTAGGGGCAGGAAAATTCCTGCTGACTGGTTAGAAAAGCCGAGTGAGTTGGGGGAGGGGCCCAGGGGTTTGTCCCACTTTGGAGATCCTACAGAGTGGACTGTCTGTCCCAGGGCATGGCTTTTCACTCACCGCTTAAGTCCGCTCAGTATAGGAGCTAGCTGTGTTTCAGAGTTTCAGAGAGATTGCAGGAGGATAGGCCGATTTGGGAGCAGGGTTGTCTAGTAGTTTGGATGGCTACTGGATGTGTTTGGGTTTTGTGGGAGCCTAGGTGCAGGAAACTTCCTGCTGACTGTTTAGAAAAGCCCAGTAATTTGGGGGAGGGTTTGGGGTATTGTCCCACTGTGGAGATCCTAGAGACTGGCCCATCCATCCCTGTGGCTCTTCACTCACCTGTTAAGTCCCCTCAGTATTGGAGCAAGCTATGCTTCCCAGGTGTATCTCTTAAAGATGGATTTATCAAAGCTTCATCTTCAGGAAACATTAATGACATGAAGTACGGCATACTGTGAAAGATAAACTGCATAATAACGAGTTCCCATGAATCAGAAAAAAGATGCTCATAGAAGAAAACAAAGGAATGAGCTGTGATTATAATCAAGTCATTAACTGCATGATCTAAGCGCATTTATCAAGCAAAATTTTATGGCCTATTACAATTTTTTTCTTTCATTTAGAGATAGTGTCCTACTTTGGTATGTTGGTATGTTAAAACGGTGATGAAAAGCAACTTGGCAAGAAGGGGTTTGTTTCCGATTATAAGTTATAGTTCACCCCGACAGAAGCCAGGGTGCAATACAAGTAACAAACCTGAAAGCAGAAACTGAAGCAGAACCATGGAGAAGCACTGCTTACTGCCCTCCTCCCCCTTGCTTGTTCAGCCACATTTGTTAAACAGTCCTACCCCCTTGCAGAGTGCTCTTACCACCAACAGTGGGCTGTGTACTCTTAATCACAATAATGTCCCATAGACATGGCACAATGAAGGCCAGTCCTCAATTTAGATTCCCTCTTCCCAGGTGACTCCACTTACTTTCACATGGACAAAAACTAAGCAGAAGAGATGGAGGTTGTATTTTTTTGTTATGTTCATTCACTTTGTACTTAATGGTGTTATAAAATGCTAATGCTTATCTTCCATGTGAAGTATCTTGGGTGATTGCCTAAGGCTTTATGTACTTGTACAAAATTCAGCTCAGCAAATGCATTTCTGTTAGATAAACATAAGATTAGGTCAATGATGAAAGGCACCAAAAGTCATTATTCAATTCGATCATTTGCTCAACGTTTAGAATAAAATAATTGAGTATTCAGCAATTTAATGTTATGAAAATTTTTTTTATATTTATGCATGCATAATAATTTCAGGCTGGAGAATAAAACTGTCATGCAGTGGAATAGTCAGTTGACTCTTTTCTGAGCATTGAAAGATAAATACCACTTTTCAAACTCTGAATATGAGAATGCCAATATTTGCAATACTGGTGAATACAGTGGGATTCTAATGTAACATGTCCAATTTCTTTGGCTTTTTTTCTAGGATGTTTGTATTCTTGTGACCAAAATGTTAAATAATTTTGAAACATATTATTCACATATTGATAATGAATAAATTTACCCTCAAATACTACATGGTGCTGAGACTGACAATATGTAAAAAATATATGGTTTCATTTGTGTCTGAGTTCCCTTTGTTGTTCCTGTGATAAAATACTCATTAACTGCAATTATTAGAATTTCAGGCTACAGTCAATCATAACAGGGGAGACACATAGCCTGTCTTGTTATATCTACAGTAAAACAACAACAACAACAAAAAAAACCCAAAACCATACAAAACAAAAACAAAAAACTGTGGGCAAAGACCACATGCTCCTCCTTGGTTGCCTTTCTTCAGCTTTATAAAGATCCCAGCGAGAATGCTACCAATCAAAGTGGGCAGGGTTTCTTATCACAGGTTATCATGATACACGCATTGCCCACAGTTCTCCCAGAGGCCTGTCTTCTTAGTGATTTTAGACTGAGTCAAGTTGACTTTTAACCAGAGCATATTTGCAATACAATACTCATGCAGTTACTGAAGTAACTGAGAATTTTTGTTTTTCTCCCATCTTAAATAAAATCTAAATTTATGTGATGAAGAATTTTTCATTTGAATCCTTATATAGAGATAATCCTCATACATATATATTGGCATTTTCAAATATAATTACATATAAATGGACCTTTATCTCTCTTCTGAAATATGCCATATCCACATAGTCACAGGACACATTATCATAGACCCTGATATTCCAGGAAAATTATGTTCATGTCACCAAGTAATAAGAAGAGAAATACTACACAATGAAATAATCAATATTGAGATCACCTATTAATGGCTCAGAAGGCGATTTGAATAGACATTGGCATTATCAGTGAGTCTACTGCCTTTCTTCTTTCTGTGGTTTAAGAACTTTTTACCTCAGCATCCAAAGACGCCTGTCAGTGAAATTGCTGGACTGACTGCTTTTATTACATAAGTACAGAGTCCCCAGGGTGACATTTTCAGATTGAAGCCATGGGAAATAATTGCATTTTAACTTTACCAATTTATTATGTCAGGTTCATAATAGTTACAAGATCATCTTAGCATTCTAAAGTTTAGAGAGGAAAAAATGTCCTGAAGCACTTCATTCTCCAGTAGTACAAAATGATTTTTTTTTTTTTTTTTAGTGTATGTCATTCAACATAGCAATTACTTTCTCAGTGGTGGCTGCTTCTGTCTCCTCTTGCAGTCATAGAATGCAGAGTATTACTCTTTGACTCTGATTATCTTTATGAGGTATCTTTCTGTCTCTCTGTCTCTGTTGCTCTTTCTCTCCGTGCTATGTGCACATAGATATTCTGTTGTTCCCTGCACCCATTTTTGCCCTTGCCAATCCCAGAGAACTTTGGATGGCTTTCTCTGTCATGGTCTGTCTTATTTTGAAACAGGGCCTCTTTCTGAAACTCTAGATGGGGAGCATTCAGCAATTTTTAATGATCATTCTGTCTTCCTCTTTCATGCTCAGCACTGGAGTTATAGGCACAAGTGGATCTACTCGGCTTTTTATAAGGATGATGGTGTATGGAATCAGGTCCTCATCAACTGCACTTATCAATTCAACCATTTCTCTAGCCTCTTTGCTATTGTACCCATAATTATTTTTAGGCATTTGTTGATTTCCATAGCATCACTTCCTTCTATTCATATTTTCTATGAGGTTTTCTTTTTTAAGAATCTTGACCTCGATTATACACACACACACACACACAAACACACACACACACAATTGGACACATACACACAAAAAAATTCTGTCTTCTACTTTAGTCCACTTAAATCTTTTAGTCATAATGAACTGAACAATGAGTGCTTAGCTAACCATAGCCCTTTCAATACCCAGTCAGCCTTGCTATGGTTCCCCTGTAGGAACTCATCAACACACATTTGTCTACATACTCATCAGTGCTAGCTGATGGATTTAATAGATTCATTGAATAATTTGCACAAATGCTCAGGACACATTCTGTCCTTTAGAAAACAGTGATTTTTATTCCAAATTATTGAGTTTCCCACTTATAAATCTTCCATTGGTTTTCTGTTGTCGCCAAGATAAGACACCATATGAACCTCCCCTACTCAAATGTTTACTCTGATCACAATTATTCTACAGAAAACAATATTTCACTTGTGCTTTCCACTAACCAGTGATTCTAACTTTAATATGAACATTTCCTTTAAGGGACAGTTTTCTTTATCCCCAGAAGTTTAAGAATTTTACCCTACCCTAATACACAGAGGAAGAGACTTTTGAATTGATCTCCATAAGGACATATATTAATCTGAAGTAGCTGAAATTCCCCCTTTTCTTTGTTTATGCTGCTTTGTACTTTTCTGTTAAACTACATGCTTGGTGACTAATACAGCATCATTTTTATAGAATAACTTTGGTCATGTTTGCCAAACAAATAAATAAAATTAATCTATGCCATTTTGACTTTAAGTTTTCTAAATTATAAGTTAAAATACTTATTTTGCAAGGTCTTAAGTGTAGTATGTTGAAAAATATAATAATATCATGTTGAGATATACTGTTTCCTTTAGCCTCTTAAGCAAATGTAGTAACAATCATTACTGAATTATATTTGAAAATTGTATTGATTTTTAAAATAATTTTTCTCTCATCATTTTGATTAACAGATACTTCTAAGTGTACCACCAATCTGACATATGCCCTCAGAGGCAACACCCACCTCCGTAGAACAATGAAAACATTTTAAACATTGCTGACCCCAAAATGAATTTGGGCATGAATTCAATTACTGAAACAAAAAAAAGTATTTGTAATAAAGGTTAGTTTTCATATTTAAGAAAATTAGATTAATTTCCTGTGTCAGATTTTATCCTGTGGTCCCTTTGCTTTTAGTTTTAGTTATTAATAGTCTTTTGACTTTTTGCTATGACATCTCTGAATGTCCTGGATGTTGTTTCTTCATCTACCTTGACTTTCTTTTGCAGGATGCCTGTTTGTTTGTAGGCTCTATCAAATGCTTCTACAACATGGTTCAATTGTTCCAAGTCAATAACGAATGAATTTGTAAACCTTGAGTCAGTTGCCTTGGGTAAAATAAAAAAGTAAATAATAAAACAAGCTGGGTGAATTTAGTCATGTGTTCATTTCTTGGGTCAAGTCATGACTTATAGAGTCCTTTTAAGATCCTCTAGATACTGTCATCTACTTGGGAACAAGGCTTGTAATCCTTGCTATGAAACATCAACACTGTACAATGCTCTGAAAAAATATATTTCTACATGCTTTGACTGTCCCAAATTACATAGAGGGCTTGAGCAAACTTAGTTTTTGATATCCACTACTAGTGATAAAAGCAATCCCCATGGTTACTGTGCTTTGACAAGGGCTTGCATATAGCTCAGCCTAACCTCCTATTGTCTGTGTAGTTTTTATGGAATGATAAGTTCAAGTACTAATCTTTTGTCTTTCCCACCATTGAAATAAGATTGTTGGCATGTGTCAGCAGACCCAAATTATGAGGTGCTCTGAATCAAGCATAGATTTATAAATGTGGAATGCTGTGATTTGAGAAATTGTTTCCATGGGTTCATGTATTTCAACACTTGCGCCTACTATGATACTGTTTTATGGCAAAGTGTCTAGGTAGAGGAAGCACATCACTATGACAGGCATTGAGAATTCATAGTCTAACCCCACATCCAGTTTACTCTGTCTTTTCTTATGTGAAGAAAACTGGGACCAGAAATTTTCTTGCACTGGTTGTTTGCTGTCATGATTCCCCCAGTTCTCTTCTGGAACTACCTTCAAAATAAACTCTTTCTTCTATGAAGTGCTTTTGGTCATGGTATTTTTCCTTAATATTTTTATTTTAATTGAAATTTAATAACACCATTTGTTCCTTCCCTTTCCTTCCTGTAACCACTCCCATACCCTCCCTATCCAACATCTCTCTAATCTCCCTTAATCGCTCTCAAATCTGTGACCTCATATTTTTGATTATACATATAACCTTTTGAGATTCGTGTTGAATATACATACATGGTCCTAACTATAACACTAACCTTACCCCTAACATTGAGCAAATGTTTCTAAGATAATAAAAATGTAGACATTGTGTTTTCTATCTATAATACTAACTTCATAGAGGACTAGATGGGAAATTTTTCACAAGGGAGGGATTCCCTTTGTCTACAAACTAAATTTTAGGCAATTCAGAGATACACTGTAAGACATTATATCAAATATAAAAAAACACATCAAATTAAAAGCATCTTTAATCATCTCTTTAACATAGAATTGCATAATCGTATTTTAAAAACTGAAAAATACTGGTCTTCAACCTCCAAAAATTATATTGCAACTAATATCTATATGTGATGGAAAAATATAAACCAATCCGGGAAGTTATTTTTGAGTCTGGACTTGAATGTTAGAGATCGAGAAATTTAGAAGATTAATTATGGAGAATGGTAGAAAAGTCATGGAAAGAATATAATGACTACTAGTCCTGTCATAAAGTAATTCCCTATGCTGGGTAAAAGGAGAAAAAAAACTAAGTAAAATAAAAAAGACAACAATCAAAATATCTTTATTAAAAAGACAGAATTATGTATAGAATTTTTAAGAAGTATAAGTAACCTTCCAATAGGTTGAATGAAGTTCAGGGATGCTCAGCATTGACAACTTGGTATGCTGCCAGTAACACTGTCTTCTTTGACATGGTCCTAGTAGCATTTTTATCATTGATTTGGATGAGGACAGAGAAGGCATGTTATCAAATCTGTGACTGACAACAAGATCAAAGACATGACTAATGTATGGGATGGCAGAGTCAGGATTCAAACACATTCTGACAGCTTGCAACAGTGGGTTGAGCTTTAGAGGATATTTAATAAAGATAAATGCAGTATCTGACACATGGGTCAAAAAGCATGTGGTTCAAAAGAGTGAATAGGAGCAGTCACTTAAGCTTAGATGTTCCTAATACTTTTGCCAACTATAAGATTAATGTGAGCTGCAAGGCATTTGGGTCGTCATGCAGCTGAACACGGACCTCAGATACATTGATCAAAATTGGAGTAGACATCCAAACAGACATCATTCTATAGCTATTTCACAATAGTACTTTAGGAGAAATCATGGAAAACCTGGATGTGTGATAAGTTTAGAGAAAATAAGGAAGATTTCAGAACCCTGGATTGACTTGGAAATATTTCTCTTGTAAATGAAGACTACAATTCAGGTATTTGAAGGACAGTCATCTTTAAGAAGCAGAATCTTTGGAGACAAACTATTAAATCACAGATCATAAGGAAAAGATACGAATTGAAATACTGAGTGGATATTCAAAAAAAAAAAAAAAAAAAAGCTTACAGAATTGCTTACTCTGAAATTAAATGGACTTTTCTTTTCCTGGCAAGTTCTTCTTCACTGGAAGCTCTGGGGAAACACATTTCATGGAGAATTTCAAAGAAATCTCTCATGTGCACTAAAACTTTTGAGAAGACTCTATTTTAAACTCCAATTATTTATTAATTTTTTTAATTAATTAATTAATTAATTATTTTAGGTTTTTCGAGACAGGGTTTCTCTGTGGCTTTGGAGCCTGTCCTGGAACTAGCTCTTGTAGACCAGGATGGTCTCGAACTCACAAAGATCCGCCTGCCTCTGCCTCCCGAGTGCTGGGATTAAAGGCATGCGCCACCACTGCCCGGCTATTTTTTAATTTTTCAAAGCATTGTATAGCCTCTTCTCTTATTTATAGCTCAGTATTTTACCTAAACATAAGCAAAACACATTCTGTAGAAACATACAAAAACTGTCAAACAGATTACAATTTGTGTTTAGCAAGTTGATATTTAAAGAGTTTAGTTGCAATGCTATTATTGTTTATCCAATAGATTTTGTTGTTTTCCATAAATTTGTGCTGGTTTAAATGGGCTAAAACATGTGTTTTCTAGGACCTGTTCTGTAATTGGGATTAACACTCCTTATCACATGCTGCTCCTAATGTAATTACTATGCATTTTGAGAACTCAATTTGAAGTAACTAGTTTGCAGAGTAGAATCAAACATCAGAACAAAAAAAAAGATGAGTTTGTTTCTTCCACAGGTATAGACTCTTCATAGGCTGCTGCCATTAGAATCACAATTCGAGCAGGGAATTGCTGGGACCATGTGTGTGACTTGATATTTCTGGTCTTTTCATTTACCAGGGTCTTTGTAGAAAACTAAAACAATATGAAATTTAAATTTGTTCCAATAAAGCTTTGTTTATTTTCCTTTCCTTTATGATTACACTGACCAATAATTAAGCTTAAACAATGACCAAACCCAGAGAAAATTGGGTCCAGGACACACAAGAGACTTATGAATTCTACTGTTGTTCTCACATCACTAAAAGGAACAGAAAAATGGATAATGGGTACCCTGAACCACAGATCATTTAGGTTGCTCTTATGTTTTGATTCTTACTGATGAGCCACTTAAACTTTCTTTAGTTACATCAAAGAGCTTTGTCATTGATATTCTGTCACATTTTCATTAGATTTGAAGTATGTCTCTGTTACATATTTTCCTCAAGTTGTTTTTTTTTTTTTCCTAAGAAAACCCTTAATATATATTTTGTCTGTTGGTTAGATTTTAGGAACATAGTATTTAGCTTTAGATTAATTCTAACATGATAAACATAATTTTGTTCCAGTTTTGTTTGAGACAGTGTCTTAGTCTATTGCCTAGGGTGGCCTTGAACTTGTGGTAATCCTCCCAACACAGCCACCCAAGTACCAGAGTCACACACATGAGCTTTAAATATTTTGACTAAATAAGAATTTATCTTGATACAAAGTTCTAAACCTATCTGGCCTAATTCCCCAAAGCTTGGTTGAAGTTTGTCAGATATTATTAATATCTGAATACAATGTAGTGATTACAGCACATTAAGTTTTACTGAATCAACTTTGTATTTTCTTTTTTTAGAAATGAAAAATAAGACATGATATAAATGGAAATGCATATTTTTTACATGACTGAAGTCACAGTTTCTATTTAGCATCATCTCAAAATGCCTATATAACAGATATTCCTTAGTCTAATATGATTTTAGGACACCCTGTCTCCATGTGTGTTTCTTTTTTTTTTTTTTCAGAGTGAGGCTGAATATTTATTCAGGGGGTTGTGGAGGGGAAAGAGTGAAGGAAAGAGAGAGAGAGAGAGAGAGAGAGAGAGAGAGAGAGAGAGAAGAGGAGAAAGAGACAGAGAAGGGGAAAAGCAGAGAAATGGGGAGAGAGGCAGAAGCCTCCATGTGTGTTTCTTGTACAAAGATGACCAGGAATTCGATATTGCTAAAACCTTATTCTTGGGGACAGCCATCATGCCTCAAAGTAATTTCATAAATTATTAACACATATATAAAATTGTAATTTTAACTCAAAAATCTGTAAAAATGAGTCCACAGGGAGTTAAGTATATATGGAAAATATATACCCAGATTTATGACTCATTTACATTGCAGAATAATTTTAAAATACTGCTAAATGCATATCCATTATAGGCAATGAATTTTTTATTGTTGGTTGAAAGAAATTTCACTGAGAACATGTATGCAAAACCGTATTTTTCTTCAAAATACAGAAGGCCTTTTCTGTCATGATTCCTCTCAAAATGCACCTAAATTCTGAGTCTTGGGAATTTACGGATTCACAGTTCTGAAGCAAAGAAGTCTCAATTCCGGGTGCTATGGCACTTATAATTACACCATTTAAAGTGTGTGTATGTTGGAAATAACTGTGGTTTAGAGACAATTAAGGGATAGAACCTACATGAAATAGTTTTACTGAAAGAGTCCACCATCATCCAAGGGTGGATTCCATATATAAAATATACATGCTGCTGTTTCCTGATGTGGGGTGTCCTTCAGTATGTGTTGCTTTTATTGGTTAATGATTAAAGCTGCTTTGGCCTATGTCAAGTCAGAATAAGCATGGTCAAAGAGATGCCATGTAGCTGCCAAAGGAGACAGATGCTGGAACTTTATTGGTAGGCCACAGCCTCTTGGCAATATATAGATAAATAGAAATGGGTTAATTCAAGATGTAAGAGCTACTTAGAGATATACCTTAGTCATTGGGCAAACACTGTTGTAACTAATATAGTTTCTGTGTGATTATGCAGGTCTGGGAGACCGGGAAACCAATGAGCTATCTCTGATTACAGATTAAAGGGTCCTTTCTCTTACATGTGTTTTCTTCCCTATCCACTTTCTAGTGTGTCATGGGTCTTCTGATGCCACTACCTTAATGTTGGACTTTCTGGATACCAGAAACACAAGTTTATTCATGACATTTTGACTGTTCTTATGACAAAGTGTACTAAATCAGGAAGTGACAACGGAGCCAAAATTATCCTGGGCTCCTCAGGAAGTACCTGTCTAGGGTGCTTTCCAGACTAGAGGAGTAGTTCTTGGACTCTTGATACAATAAGTAATAATAATAACTAAAAAATCAAGAATAATAATATCAATTTTAAAACCTCAACTCCAAATATATTCTCTAAAGAATGTGTTTATTATCTTTCATGCATTACAACTTTCTTTCCATAAGGGAAACTATCATAATCAATTGTTTATAGTGAGCTTCCATTAAATGTGTGTGGAAACACTCACTTAGCCTCTTGGTACCTAGATGGCAGATTTGGAGAAGATTTTTCTTCCTTGTATGAAATTTAAAACAGTATGAAGAAAGTCCTGCCTCTCTTGCCCTTTACTCTGTAGTTCGAGGACAACAGTTCTTAAGGCTATAGCTGTCTTCCTACCATGATTGGAAATATCAGGGACGATGTGTAAACTATATTCTGAAAGTGATAGAAAATGGGGGTGAAGGTACATACCTATAATCCTAGCAGTTCGGAGGCAGGCTAAGGTTAATCACTTGAGTTTGAAGCCAGCCTGGACTATGGAGCTAGTTCCAGGACTGTTAGGGCTACACAGAGAAACCATGTCTCAAGCCAAACAAAATAAAAGAAAACAAAACAAAGAAAGAAAGGAAAAAAAAAGTCATGAAGAATTAGATCAAATCCAATTTTCCTATACTGTGTTTTACTATATGAAAAAAAAAAAGTAAAAAGCATTTTTAACTTTTAATTTGAATATTGAAAATATAGCAAAAGCACACTGATATAACATGTGGTTGTCTTCTTCTTTGGGCTGTCCGACTCTATTTCTAACCATCAGTAGCTTTCTTTGAACATTTCTGGCCCTCCCATCAGTGTCCACAAATGCACGCTCTGTAGAGCTCTTTGCTCGCCCACCTCTGCTCTTTACAAGCTTGCGTCAGCACCATTATCTGTATCCCGTTTCTTTCTTTGAACTGCATTCATTGAATTGAAATGTCCTCACTGAATTCACCCTTCTTGTTTGCAACTTCAAACCTCCAGAAATGTGAGGGAAAAACATTTTCATTATATATTACTTAGCGTATAATATTCAGTTACCAGCTGAAAACAGGCAAAGAGGTCTGCATATGATAAGAATAAACACCCATTGTGAATCACAATCTGCATATAATTAAGTAAAATACTGTATTATCTTAATTGTCTATTATCCATCACATGTCATAAATGTCTGCAGTTGTATTTATCCCTGAACCTAAATATATCGCTACTTTTATCTGTGTGCCTAACAATAAGAGAGCACAATACATTATTAGCAGGAGTCTCTTTTGAAAACTCTAGAATCTGAAATGATTTACTTGAAATATTTAAGCTCATCAGTGAGGTCTCTCAAGTTAAAAACAAACAAACAAACAAAAACCCTGCGGTATATTTTCACATAGTTCATACCCCACATCTAATCCATCAGTAGAGCTCCTGTATCTTCCATCTATAATGCATACTGTATGTTCCACACTACATTTTCTCTGTGAATCCACCATCAGCACCTTGACTTTGACTGACGGAATCATGTCACTCATTCCCACTCATCCTACCTTGCCCATGGCTAATGCATACATTCCGCCAGAAAATCTAAATCACATGTCATTTTTACTCAACAGTTTAAAGGAACTTTATGATGTAGAACCAGGTGCCCTGACCAGACATGCTACACTACAGACTCTGACCCCTCTTTTCAACACATGCATCCTCTACTGTCTGTCTGTTGTTCAGTCTTAGTTTAATTTGCACATTAAGTATTATCTTACTCTTCTTTATCATAGTTCAAATAATTATTCCTCATAGTCCCTATTAATATTCTTTCTAAAATACTAGATTATCTGCATTCTTCTCGACCATAGCTTATCTGAAGGAGAGACTCTGTGATCTTTGGATGATTTCTTAGTGTGGCTTCATTCTATATTCTGTTCTTTCTGTTAATCACATCATGGATTGCATGCTAGTTTTTGCTATTTTCGTTTTTCTCTGTCTCTCTAACTTGACTGTAAGTAATATAAATGGAAGCTTATTCTCACCTCCATTCTGCATTCTGAACCCCCCACTGTATTTTGTTACATTGTTGAAATAAGAGCTGCGGGGCTGCGTCCCCAACACCCCAGCCTCTTGGCTAGCTCATGCCCGAAATAACAACACACAAACTGTATTCATTTAAAGAACTGCTTGGCCCATACTCTAGCCCTTATAGGCTAATTCTCGCACATGGACTAGCCCATTTCTAATGATGTTTGTAAGCACCCCAAGGTGCGCTTACCGGGAAGATTCTAGCCTAAGTCCATCTTCATCACATGTGCCTCAGAGAGCAGAGCTATCGCGTCTACCCGGGAGAGCTGAGCATGGCGTCTCTGCTCCAGCAGAGCTGTCGGGTCTCTCTGGGAGCAGAGCAGAGTCTGACCTCACTTCCTCTTCCGCCCAGAATTCTATTCTGTTTACTCCTCCCATCTATGTTCCAAGCCATGAGGCCAAGCAGCTGGTTTATTATAACTTAACCAATGAAATCAACAGACTGATATATGACACTCCCACATCATTACATAAAATATACAATCTTTCCACTTGGGGATGGGTAAGTAAGCTGTATTTCCTTTCTCCTCCTTTATCTTTTCTCTCCTCATTTTCTCCATACTGTTGCTTTCATTACCGGTCCTCTTCAGCTCTTATTTTCCTCCTCCCTTCAAGAGATACTAAATATCAGATGATCAGCAGCATAAAAACCAGGCAGGGAATTGCAAGTTGCTGACTTTGTGGCATCGAATAGACTGAGCTCAGCAGCACAGTGCCGGGAGCAATTGCAACTTCCTTTGGAGGAGACCCCCTTCTAATCACCTCGGATTAGAAACATCATTGGCTACGTTGCCTCCCAAGGTTACAGCAGAACTTAATCTCATTTCTGTTAATAGTAAATGTTCCTTGCTCGACTATAATTAGTCACTGTGGAGTTTGAGGAAGGTCATTTAGTTGAAATATGAGACTGCAATTTGTTTAAAGGGGGAAAAAAGGCAGAGAAAATTATCTTTCCACAATTCATTAGCTCAGGTCACAGTTGCCCCAGGCATCCTGAGCGTGTGTGGTAGGCAGCTATAGTCAGAAAGTGTACTTGGCTCAGGGGACAGACACAGGATCACAACGTTGGTGTTAATGTGAACCACATAGAAATTATGTTCTTTGATATCAAAATAATGGATAGAAAAAGAGCAATTCTTTCACGTTATCACAAATGGGACAGGCCTGGGGCTAGGCATACTGTGCTTATGGGTTATGGGGAGAGCAGTTTGCTGTGTTTGGGGAGCTGAAGGTGTGAAGTCATGATCTTTATTTTGCTACTGTTTTAGTTTTCCTGGGAAATCAAGACAAATTGTGGTTATACATTCCTAATTTTATTTAGGAAGGAATTAGTCTTTAGAAGACACCCTGGTATTGATTATTAGCCAAAAACAAATATAAGAAAATAGAAATGGTCCTTGATTACACTACTCAATCAATAATAAACATGTTCAGTTGCTTGTTGTGTACACTGCCATTGCACAAGTCTAGAAAATAAATGCAATTTTATGCCATTCATGATGACATTGAATACTTGCTAAAGAGTAAAGGGTAAATTTTTACAATAGTTGTCTTTTAGAAACATATTCTGTGAAGCTTTGGAGTGCAATGCTATTGCTATCTGGTTACCAGTGCTGCCTTCTTGAACATGAGAATGGTAATATGATTTTTAAAGGTTATACACATTTGTTGTATGTTTCTTTCTGTTTTCATTTTCCAAGCTAATGGACTGCAAGGCTGTTTGCTCATTTCTTATTGAGACTCTAAAGTGTGCACATATTGCCAGCACATAGCACTTATAGTCTTCCTGCATATTTATCATCATGTCACTTGATGTAGATTGTGTGAAAGCCTGGAAGATTAATAAGAAATTTTATACTGAAGGCAGAGTTTTAATGAATGAAAAAGACTGGTTGCAATGTGAGAGAGAAAATTTTTGTTTGTTTTTCTGATCAAGGATTACTGTAAATACATCTTTACAGTTATTGCAGTGACAAGAGAAGAAAATTAATAAATATCTGGAGCTAAGAAAACTAAGACAATAAAGAAGGTTAATAATCATGTTTGTGAGTCCTCCATAATTGCAATCGGAAAAAATAATTTTAAAATCTACTTTATAAATTCCACTGTAAGTACGTCTAAAAGAAAGAGCAATATTAACTTAAATATTTAGCACTAATTGGTTTTCATGTACAGATTTGTCCATTAAGGAAGTTTAATCTTCTGAATTTGAAATTTCAGAACACTTTTTGGTCCTCTTGTGGAAATAGTTGATGCTTAGCTTGTTTACTTAAATATAAACACAGTGGCTTTGGCAACTTGACTTTGTAGGAAATCAAAACAAGCTGTGATATTTAAGATGTTAGAAGAAAAAATGTCTATTAAAGATGACCTGAAGTTTGAGCATAAATACAGATAAACACAAGCAAATGAAATCTTTGTTTTCTTTAAAGGAGTCTCCCTCCTCTTTGAGACACAAACCACTCTTGACGTCAGGCTCCACATCCAGCAATGGCTTTTATTGTATTTAGGTATGACCCTTGTATCCCTAGTCTCTCCAAGACTTTTATCATAAAGGGATGTTGAATTTTGTCAAATGCTTTTTCAGCATCTAATGAAATGATCATATGGTTTTTTTCTTTCAGCTTTTTTATATGATGGATTACATTGATAGATTTTCGTATGTTGAACCAGCCCTGCATCTCTGGGATGAAGCCTACTTGATCATAATGGATAATTTTTCTAATGTGTTCTTGGATTCGGTTTGCCAGTATTTTGTTGAGGATTTTTGCGTCGATGTTCATGAGTGAGATTGGCCTGTAATT
>NW_026067953.1:2896558-2921266 GCF_014885135.2 Alexandromys fortis | reverse complement strand
GGGGGGGGGGGTTGTGGATGCAAGCTGGGTGGGATAGAAAGAGAGAGGAAGTATCGGGCAGAGTAGCCCCTGAGGATGACCAGGAAGTGTAGGAGGGGTGTCTGAGTTCCCTGTCCCGGGCTGCTGCTGTGGTCAGAAACTCACTCACCCCAATGATGTCTCTCCTGGTGCACATCCAGCAATGGATAGCCAGTAGAAAAATGAACTCAATGGCATCTTTGGATGTTGTCTCATAATATTTTGTCAATTTTTTGAAGCCTCACACGTTCTTCTCATATATAATATGGCTTCTGGTTTTGTGTTTTTCTGAAATTTTTGTGTGGGGGAATGTGTGTATCACTGTGTATATAAATGGTTTTCATTTTTTCTTGTTTGTTTTGCCTTATTCCAGTATATTCATTTTTGTTTTATCTTATTGTATTCTGTTATTATTCCCTAGATATCTGTATATACAGTCAAATTGGGAATCTGAGTTGGAGGGGAAGTGGGAAGAAA
Source organism: Alexandromys fortis (assembly GCF_014885135.2). NCBI lineage: Eukaryota > Metazoa > Chordata > Mammalia > Rodentia > Cricetidae > Alexandromys > Alexandromys fortis. Next base: position 2,920,771 of record NW_026067953.1, on the reverse strand, counting down.
CTGGGAGGAGCTGGGGGAAGAAAAACAATAATCATTTTCAATAAAAGAAAAGAAAATATTTTACAGAGATAAATACAGCATTGAGGAACATGTGTGTTCTTTAATATAAGTTAATGTCTAAGAGGGGTAAAAACAGAATAGTGTAAAGGTCGAAACATGAAAGTTACATAAATATATAAAATATTTTACCCAAAATCTTAAGTAAACAACCACCAGTTTACAGGTAGCTACTGAGAAATTGAAATATGGCTAAAGTGAGTACAAACCTGACATTTAAATTACTCCATTTCAATTTATTTTATTTGAAATTAAAATAGTTACATATGGCTGTTGACTACTATGTTGAACAGTCTAGTTACATACAATTATCACAAAATGTCATATTTTTAGCATTTGTATCACTATAATAAAGAGTTTCAAAAGAAGGCATCATATGTTGAACCTTAATGAGGTTTATCACTATCCATTCCTCACAAATCCACGCATGTTGAGGAAATATATGTGCTCAACACTGAGTGACTAAATGTCCACCACATTTTCTCTGATTCAAACCCTAAAACTTCATACATTATACATTTTGTAACTGAGCTGATTTGTACCTGGAACCAACTACTCAGTTTTTAAAATATTTTTTCAATTTATTCTTTCAAAGTTTTATAGATTTAAGCAATGTATTTTAATCATCTTCACCCCAAATTACCTCCCTCCAACTCTCCCTACTTCCTCCTTTCCAATCACTCTTTGAATTATACACCCTCCTTTGTTATTGTTATTAATATCACCTGAGTCTCATAGTGTTTCTGATCTGTTGTATAGTAAGATGAGGGCATCCACTCAGGCATGGGTATTCTACTAGCAGCCAAATGCCTAAAGTTGACTCCCCTTTTTTTTTTAGCAGTCATCAAGTGATAATGGCTTCACTGTCATAGCTGAACATGACCTTGAATTTCTGAAACTTATATCTGCTTCCACCACCCACCAAACATATTACAATTGCAGGCATGAATTACCACATCATGTTTCCACAGTGCTGGGAATTAATTTCTGGACTTGTACATATTTAGCAAGCATTCTATAAACTGAGTTACATCCCAGCTCCCTCTTACTGTTTTCTACATTTGATTTCCATTTGATCACTTTTTCCATTATCTTTTTTTTCCTTCAGCATTCTGTGTGACTCTCTGCTAATTAAATATGTAATCTTGACCCTCCTTATTCTCTTAAACTGGAACTATAATTTCTTTGAAAACATGGCTTACTCAATTCCATGGGCACCAAGGGTTTTATGTTCAGACTTCAATTTTATTGTATATGTTGTTCAGGGCTGTTCTCATTCCCTTTGCCACCTGCAATTGTGTAATAATACAAATGGTTTAACCCATGTGATTGCATTGGTAGCTCGGCTTCTATTATAACACATGGAAGACTTAAGTGACAATTATTTATTTAAAAGTTCAGAGTTTTAGAAGAAATTATTAAGTATAGATGAAACAACTAAGAACAGTACCTAAAATAGAAATACCAACAATTTCATTTTATTTTATCACTGATTTCATTGCACTGGACCAAGTCACACATTTTGTCTCATTTAATTTTACTAGGAATGTCTCTTTCATTGTTACTTTAGCCACAATAATCACTTTAACATCTTTGTGCCTACAAATAAAAACCAATTAAATCTCTGTCTAGTCTAGAGACTGAGCAAACATGTTTTGTGTTCAACCCTGGGCACAGTTGTGACCAATCATACATTTAAAGGCTTTCCCCTCATTTGTCTGACACAGAGGTACTTGACTGGGTGAGTCTTCTCCATTTCATGATGTTTTATCCTTTAGTAGGTTATCCTAGACAAGATACAACAAGCAGAACAGTAGATGACCCATTGGTAATTTACCTCCCATGTTTTGTTTCTGCTTACATTGCATCTTTGTTTCTGTTTGCTGAAGGATATTGGATGTCTGAGTCCAAAACTGGAGTAGTGGAACTCACAGCATTAACTTATAGGATACAGTTGATTGGCTGAATGGAGAAAATGTAACAATTAACACAATAAAATTGCACAAAATTAATACACTATAGCCCAGTCCCCCCATGTTGATCTCAATTATTCATACCTTCAGAAAAAAAGAAATGAAAACAAAACAAAACTAAACAACAGAAACACATCTAAGATACCTGAATTTCAGTCTCACTCACCCACACAAATTCGAAGGCTTGTGATTTACAACAGGTCTTCATGAATATCCTAAGACCCGAGTCCCTTTTTATATAGAAATCTATGGATCTAGACAGCACATCTCCTTTTTTCCTACCATGTCAGTTACCTTTTGGCTGTGAGTGAGAATCTATCATTAGACAAATTACGGGATGAGAAACTTTTTTGCATACAGCTTGATAAGTTATTGGGCTTGAGTGAAGAAAGATGACAGTCAAGTTCTATGGCAAGGATATGTATGGCTTGTAATTCTTATGTCATTATACCTCCAAGATCGGTAGAACAGGAAGCAGAATTGAATTACAGAGATTGGCCGATATTCTTTTCTTTCATATTTCATTTAGTCTAGGGTCTCTGTCTAAGGGATAGTACTGTACGCATTCTCAGTGGATCATTTCCTCTTAGTTAATCCTGTCTCTCACAGTTAGACTCAAAACTCAAAACTTTCAAAGCTCTAAGCATATGTTAATCCTTTCAAATGGAAAATTGAAATTAACCATCAAACGTCTACCATGGTAAAGCCAAACAAATCATATTAAACTCCAGCTTCTACCTCAGAGTCCCATGTTCATCTAGTAATGCAACGCTCACTTAAGAAGTCCCCATAGTCTTAAATATTCCACACTATTTAAAAGTCCAAAGTTCAAGTATCTTTTAGAGACTCAGTCCAAAATTTTAATTGTTAGCCTAATTAAAACAAAGCAAGTCATAAATAAAAACAATTTCTTAAATGTTACATATTTCATTCAATATAAAATGACTCAGAGTGAACATTCCAATTCAATAAAGAAGAAATTGGAGAATATTAAGGAATGATAAGGCCATAAGAACAAAGGTCAGATTCCAGCAGGACAAACACCAGATCCCTCAACTGCATTTTTAGCATCTGGACTCTTGGCTGCATCATTGAACCCAATGGACTTGAATGATCTCTTCTCTCTTTCCCAGTTTCCTGCCTGTGGCAGATGTGACGTTCTTTGGGCCCACTCAAATTCCACTCAATTCCTGAAACTTTCTTCAACAAATATCCCATGTTTCTTGATCCCCTGTATCCTGACTTTCCCACTGCAATTTGGGATTCACCTTCCTAGCTTCACTGAAAGCCCAATTATCACATCTGTCCCTCCTAATGTAACTGTAAAACAGAGGTAAGCTATCTTTGATAGCCACTTAACTGCCACAAAAAAAAAGTAGCACAAAAGATCAGGAGCCACATGCAGTACTTTCTCTCAACTCAAATGCAAGGAACAAGGGTGCATCTATACCAGTCAAAATTCAGCTGCCTTAACTGTCAATGCTAACTCATTCTCAGTCATTGTATAATGACATTGTATAGTGTCCATACCAAAGATATTATAAATCTCATGAACTATTTGTTTTATCTGTACAAAGTTGAAACTGAAATCTTTAATAATGTTTAGTAGCTGTTATTGTTGTTTTTTTTTTCTTTATGTAAGACAGGGTTTCATGTAGCTCAGACTGACCTTGAATGAAATTGCTATGTCCATGAGCGGCAAACCTTGAAAGTGGCCCTGTAGCCACTTTCCTTGAACTTTGAATACAGCTCTGTACACCATGCCCAACTTTTAGTAATATTTTATTATTTCTGGTTACTTTTTAACTTTTGTTCATTCCTTACAAATAAGAACTTAGGTTTTCTATAAATCTGATTTGACTGAATATATTGAAAATGAACCACTTACAGGTGGATATACACACATGTGTGCACAAAACAATCACACCACTGTGCATGTATACACACAGATCCACACCCCCCTATAACCTCTCACACACACATGGTGGGGAGGAGAGAGATTTTCTGAGGATCCAATATTTTCTTTCTTATGTGTTTGTCTGTTTGTTTTTGTTTTTCGGGACAGGGTTTCTCTATGTAGTAGCTAGGGTCCCTAGCTGTCCTGAAACTAGCTGTTATAGACGAGGCTGGACTCAAATTCATAGAAATCCACCTGCCTCTGCCTCCTGAGTTCTGGGATTAATGGTGTGCACCACCACAGCTTGGCTGAGTTAATACTTTCTATAGGCTTCTACATTCATAAAGTGTTTTAACATGCTACTGACCTAAGTATTACCTGCTGAGCCCAAAATAAATCAAGGATTACCTAGACACATGATGCTTGTTTTAAAGCACGGTCATATGTGATAAACTCTACGCCCCTTCCTAGTACCTTACTGGTCTCTTCCCTGACTATTACTGTGCACTTTATACTTTATGTTCTGAATTAACTAGGATAAACACTGTTAGCTAGGATAAACACAGTTAACTAGGATAAACACTGTTAGCTAGGATAAACACAGTTAATTAGGATAAACACGGTTAGCTAGGATAAACACAGTTAACTAGGATAAACACGGTTAGCTAGGATAAACACAGTTAACTAGGATAAACACGGTTAGCTAGGATAAACACGGTTAACTAGGATAAACACAGTTAGCTAGGATAAACACGGTTAACTAGGATAAACACAGTTAACTAGGATAAACACTGGTAACTAGGATAAATGTTATTAGCTAGGATAATCATGGTCAACTGAGATAAACATTGTAAAGTATCTAGAAGAATCCTGTTTGAAATATCTTTGTTTTTTTTCCCCTTAAATTACCAAGACAAATAGGCAATTGTAAATGGCCCTTAATACACCTTTAATTGATGAACTCTTCACAGTGAGGTAAGATAAGTCACATTTTCAACTGTTTCTTCCCTACTACCCAAAAATGCTTCATTTCATCAAACACTGTGGATTAGGTTTAGTTGTATAGTTTTGTGGATAAAGGAAGCTATGCAATTATGTCTATGTGTCACATAAGTTCTATTCTTGCCTTCTTCATATCAGGCATCATCTTCTACATCCTTCTATTTTTCAAACATGACTACAAAGAGTGAAGGCATATTGAAAGACTCACACAGTGTAGATTATTATTGTTATCATTATTATTATTATCACTAGAGTAGAATATTGTATTATAACATCAAAATTATTTAGCACTTAGAGAAAAGTTTATTGTAAATGATACCTTTGGTTTTTTTAGATTTAAAACTTTAAGCAGGATATTAGCTCTTACTAGTCTTCTAGGCACAGCTTTTTAGATGCCTTCCATTTTAAGCTGTGCCCTGAACATAAATAGAGTCTCTCTTATTCCCATTACTATGGAAACCAAATGAAACTGCTTACATAATAATTATTTACCCTTGGTCTCGAATCATAAATTTGATCGAGCCCATTAAATTCTAGGAAATGTGATGGCTAAATGGTGATATCCCTATGTATAGAATCATCGCACTGATTAATCTGGTTGAAAGGAAGGTAATACTGATCTAAATTTATGCAGAGGAGAAAGTTTTGAACTTCCTGAAAGCACATATGACCATTTTTAGATGCTGGAGTGCTGTGAGTGTTTTCTGCATTCAGGAGCTGTGCAGTTCACTAATGCCCAAATGGCTGAAGCCTTAAGTGAACAATCTCCAAATTTCACGTCAAAATGAATTTCAAGATTAAAATATAGAAGCCTAAAGCATCAATGTGTTCTTTCAATAGGGAGAAACAGACAAATAAAAATATACTAAAAAGGAAGAGGCCAATTCACATGATTGCTATTTTACTGAAACAGTATGCTTACACAAGAAAACAGAGCGGAATAAAATCATAAGGCTACAGTGCCAGCGAGCAACACCAATTACTTGTTTATTTAAAGAAGATGAAACTGAGTTACAATTTGAATCCACATTAAATTAGTGTCTTTTGATAATTATAATAATTATTTATGTCACCAGGGATCAGAAACAGATTTCCTGTACACTAGGCAAACATCCTGCCTCTTCACTATATTTCAGGGCTCTCTTACGCTTATCTTTCTTTCTTTCTTTTTTTTTTCTCCCGAGACAGGGTGTCTCTGTGTGACACTTTTGACTGTCCTGGAACTCGCTTTGAAGACCAGGCTGGCCTCGAACTCACAGACATCCACCTGCCTCTGCCTTCCAAGTGCTGACATTAAAGGTGTTATCCACCACCGCTCAGTGCTTATTATTTCTTAAAGATTACAGGTAAGAAGCCTAGGGAAGATTAAACCAAAGTTGGTGAATCATCTTGCTACTTCTGAGTGCCTCAAGTACTTGAAGTTTCTCTGTGGATCTTTTAGGAAGTCAGCATTAATTTAATAGTGTCAAGTTCCAAATCCTAAATAAATGGCTGAGAATTCTATTTAACATATTAAATTGTATGTGACCACCAGGTTCTCCCAGCATCTTTCAGTCCCTACCTGTTATGGAGGATGCCTGGCATACCCTGCCCTCTACCCTAAACTTTCTAGACCAGGCCCTGGGTTACCTCTCTCCTGTATAATCCAGGTATTTTGATCACCTATCCCTTTAATATCTTTGAATTTCTGGCTGCTGTACCTGGTTCCCCTCTCTCCCATCTCCCTTCCCCTCTTTCTCTCTCCACTTGCCTTTAACCTGGTCTTGTTCACTTGAGTCTCCCAGATATTCCTGCCTCTGACTATGTTCTCCCATATATCTACCATAAATTTTCTCGGCCACCTTACCTAGGAGCTCTTAAGTCTTTTTCTTTCTTTTTTTATTTTTTATTCAAATAATATTAAATAGCACTAATATAAATGATAGTATGTGATTAATCATGTATGTAATTATATAGATGATGATCATATATATTATGCTACTTATACAATGTTTTCACTCAAGAGCCATAGACAATCTTACAAAACCCTAGCATTATAAGAAAACTCTTTTAAAATTGTTGGTTAGGCTTGACAGCGTTGGAGCCTGCATGTGACTGACTTAAGTGCTCTACATATGTGTGAAAGTTATGTAGCTTGATCTATTTGTGGTTTCTTAGCAGTGGAATCAGGGCCTGTCCCTAACACTTGAGTCACTTTTGAAAACCTATTCCTCATACAGTGTTGCCTTGCCAGACAATTCAAAGAGAGGAGCGTAGTCTTATCTCAACCTGATATGTTGACTCCCACTGAAGGCCTGCTCCTTTCTGAACAGAAACAGAGGAGGAGTGGATGGGGATGGGGCATAAGTGAAGTGGGGGGAGGGAAAAGGAGGAGAGAATAGAGGGGAAACTGTGTTTGGGATATAAAATAAATGAAAACGATTAATTAGTTTAAAAAGTTATTGATTAGAAGAGGTCAAGAGATTCCCAAAACAATATAGACTGTTGCTATTTTCTTTAGCTGCCTCCCCCAGAGGGAAGGGAAGTCTCTATTGTTAGAAACACCATACAGATGAGATACAGGACTCAGAAAATTTAAGCTGGATCGGACCTAAATACTTCCCACTCCAAGATTAGTTTTTATAATACTGAAATTTGCTATACAAGATACTAAAGAAGGGAAGCAATGAGCAGCCCTATCCAGGTGTGATGCTTATGAACCACGACAGTGACCAGGATGGCAAGATACTCGTGAAGGTTTATTAATAACACATATAGCTTGTAAGTAGCCATCAATTGTCTAATAAAAGTTAAGGCCAATTGAGCAACATGAAGGAATTTGTGTGTCTTACCTAAAACCTCCTTAATTACGTAGGAGTAGTAAGCACATGGATCTATGTTCAGTTTATTAGACCAACATATACCCTAACTGCATTCTAAATATTATTCCTCATACTCACATGTGTATGAGGATAAATGTAGCTCTTATCCCTCATCAAAGAAGTTTAACTTTAACTTTAGAAAACCACAAGTAGTCAAATGCTGAGGGAATTGATCATGATGTGTCCAGCCCTGGTAGAAACATCTCAAACAAAACTACTTCACCTAAGGCACAGGAACACCATATATGAAGTTGATAATAGATTTTAAGAGTGAGAGGGATGCTGGGCGATGGTGGCGCACGCCTTTAATCCCAGCACTCTGGAGGCAGAGGCAGAGACAGGCGGATCTCTGTGAGTTCGAGACCAGCCTGGTCTACAGAGCTAGTTCCGTTCCAGGACAGGCTCCAAAGCCACAGAGAAACCCTGTCTCGAAAAACCAAAAAAAAAAAAAAAAAAAAAAAATCACCCACCCAAAAAAAAATACAAAAACAAAACAAAAAAAAAAATAAAACACCAAAAAAAAAAAAAAAAAAAAAAAAAAAAAAAAAAAAAAAAAAAAAAAAGAGTGAGAGGGTCAGGAATCTCATGGAGAGCCTAGAAATGACAAGGTAACCACATCCATAATACTACAAATATACTATTGCTTAAACAAGAATCAATAATGACAATACCTATAGACATGCTAATGAGGAAGAAAGAATTCTTACAACTCAAAGTTCTCCACCCTGTGACAAAGAATAATAGACAAGTAAAACCGGCTGAGAAAGGGAGACTTAGATTTCCCCACAGTTGAGCTCCTAGTTGGTAATATAATACCAAGTGGTCAGCCCTGAAATTAAACTACTTAAAGCAATATATTCAACAGGCTCTTTCTCTTTCTCTCTCTCTCCCCACATATGCACACATATATGCATTTATATGTAGAACAATATTATTCAAAGTTTTAGCAGTCATGAAGTTGAGAGGGAATAAAGGGGAAGAAGGGCAAGGGGGCAATTATACGCTTACATTTTAATTAAAGTTTTAAAGCGAAATCAAGTATTTATCACACCAGAAGCAAAGAATAGATTATTGTACTGGTGTTAGAATAGTAAACATCAGGAAATCTAGATGTAAAAGCAGGCATAAAATATACAAAATGTAGTGTCAAGGAAGTGACTCTATTAGGACATTGCTTCTCAATGAAATAACAAAGACTACAAGTTCACAGACATATCTTATCTGTTACAGACCATGTGACTTAACTCCTCCCTCACCTGATGGAGTTCATGTGCTGTATCCAACCCACAGATGGTGTAGTGCATGTGACTTCATCCATCCCATGTCCAGTGTAGGTCATGTGACTGTATCTATTCCATAGGCAGTGTAGTTTTCACAGTCTGATCACAACAATGAGGGACATATCTTGCTGATGTGCTGTGCAGCTACAATTTTGTTTGTTATATAAAATAATCTCCTTATCTTCAAATATATTGTCCTGTAAAGTCTTAGCACTTTAATATTACTTAATAGTGTACACGAATACCTTACTTGGTTCAACAGAAACTCTGGTGTTTCATGGAAAAATAATTTTCGATTATCTTTCTTTTACATTCATACATTTTAGCTTGAAAGCTAGCTAGTCAGGTAAAATGGAGCAGTGGCTTAAAATAATTTTGAAATACATTTTAAAATGTTATAAGTTAAAATTTAAATATTCTTATAGTCATGATTTTCCCCCTGTGATTAATTTTCACAATATCATTCTGCCCAGGAGAACAACATTAAAATTTTATCTATATCCTCATAAGTTTATACTTTTGACAAATGTCATAGACCTGTGAGTACATGTAGAATGTTGCTGACACTATAAATGGAGTTTGTGTGTGTGATTGAATAACTATCTTTGTGACAAAGAAAGGGCATCACATTAGACACAAAAACTTCCTTTTGTGAAGTATAAGGTTTAAAATCTTATTTAGAAATGTGTGTGAATGTATAATTTTGTACATTACTTCTGAGGTAGATTAATAATACTTTGGTAGAATATTAGATGGGATTTTAGGATAAATTTGGTTTGATAAAGTTCTGGTTTCGTAGGCATTCTATAAAGAACGAGGCAAAAAGATATGTTGTCTTATATAGAAACATCACTGGAAGTTAGCAAATGAAATGAAAGCAGAAACAAAGGAGCAAGGTATTTAGGAAGAAGGCAAGGAAAGCACCGTAACTGGTTATATAACTGGACAATCCTAAACTATCAGTGACTAAAGGGAAGGAATGAAGCAGCATCACAAGCTCGAGAGGTGTAGACATCTGAGTCAATGAAGGTTAAAAATAAAAATATCCATGGAAACATGCATCTAAAAGTAATACAGAAGCTTAGCACAAGGGACTGACTTAACATTCAGCCCCATTCATTCACATTCCTCTTATGCTCCACCTTGACTTTGGGTTTAGTCAAACTATGTGTATTTCCGACTCTCTCTCTGTCTCTCTCTCTCTCTGTCTCTCTCTCTCTCTCTGTCTCTCTCTCTCTCTCTCTCTGTCTCTCTCTCTCTCTCTGTCTCTCTCTCTGTGTTGTGTATGCATTTATCTGTGTCTGAGATGGACGTTGACAGAATTTTCACTTGTCTGATACAAAACAAAGAGAAATGATAGACATCATAAATGTACCATGTGAAATGTTAAATTATGACAGATGCTGTACAGGCTAAAAAGATCGGAAGGTCTTATGAAAACTGTGATGAATGAAAATTGATTGCTTGGAATAAAAATTTTACAAAACAATTTATTGAACCTAAGATGAGAAGAAATAATATCTCAGTTAAAGTATCTTTACCTTAAAACAATTTTCCACTTGTACTCATCTTTAATAGTTCTTAGAAATATGACTATCGAGACTCATTGTAGACTTGATTGATTATTGAAGTCATATTTTATCTAAAAAACCCTTTGTGACCCAATCTCATGTGATTCTAGCATGTAGAAAACATGCAGGCAATCTTTATACTGTTTCCTAACTACCCAACTGCTCTTCAATTACTCTAGACAGGTATAAAATACTGCATATTCTATTTCACATTAAACATTTCATTTATTTTTATTATTCTAATGAAAGTCATATACTCATCTACCTTGTAGGATGAATGAAGATGAACTAAATATCTTATGAAAACGAAAAGAAATTAAAGAGCACATTGTGAAGCGTTTTGCGCTATTAGCTTTGAGCTATGAGTGAAAATTATTCTTATTGTGGGACCATTTTCTGCCAAATGTTTTTAATGTAATATGTTTATTAGTGGCAAGATATAGTATATTGCCACTCAAAGTGCAGCAACTAAATGCTTTGTGGTATTCGTTATAGAAATCAAAGCTTGTTAAATGTTATCACTAAACATTTTGTAGAAATATGCATTGTGAAAAGGATTCTGATTTATAAAATATTATAGCTTTAACATATGTAGAAACACTGTAGGTGTTTTTCTCCAAGGATTCTTAATATTATTTCTACTAAAATCATCTTTCTGCCAGTGCTTTTGCAATTGCTCATCCTCACAGGTGTGTGTGTATTATGACACATAGATAAGGAGACTGATCTGATTCTAAGTAAAAAGTGGACTTGCAGACATTTATGATAACTGTTTATGAAGTCTACAAATCACACAAAAATCAAGTCAGAAGATAACTCTTTGATTATCTTTTCTGTGTCTATGGCTTTTATATTAGGGGGGTTCCTTGAGTTTTTTTTTTTTTTTTTTTTTTTTTTTTTTTTTTTTTTTTTTTTTTTTTTTTTTTTTTTTTTTTTTTTTTTTTTTCGAGACAGGGTTTCTTTGTGGTTTTGGAGCCTGTCCTGGAACTAGCTCTTGTAGACCAGGCTGGTCTCGAACTCACAGAGATCCGCCTGCCTCTGCCTCCCAAGTGCTAGGATTAAAGGCGTGCGCCACCACCGCCCAGCTTCCTTGAGTTTTTAAACAAAAATAAAGTTAGTATTATTATTTTAATGGAAATGAATGAAGAACAGTAGAGAGATGAAATGGACAATTTCTAAGGCTTAGAAACTTATTTTCTTAATGAATAGAGCTACATGGTAATTGAAGCCACAGGGGATTCCATGGTAATTATGCTGACCATCCAAGCAAAGGGAATCAGTGACTAGAAATGTGTTAGGCGAATTTTGTCACCCTACCAAGCAATGGATCTCAGACAGGACCTGATGGCCTCTATGGATAACTACTCATGTAGAAGAAAGGACACACTCATAAAAGTGAGCACTAATATAAATGCAAAGTTTGCATTGCCTCAGATAAAACATTTATTATTTTTCAATTATCCAGACTTATCATCTTTCCTTCACTTCATCATTCCTGATATTTCATCATCAACCATGAATTTTGTGAACAACTTTTGTTTTATTCCTTGTGTCATTTTATTTTGCTATTTAAGTGTAAAATGATAGAAGCCAGATACTTAGTGTGAACTGTTAGGTTTCCCTTTGTGAATTGATCATTGTTGATTGATCATAAGAACTGTTTTGAGACCTTATCCCAACTATAAGGAACAACTCTTGAATGGCATGAAAATTTTAATTTTATAGTGTACAATTTCATATGATGTTTCAGATTGATAATAAATTATTTTTTAAAAAAGATTATGATTACACCATGGATGATATAACCAGTAATGGACAAGAGAGGAGGCAGGGAGTCTGACTGGGAAGCTATGGAAATAAAAGAAACCATGATTGGTTTTGCTGGATTCTGCTTATACCATGATTAAGATCTGCAATGGACAGTGCATACCAAATATTATCTAATTATTCAATGATGTGGGAGTGATTTCTTATTAATAAAGAAACTGCCTCGGCCCTCATAGGACAGAAAATTAGGTAGGCGGAGTAGACAGAGGAGAATTCTGGGAAAAAAAAGGTTAGAGGAGAGTCGCCATGATGCTCCCACTCCAGACAGACGCAGGTTAAGATGCTCCCTGGTAAGCCAGCTTGTGGGCTACACAGAATATTAGAAATGGGTTAGAACAATATGAAAGAGCTAGCCAATAAGAAACTGGACCTAGCCGGGCCAGACAGTGTTTGAAAGAATACAGTTTCCGTGTAATTATTTCTGGGTATATCTAGCCATGCGGGCGGCCGGGTGCCGGGGACGCAGCCCTGCCGCCGCTCCTATTTCAACAATTCAAGCTCCTTAGGACCTATCCTCAGGGGCTGGGTTTAATGAAACAATTATATCACAAGAATTATCAGCTTTATCTTAGTAAGTAGTTCTCCTTATATACGTGTCTTTGATTTATGTCAGACTCTCACAATTGGAACCAGAACACAGATATTGGTCAATATAACGGACAAATCATTGATAATAACATGTGTGAACATCAAACTTTGAAGCAGTAAATATCCAATAAGATGGTTTTATTTAAGATGATAGTTGTGCAGTTAGTGACAGTGACTGAGTTTGGGAACTGTCAGGAGTGAGATGGAAAGGAATTAAGAGACTAAATTCATTTTGGATTGCAGTAACTTTAGATAGCCAAATCATGCATATTTTATTTTATAAATGTAAAGATACGTTGTAGTGAAGAGGTGAGCAAGCCTGCTTTTTGTCCTGACTGGCTAGTTTACATGCATGGTTAGCTTTACAAAGCATGGTTAGATTTACACCTGAAATAACAACACACAAACTGTATTCTTTTAAACACTGCCTGGCCCATTATGTCTAGCCTCTTCTTGGCTAACTCCCAAATCTTGCTTAACCCATTTCTATTAATGTGTGTAGCACCACAAGATGGTGGCTTACCGGGAAGGTTCTAACCTGCGTCCATCTCAGAGAGGAGAGCTATGCTGTCTGCCTCACTGCCTTCTTCTTCCCAGAATTCTGTTCTATCTATTCCACCCATGTAAGGGCTGGCCAAGGCAGTTTCTTTATTAACTAATGAAATTAAAACATAGACAGATGACTTTCCTACATCAATATGTAATGCTATTAAATTTCTATCATTGTAGTTTCCAAACAGATTTTAGAGAAATATTTTTTTCAGAGAAAACATACTTTGCTAAATTTAACAAAAGTCAGTCCATGAAAAGGTAAATAAATGGGGAAACAGTAACAGAATCTGTGTGGCAAAGTGAGAAACTAATTCCAAGTTGAAGCTTGAACTTCAGACAAAACTAGGTAATTACCTTTCTATCTTTAATGATAGTGTTTTTCTTTTTCTTCTTCTTCATATTTATTTATTTGATATTTTTGATACATGACTTCTCTGTGTAGACCAGCTGTCCTGAAATTCCCTCTGTAGAGCAGATTGGCCTTGAACTCACAGAGATCATTCTGCTTCTATCTCTGGAGAGCTGGGATTACTATTGTTTTCAGCAGAACCCTAAGGACAGAAAGAAATATTTCTAGCAAAGAATTCACATAATACATAAGTCATGAAGTATTCACTGAGATCAAAAATATTACTGTGGCTCTCCATTACTTTTGGTGCCTGCCTTCACCAAGAACAGAGATTTACTTGTTGGTGGATGTTAAAAGATGGAGGACATCTCCTTTTGCTACTGTGAATGACAAGGGAGCTCTTTCTTACCATCTCAAATCATAAGCAGTTTCTGTGCCTTCAGAACACTTTGGAGAGCTTGGTATGTATCACACGTACATTGTCAGATACAGTCATCCTCATTTCTGCCCTGTGAAGAAGAGACCATGTTGTTGAGCTACATAAACCAAAAGTAATCTTGAATTACTACAAAGATTGAAGCAAGCATGAAAATGTACAAGGCAAAACTGAGGATCCAGGTCAGTGAAAAAAATGTATAGTTCTATCTTCTTGAATCTTCTAATCAGGAGAAACTACTACAATGTCAGTGAGATCCCAGATGAAAGGGTGCAGACAAACTCAGGAAGCAACACCTAGATCTGTAATCATCCCAAACTCAGATGCGAAAACACCACAGTAAGAATATAACCAACAACAGAAAGGGCAATATGGTATTACTGGAGCCCAGATATTCTATAAGAGCAAGACCTGAACAACTTAGTACAGCTGAAGCACAAGATAATAACCTCAAATCCAACTTTATGACAATGAGAGAGGTCCTTAAAGCTTCTTGGTTAGGGTATAACTTTATGTCTATGTCTCCTTCTCATTTGTGGGATTTTGTTTGTTCCTTACTTTCTGTATGATATCACAGTCTTTTTGTGTTCATGTATGCATCGACCCTCTTCTGTATGAAAGATACTCTTTTACAGTTCTAAAGACTTAGTTCTAGTAATCATCACAACATGGGGTGAATTTAGGTAATTTTTGTTTCTTCATTTTCTTATGTCATAAAATTTTGAATCTTGATGAAAGCTTAGTTGTCAGTCCAGATTGTTACTTGAATCTAAACACTGCTGTCTCCTCCATGAATATAGTATTTCATCTGGAAGAAGATACACTCTGTGTTGTTATGCACTATGCATAGGCTAGAGATAAAAATTAGTTCTGAAATAGGGACAAATCATTTTTTCATTAGTATAAAAATCTTCTTTTTTATTATTCTTTTTATGGAGCTCTATATTTTTCTCCGCTCCATTTCCTACCTATCCCCTCCCCTTCAACCCTCTCCCAAGGGCACCATGCTTCCAATTTACTTAGAAGATATTGCCTTTTTCTACTTTCCATGTAGATTAGATCTATGTATATCTCTCTTAGTGTATTCATTTTTGTCTAGGTTCTCTGGGACTGTGATTTGTGAGCTGGTTTTCTTTGCTTTATGTTTAAATACCACTTATGAGTGAGTACATGTCATAATTATCTTTCTGTCTCTGGGTTGCCTTACTCAAAATGATGTTTTCTAGCTCTATCTATTTGACTGAAAAATTCAAGCTGTCATTTTTTTGGCTGTGTAATACTCCATTGTGTAAATGTACCATATTTCCCTTATACATTCTTCAGTCGAAGGGCATTTAGGCTGTTTCCAGTTTCTGGATATTACAAATAATATTGCTATGAACATACATGAACACATATCTTTGAGCCACACTGAGCATCCTTTGGATATATACCCAAAAGTGGTAATACTGGGTCTTGAGGAAGGTTGTTTCCTAATTTTCTGAGAAATTGTCAAATTAACATCCAATGGGGCTGTACTAGCTTGCATTCCCAACAGCAATGCAGACGTGTTCCCTTTTCCCCACAACCTCTTTAGTATAATTTGTCACCAATGTTTTGATCTTGGCCATTTATACAGATATAAGATAGAATCTCAGTTGTTTTGATTTGCATTTCTCTGATGACTAAGGATGTTGAACATTTCCTTAAATGTCTTTCAGCCATTTTAGATTCCTCTGTTGAGAGTTCTCTGTTTAGGTCTGTGCTCCATGTTTTTTATTGGATTATTTGTTTTTTTGATGACCAATTTCTTGAGTTTTTTGTATATTTTGGAGATCAGACGACTGTCTGGTGTGGGGTTAGTAAAGATCTTTTCCCTTTCTGTAGGCTATTGTTTTGTCTTGTTGATGGTGTCCTTTGATTTAAAGAAGCTTTTCAGTTTCAAGAGGTCCTATTTATTATTGTTTCTCTCAGTATCTGTGCTGCTGGTATTATATTTAGGAAGAGGTCTTCTGTGCCTACACATTCAAGTGGACTTTCTCTTCTATAAGGTTCAGTGTGGCTCTCTTTATGTTGAGGTCTTTGATCTGTCTTGATGTGAGTTTTGGGCATGGTAATAGGTATGGATCTATTTTCATTCTTCTACATGTTGCTATCCAGTTATGCCAACACCATTTGTTAAATATGCTTTCTTTTTTCCAGTTGATATTTGTTGCTTCTTTGTCAAAAAACAGTTGTTCAAAGGTATGTGGATTAATATCTGGGTCCTCGATTAGTTTCATTAGTCCTTCTGTCTGTTTTTATGACAATACCAGGCTGTTTTAAGTACTGGAACTCTGAAACAAAGTTTGAAGTAAGGGATTGTGATGCCTCCAGAAGTTCTTTTGTTGTGCAGGATTGTTTTGGCTATTCTGGGTTTTCTGCTTTTCCATATTGAGTACTATTCTTTCAAGGTCTGTGAAAAAAATTTTTCTGGGATTTTGATAGTCATTGCATTGAATCTATAGATTGGTGTTGGTAAGATTGTCATTTTTACTATGTTAATTCTACCTACCCAAGAGCATGGGAAATATTTCCACTTTCTGATGTCTTTTTCAATTTCTTTCTTCAATGATTTAAAGTTCTTGTCATACAAATCTTACACTTGTTTGGTTAGAGTTACTCTGCAGTATTTTATACTATTTGTGGTTATTGTGAAGGGTGATTTTTCTCTGGTTTCTTTCTTTGTTCTTTTACCATACGACTACAGGAAGGCTACTTATTTATTTTAGTTAATCTTGTATACTGCTAAATTAATGAAAGTGGTTATTAGTTGTAGAATTGGTAGAATTTTTGGGGTCACTTATGTAAACTATCATATCATCAGCAACTTGTGAGAGTTTAACTTCTTCTTGTATCCCCTTAATCTCCTTTTGGTAAGACCTCAAGAACTATATTGAATAGATATCAAGACAGTGGACAACCTTGTCTGGTTCCTGATTTCAGTGGGATCACTGGGAGGTTTTCTCCATTTAGTTTGATGTTGGCTGTTGGATTGATGTATATTGCCTTTATTATGTTTAGGTATGTTCCTTGTATCTCTGCTCTCTCCAAGACCTTTATCACGAAGGGATGCTGTATTCTGTTGAAAGATTTTTTTTGGCATCTAATGAGATGATCATATGGTTTTTATTTTTCAGTATGTTTATATGGGGAAATACATTGACAGATTTTCATATGTTGAATCATCCCTTCATGTCTGGAATGAAGCTGACTTGGTCATGGTGGATGATGGTTCTGATGTGTTTTTGGATTTGATTTGCCAGTTTTATTGAGGATTTTTGCATCAATGTTCATGAGTGAGATTGGTCTGTAATTCTTTTTCTTAGTAATTCTCTTTCCATGGTTTAGGTATCAAGGTAATTTTAGCCTCATAAAAAGAGTTTGGCAATGTTCCTTCTGTTTTTATTGTGTGGAATAATTTGAGGAGTATTGGTATTAGTTCTCTTTGAAAATCTTGTAGAATTCTTAGCGGAAACCATCTGGTTTTGAACTTTTTTTTGGTTAGGAGACTATTGATGACTATTTCTATTTCTTCAGCTGTTATAGGTCTATTTAATTTGCTTTTCTTATCTTAATTTAATTTTGATAAGTGATATTTATCCAGATAGTTGTCCTTTTTCTTTAAGTTTTCCAATTTTGTAGAGTACATGTTTTAGAAATATGACCTGATGATTCTCTGTATTTCCTCTGTGTCTGTTGTTGTGTCCTCCTTTTCATTTATGATTATGTTAATTTGTATATTCTCTCTCTGACTTTTGGTTAGTTTGAATAAATGTTTGTCTGTTTTGTTGATTTTCTCAAAGAACCAAGTCTTTGCCTCATTTATTCTTTGTATTGATTTCTTTGTTTCTATTTTGTTGATTTCAACTCTCGATTTGATTATTTCCTACTGTCTAGTTCTCCTGGTGTGTTTGCTTCTTTTTGTTCTAAAGTTTTCAGATGTTCTGTTAATTCACTAGTGTGGGATTTTTCCAGCTTCTTTATGTAGGCATTTAGTGCCATGACCTTTTTCTTAGCACTGCTTTAATTGTGTCCCATAAATTTGGCTTTGTTGTGTGCTCATTTTCGTTGGATTTTAGGAAGTCTTTATTTTCTCTTTTTATTTGCCTTGACCAATTGATGATTAAGGTGAGCATTGTTTAATTTTCATGTGCTTTTGGGATTTCTGTAATTGGTATTGCTGTTGACTTTTAGTTTTAAAACATGGTGATCTGATAAGATACTTGGGGTTATTCCATTTTTTTTTTTTGTATCTGTTGAGGTTTTTTTGTTAGCAAGGATGTGGTCAATTTTTGAGAAGGTTCCATGAGGTGCTGAGAAGAAGATATATTCTTTTTTGCCTAAATGGAATATTTTATATGTGTCTGTTAAGTCCATTTGAGTCATAACATCTGTTATTTCCCTTATTTCTCTATTCATTTTTTGTCTAATTAACCGATTCAGTGGTGAGAGTGGAGTGTTGAAGTCTCCCACTATTATTGTGTGGGGTTTAATGTATAATTTAAGCTTTCAAGGTGTTTCTTTTACATATGAGGTTGCCCTTGTATTTGGGGCATAGATGTTCAATATTGAGATTCCTTTTTCATGAATTTTTCCTGTGAGTAATATGAAATGTCTTTGTCTCATTTGATTGATTTTAGTTTAAAGTCTATTTTGTTAGATATTAGTATAGCTACATGCACTTGTTTCTTAGGTCCATTTGATCGGAATATTTTTTCCCAGCCCTTTACTCTGAGATGATGACTGTCTTTGAGATTGAGATGTGTTTCTCGTATGCAGAAGGATTCTGTTTTCAATTCCAATCTGGAAGCCTGTGTTATTTTATAGGTGAGCTGAGTCCATTTATATTAAGGGATATTAATGACCAGTGATTGCTATCTCCTGTTAATTTAGTTTTCATTGTTGGTGACATTAATTTGCGTGTTTTTCCTTTGGGGTTTGCTGCTATGAGACCATCAATTGTCTATATTTTTGTTGATATAGCCAACTTCCTGGGGTTGGAGTTTTCCTTCTAGTATTTTGTGTAGGGCTTGGACTGTGGCTAGGTATTGGTTAAATCCGGTTTTGTCATGGAATATCTTGTTTTCTCCTTCTACAGTGATTGAATGTTTTGCTAGGGATGGTAGTCTGGGCTTGCATCCATGTTCTCTTAATGTCTGCATAATGCTTGACCATGCCTTGTGGCTTTAATTGTTTCCATTGAAAAGTCAAGTATAGTTCTGATAAGTCTGTTTTTATATGTTACTTGGCCTTTTTCCTTTGCAGCTCTTAATATTCTTTCTTTACTCTGCATGTTTAGTGTTTTGATTATTATATGGTGAGGGGACTTTTTTTGGATCCAGTCTATTTGGTGTTCTGTAAGCTTCTTGTGTCTTCATAGGCATGTCTTTCTTTATGTTTGGAAAGTTTTCTTCTATGATTTTGTTAAATATATATTTTGTGCTTTTGAGTTGAACGTCTTCTTTAGCTATTATTCTTAGGTTTGGTTTTTTATGGTGTCCCATATATCTTGAATATTTTGGGTTATGCTTGTGTTAGATTTAATCTTTTCTTTGACTGATGAGTCTATTTCTTCTACTGTATCTTCAGCACTTGAGATTCTCTATTCTGTCTCTTGTATTCTGCTGCTCATGCTTGCTTTTGTGGTTCCTGATCATTAACTCATTATTTCTGTTTCTATAATTCCCTCAGTTTGTGTTTTTGTTATTGTCTCTATTTCAGTTTTCAAGTCTTGAATAGTTTGTCTCATATGCTTCATTTCCTTCTCTTGGTTTTCTTTAAGGGATTTGCTCTTGTCTTCCAATTTTTTGTTTGTCTTTTCCTTCATTTCTTTAAGGAAATTTCTCATTTCCTCTCGAAGAGGTTCAAACATTCTCCTGAAGTTATTTTTTAGGTCATTTTTTTCTGCTTCATCTGTATTTGGTTGGTTCAAGTCTTGCTGTTGTAGGATCTTTAGGTTTTACTGGTGCCGTGTTGCTCTTTGTGTTGTTTCATGTGTTCTTACCTTTTCCACTCATCTTTTCCTCTAATGGGTGTGTTTGGGGCTGTCAGTGATTCTTTTAATTAATATTCTAGGTGCCAGTGAATCCACGGCTCAGATGGTTGTTCCTCATGGTACAGTTAGTATCATGGTTCTAGTTACCCCTTTGATCACTCCATGTTATTGGAGGTCACTCAGCATTCCCAGGCTTTGCTCCACTCCCTTGGAGTTTGCTGTCTCAGGGCTGCTCTAGCCTCGGTTGTTGGCTTTGACCTATTTCTGTAAATCCTGGTCTGGATCTGCTCCTGAAGAGGTCCCTGCCTTGGAGTTGGTCCTGCAAAGGTCTCTGGCTTCGGTCCACTCCCTCAGAGTTCCCAGGCTGTGGTGCGCTCAGACCTGCAGAGGATCTACTACATTATAGGTCCTAGACTCACACTCAGACCCACAGAGGTTTGTGGTTCCTGCCTACTCCCTTTGATGTACCACACCAAAAACCCCTACCCACAGAGGTCTTGGCTCAAGCCAACTCCCTCTGAGGTCCCAGCTCAAGCCAACTTCCTCTCAGGTCCCAGACTCACACCTGGATGCACAGAGATATCTAGTTCCTGCCTACTCCCTTGGAGGTCACAGACTCAAACCCAGACCTGCAGGGGACCTCGCTCAGACCTAGTTCCTCAGATGTCCTAGACTCATTCCCAGACCCACAGGGGTCCTGGGTTAGGTCTACTCCCTTGAAGTTCCTAGATTCACATTCGGTCCCTCAGAGGTCTCTGTCTCTGTCTCACTCGCTCAGGAGTTGCTCCCCTGTACCTGTTCCTGTGGAGTTTCCTGTCTCAACTCTGCTCTGGCCCAGATTGTTGGCTCAGTCCTGGTCCACCAATGTCCCTGAAGTGGATCTGCTTCTGCTCCCTTGGAGCTTGCTTCCTCAGGCACACTCCTGCTTAGGTAGCTAATTCAGCCCCACTCCTGTGGAATTTGTTGCCTCAGGTCCACTCCAGCCCCTTTAATATAAAATCTTCTAATAATGTCTTGTTTCACACAAAATAGAACAGAAATTTACTCCTGTCTCCAAAGTAGTCTCTTTCTCCTTTTCCCATTTATATGAATTCTTCCTTGAGGCACACTCCCAAATTCTTATGTTGCTGACCAAAATCTAAAACTGAAAAGATACCTATAAAGTGCTTACCAAAAGCTTCATTGATTAGGTGAAACAGCAGTTTCTATACAATAGAACAGATTTTGTAAGCCCCGCTCACTTGACTATTTCCATCTTTAACTGATTTTTTTTTTTGCAACTGAAATACTGTTCTGTTGTTTAGAATAGATAACTCCAGAATCCTAAGAAAGCAAACAATATCTCTTCTGAGTAGATTTGTTTGGGAATTAGTTTGTGGTCACATATCTGTTTGTTTCTAATGGTAATTGCTTAGTAATTTATGCTTTACATTGTTGAAATTAACATTTTTTTAAAACTCTCATTCAAACCATGCACTTTTGTTTAAATCAAATGCTCTTGCAAATTGTCTCTGTCCCAGATATCAAAGCTCTTTTTTAAATAAAAAAAAAACAATTTAGCAGCATGCACATTGGCAGAATTCAAAAACAGCGGTTCTTCTTCAATATTATGTGTCTCCATTTGAGGTGTCACTGCTTGTAGGATTCAGCTGCACACTAATGGCCATCATGAGCATAACTTCTTCATTAGCATTGGCAGGGGCATTAACTGTAATTACTGGATACATCCTTACCTATTAACACTCTTCTTAATCTCCACTATTGTGTGATACTGCATATTTCTGCTATGCTCTATTTACTTGGAAGGATGATCTCTTATATTTCACTGGAATGATTATAATCTCATTTTCTTCTTTGTGGAAGTGACTAAATTCTTCCCTTTAAACTTTTTTGTTTGATTTTTTGAATATCTTTATTTTTGATATAAGTAAATAAAGACAGTACTGAATCTAGTAAAGCTGTTTTCTAGACTTGGTGTCCCCAGATGATTAAAACTTAAATTTCTTTCAATAAAAAGTAAAGATTTGACAGATTGAAATATGTCTGTATTCCAAGCACATGAGGATTAGAGTCAGGAAGATTTGGAATTCAAGGCCATCCAAGGCTACAGAAAATACTGTGACAATATTTCTTAATGAACAGACACCACCAAATTAAACATGTCAAGTTAGTTTTCAAGGTATTTCAAGTTAGATTTATTGCATAATGTCACATTGTGGCAGAAAAATGGTAAGTGGTATTTAATTTTCTACTTCTCCAACCCTTAATCCATTAATAAAGAAAGCAATATGGTTGACAAAATATTTATAAATCTTCAGCCTCGTGTAGTTGTAAACATGCTTGGGATTTGTGCTGATAACTGCAAATCAGAGCAGTTGGCTAAGGGATTCAGTATGGAGAGAAGGAAGGAGAAATAAAGAATGGTCTGCTTGCATAGGAAACAATGTGGGACAGTTTAGATAGAGACCCAGCTCTGTTACCTTCTTATATTAATCCTTAGTATCTTCTTTAATGTTTTAATAACGACCAGGAAGAGAGAAACTCAGAAGAACATGCAGAAACTGGTCAAAAAGTTTTGAAATGACATCAAAATTACTGTTTACAATCATAAACCTTTCTTCCTACTTAAATATTTATTATATTTTCTTTTTTAAGATATGGAAAGAGAGTGGATTAATGAAAAAATTACAGAAGATTTGAGTCTATAATGCATCTGGCATCAGTGACAAAAGAAAAACTTAAAACAATACTTGCTATGATTTGACTTTACAGAAAATGAATGGGGAAGAAACCAAAATAGAAAAATAGAAACCAAAATAGAAAAACAGAGATGCCTTCCTCATTTTAATTCTCTAAAACACTTTTTTTTTTCTATACCTTGAATTCTGAATGGAAAGCACACCAATATGTTCTATGTCTTGGGGCACAAGGGATTGTGACGGTGAATTTATTCCCTGTTGCAAGTTCCTAAGAATCAGAAACTTTAAAGATGATGAAATTACTATTACCCATATTTCTCCTCTGTGGATTATTTGTGTATTCAAGTAATTTGTTCACTTGCAAAACACTTTGTCTATATCCATTTGTTTGCTACATTCATTCATCTTTCTCTTTATAGTATTACACAACTTAAGGATCCAGGAAAGATTTCTGAGTAACACTCTGTTGGGTTTTTGTTTTTGAGAAGATTCTTCTTAAAATTAATCCAAGAAAGGGAAATATGTTTTCTAAAGCTAATAGCCATTTTGCATGGGGCATGTGCAATTTCCTTGAGAGCCAATGGCTATCTCTTCACTCAGTGTTTCAGAACTCATGTGATGTGAAGTCTGACTATTCTTATTGTTTGGAAATGTACCTTATTTACTGGTTGTCAAGATGTGCAGACTGAGGGTATTTTGAGTCTTTCTTTTCCATTTGATACATGATGAATTGTAGCATTTGTGAACATTATAAACTTCCATGTGTTTCAATATATTTTTAATATATTTCAATATATTTTTAAATGTTTTCATATCATTTGTCAGGCCTGAGGAAGATGGTCAACATAAAATAGAGCCTTTTTAGAAGTGTATCTCAATACTCCCAGATCATCTACTAATAATTGGGTTAAGTACCTACTCAGTACCTGGTGCTGTCTAGGACTTTATAAGTATTCATTTCTTAAGTCTTTCAATTACCCCAAGACACAATGTAATGGTTCTTCAAAATTGGAGAGCTTATCTTAGTGTTTTCAATACATGGGTACTCATTCAGTATTTAGTATTCAGTTGGATACTCTATATTATTACAATTGCTATAATTACT
>NW_026067953.1:2895322-2896479 GCF_014885135.2 Alexandromys fortis | reverse complement strand
TATATATATATGACTAATAAAAATTATTGGAACTGTTTAGATGAATATGAAGTTTTTTGAATATGACATGTCCCCCATAGGCTCATGTGTTTGAGCACTAGATATTTAGCTGGTAGTGCTGATTTTTAAATATTTATTTATTTTTTTTGTATATGTTCCTGCCTGCCTGTATGTAGGTGCCTCACATGAGTGCCTGGTGCCCAGTAGAAACCAAAATACGGCTATGGATATCACGGTACTAGAGTTAGAGGCAGTTGTAAGCCACATGATATGGGCGCTGTTGATGAAATCAAAATCATCTTCAAGAGAAACTGGTGTTCTTAATGGCTGAGCTGTCTTTCTTGTCCCAGTGATGTCTTTTGGTGAGGTTGTGGAAGATTTAAGAGTGGGACTTACCTGAGGGAAGTGAGTCACCCATGTAGTCCTGTCTCCTGCTTAAAGGTCTGTTCCCTGACATACTCTGATGTATCTACACCTCAAGCTCCCACTGCTATAGACATCTTTAATTTTCCTGTTTTCCTGGTGATGATGTACTGTACCATAGACCAAGTACTACAAACTTAACAAAGCCTTCCTTCTGTAGGTGCTTTGTCAGGTAGTATCACAATGCAATAATACCATGAGCTTCAAGATGCCTTGCTGCTCATAAACATGCCTTCCTCTGTATCTTGCCTCCTAATATTTGCCTCAAGACTAATTTCTATCATCTCTCACGTACTATAAATTTTAGAAAAACTTATCAATTTAAGAAACCAGGGAAATAGGAAAAGACTTTCATAAAAGCGAACTTTTGAATTAAACATATTTAAATTGTTAAAAGGAAGTCATTTTATTTTTTGAACACTAAGTGCTTATTGATGAAGCATTTCTTTAAGGACATTGAGCCTATAATTCGGGTTCTTAGAGAAGCTAAATAAGAAGGAGAACCCAAAGAAAATCATATAGGCTTCCTCCTGAATATTAACCTTCATCAGGCGATGAAAGGAGACAGAGACAGAGACCCACAATGGAGCACCGGACTGAAATCTCAAGGTTCAAATCAGAAGCAGAAGGAGAGAGAGCACAAGCAAGGAACTCAGGACCGCGAGGGGTGCACCCACACACTGAGACAAGGGGGATGTTCTATCGGGAACTCACCAAGGCCAACTGGCCTGGGT
>NW_026067953.1:2868231-2895032 GCF_014885135.2 Alexandromys fortis | reverse complement strand
GGGGAGACAGCGGTGGGGAAGAGACAGAAATCTTTAATAAATAAATAAATAAATAAATAAATAAATAAATAAATAAATAGAAACAAAAAAAAAATAAAGTCACAATTAGGGGCTAAAGAAGTGGCTCAGAGGTGAAGAGCACTTGCTGTTCTTGCAGAGGACCCAGGTTCAGTTCCCAGCACCCACATCTACACTTAATTGCCTGTAACTCCACTTCCTGGAGATCCAGTGACTTCCTCATATCTTCACAGGCTTCAGGCACACACAAAGGACACATATGCACATGCAGGCAAAATACTCATCCACATTATTTTTTTTAAGTAACCTTTTAAAAAGTAACAAAATAAATCTTTTTTTAAGCTAAAAAATTATCAAAAACCAACTAACAAAAAATTGTAAAATCACTGTTAGTTCTATTGCTACCTAAGTGCTATCTATTGAAAAACTGTAATTGGATAATTCGGGGTAAGATGTACTTAAATAGAATTAATGTAAAATAATAAATTGTACTTTCAGTAATGACAAATGCATTGGGCAATTTTTCAAATGTTCTATGTATAATTCAGCATTCATTCGAGGTGAGTTACCTAGCTGGGGAAAAAAAAGGAGATTGAGCCCTTTTTCATTTATAAGCATTTTGGGATCAGAGACAGATTTAGGATATGTAGCTGGATATACCAGTTATGCTATTTGAGGACCACTAATGTAAATCAGAAACATATCTAGTTAGCTTATTTTTTTTAACTGTAATACTTGTCAAAATGTAAATTTGTTCTGATTCAACAGATTTCACCTAAGTTAATGTGAATGTGATTAAAAAAATAGGAAAAGCATACAATGGCAAAAATTCCTGAGCAATTTTGGATATGCTGACATTTTTTTCTAATTTCCAAGTTTTGTCGTGCCCACCTATGTGGCAAGGCAGAACAAAGTATGCACTTGCATGATAAAACTAGCAATGAGGAATCAAGTTGGCCAAAGCAACTTGTATGAAAGTCTTTTCTGTACTGACTCATGATGCATGCTCCTAGCCTATTACAACATGCCAACATTGACCATCAGTTACAGAAGGACTAGCCAAGAGTGTTCCTGTGGCTGCTTCATTTCCTTAACCCTAGAAAAACCCACAACCCTTTTACAATAAAGAGCTTCTACATCAGAATCTCCCGGAGTCTATGCTGTTGCCTCCACCCCCTCTCATTCACCCAGGGCAGAGATGGGTAGAGGGGTTCAGCTACACACCTATAGCCTCAAACCTGAGATCAATTGACTAATTGCATCTTGAAAAATTCATAGTCAGGAATGGTTGAAATTCTAACAATAAATATGGTAAATTATGGTGCTGCATTTGTAAGTAAAAGGAAGATTCATAACCAAACTTTAAGTCTCAAAATTTAAATATTTTAATGTAAATGATCATGTTCAGTTATCCTATAAATTGATATTCTTATGGTACACTCATATGATATTCTGTGTTAGTCACTGGGACTTGCTGATGAAGAAAATTATGTAAGATACTATATCAAATAATCAACTTTTATGCCATTAAATACATACTCAAATAATGTAGTTTTCACTGTCATTGCTTAGTAGAACAGTTTAACACTCAAGCAATAGTTCTAAGTGTTCAGAGCAGGTTGAGCTCTGCTGTGAGCCTCTCTGCTTCTTGGTTCTAATATATTTGAAGCTGTTCGGGGACTGACAAATGGAGAAAAATAAGAAATGTGTCTATTCCTTGCTTTGGGAGCAAATCACTATGTCTTACTGATTGCAAAAAAGGACAAATTCTTATCTTTTGTTTTGAAGCTCTCTGGAAATCCAAAGTACAACCAACTTCACTGAACTAAAGTCAGGTGGTCATCAGGACTGAAGCCTTTTGGAGGCTCTGAGAAACAAATTCATGCCTTATGCTTTTTAGCTGTTAGAGGTTGTACTTCTTAGCTCCTGTGTCCTTATTCTTATCATTGCATTCTTTTGCTTTTACCATACCATATCCTAACTATAACTCTCACGCTACTGATTCCCTCTTCTTAAAACCTTTTTGATTTCGGTTGACTGATCTTCATAACACAGAAAATCTGATGATGAGATCCTAAATTACATCTACTGACTATTGATATTCACTACTTGAAGTGTGCATATTCACAGTGATTAAAAAAAAAAGCATTGCATGTGCATCTCTGGGCAGTCTTTTTTTCAATCTAGAAGAAGAAGTACATTTGAAGTGTCAGTGCTAGTGATGAAAGGATGTAGACTGGAGAGATTAAGAATACCGAGATTGAATAAATTGAGTAATGATTTCAAAAAATTGGGAACTTTTGATATGGTGAACTTTATAGAATACTATGGTAAACAAATGTGATACCCTGATGTGTTAACACAACTGGACAATAACATTATTGCATTAGAAAGTCTAAGGAAAGGCAACTCAAGCCAACTAATGGCAAGATGGGGTGATGGACTTCTTGTAAGGACTGCCATGCACTCCAAAGGCTCTAAGACATAATCTTAGCAAGAGTGACATCACTAAAGTCAACTTGATACTAAGTGAAATATTATTGCCAGTGTTTCCTGTAGTTTATAGAGTTGGATCATAGTTATAGTGGTATCTTATTTGTGTTTTAATAAAATAAAGCTTGCCTGATGTCAGAGTGCAGAGCTAAGTTACTAGAAGCTAGGGAGTGGTGACACACACCTTTAATACAAAAACTGAAGATCACCCTGGGCTACAGGAGATTGAATTTGTCTAAAAAGAGAAGTAGAACACATACAAAGGTGGTTCTAGCTCTTGGGAGTCACAAGCCTTTTATCCCAGTACTAGGGAGGTGGAGACAGGAGTGCTATGGCTGGGCGGAGAGAGGTATATAAGACAGGAGGAGACAAAAGCAGTCAGTTTGAGTTTTGATGGGGAGCAATGCAGTCATACTGAGGACAGAATTGTCCTTTAGTTTGTCTGAGCCTTGGTAGAGATAAACACTATCTAGTGGCTTGGCTGCTTTGTTTTTTAATCCTCAGCTTGAACACAATATCTGTCTCTGGGTTTTTATTATTTATGCTACACATTGTGTAGTATCTATATATTTAAATTTGACATTTAAAAGTATCAACTAAGGTTATATATCATGATAATTACAGCACAGTTTCTTCAGTGTATATATATATATATATATATATATGTGTGTGTGTGTGTGTGTGTGTGTGTGTGTACATATATATTGCTTGAAAAGTAAGAGTTAATGTTAATGAGAAAATCCTCTAAATTCACCATGGCCACTCTCTACTAGCCCTTGGCTATAAAGATCTGTCTCTGCTTATTCATTGGTTCTCTTTTGCTCCCTATAAAAATGATTTAAAAAAAATCATTGGAAAAGCTGTATAGATTGCTCAGAAGTTAAGAGCACTATCTACTCTCCCAGAGGACATGGGTTCAATTCCATAGTACCCTCATGTTGGTTCACAAATGTCTGCAACTGTAGTGACAATGCCTGCTGCACCTACATACATGCTGGCAAAACATTTCTACATAGAAAATAAACAAATAGAATATTTTAAAAAGTAATTTGTTTACAAAATGTCATCAGACATTCTTTAATTCTAAAATTCCATTCTCTATCTCAATATACCTCAAATACTTCCCTTATGAATATTATAAGCAAAAACCTTTCATTGGACTATATACTTCACCACTACAAATAAAGTCCCAGTGTTGGTTCTGGAGAACACTTCCTTGTGGATTGAAGGAACCATTAGTAACTCAGATGGCTTTTCTCACTGTTTCGAAGGTTATAGTCACTCTGTTTATCATCTTCTATCTTAATACAGCACGTAATGGACCTCAATGCATTTGCAACATCCAGGACAGGAGGAAGAAGAGCTAACCTCTATAGGAGAACTCTGTCGGGAGCAGTCTCAGGCTATAAACACCTGAGAGGAGCAAACTGAGGTCCAAGCTTTCTGTACATGCTGTCACCATCTGCACATAGATTAGAGGGAGGCATTACCACTTCCCTGAACTTGACCAGTGAATGGCTTTGCCAGTCCCTGAACCTCTAAGGAACTGAGGTCTTTGACATGGATGTGCTCATGGTAGTAACACATATTCACTCAGGGCTTCCATTACTCCTCACATAAATATTGTGAAACTTCTAGGAGAAGGAGTATTGCTGAAAAACGAATCATTGTGGGTCAGTTTTGTGCTTTCATAGCCTGGCTTGGTTTCCTGCTCCAGTTTCCAAACTGCATGTGTCGTATGGCCAGGTACTCTCTGTTCCTGGTGCCTTGTCTTCCCCACCACGAATCTGTATTTGCCTGGAACTGTAAGCCAAAACAAATACTTCCCTCTTTAGTTGTTTCAATAGAAAGTATATCAGAGCATCTGTAAAGTAATTGATTCATGCATACAAAAGAACTCCAACACAAACAGAAACGGTGCTGTACCCCTGCCATGTTAAGATATATGCACACTATTTCTGTGTTCTCTGTTTGGAAGGGAGCAAGGGAAGGAGGTCTAGCAAGCTGACTTTAAACCTCGTCTAGGAATAATGAGCTTTGGGTAATTTTCAGAGTTTCTTTCCTACAGAGATTCTCTTTCATTAGCTGCAGAATAAGAACAATATTTTCTTTGCTGAAAGTTTATGAGATTAAGGGATAATATGATGATACCACAGAGCGTAATGCCTGGAAGTAATAGGCTTTCAATAGAAGATTTATGTCTCCCTCTGCTTTTCTGGGTTCTCTCTTACTCCCCCTAAACACAGTAAATGTAACATTTGCAGACAGCCTTGTGCGGTTGTTCACATTAGAATGTGCATTAAGAACAGGGTGGCTGGGCTGAGATTCCTATGAGACACTGATACCTAATAATGGTTACCTATGACACCGTTACAAATAACAAGGAGACCTAATTCATTTGAATATTAATAGAAAAGAATTTCAAGCAGTAGGTTAACATGGTCAAAAGAGCTTTTAAAATGTTGGCATAACAGCTCTGTAAAAAATGGAAAGGAAATTGCCAGGTAAGACGATGGTTAAATTGTACGTAGGAGAGAATATGGCAGTGTGGACAAACATGACATAGTTGAAATTAATAAATAATATGTGGTGCAGTAAGCAAAGGAGACAGAAGATCAGATACTAAGAGAAAGGCTTTGAGTAAAATATTGCACTGTTTATTTTGAGATGCCTTCTTGGCATCCACAATGACAAACTTGTTTGAAGATGCATGGGTACCATAGGCACACCTTTAGTCAGTCTCGCTAAGTAGGATGAAAGGTTTGTCATAGCCAGTGCGCTATAGTCAGATGCATGGATCAGAAGAGCCTTCCCATAAACGTGTCTAGATAATTGGCAAGGAAAACCCAGACCCAAGTGCTTTCATGTGTGTATCTTTCAATTGAAAGCCTTAAAAACACATTTTTTTTCTTGTGCTGGTTCCCATGCTAGATAGATTAGACCTCTTGTTCACTAGGTGCTTTTTGCCTACACATAGTAGTCAACAGAGTAGGGCATGGGCGGGGGTAACAGCTGTGAATACAGCTTCTTTCCATTAGTTTTCTTCATTTGTAACTGTAGCATTGTCTAGTGATCTTCTGAAAACTAGTTTCTTGAAAGTAAACGTGTGAATCTTTATAAAGCTCAGCAACTGTAAAATGTACCTAGCATAACTTTTATTATTTTCTGTAATTGCTCTATCCGAGTCATAAGCATTTCATAACTTCTGCTATTTTTCTCTTTTCCCTACCATACTGCCTACCAATTCTCTGCGGTCTTCAGGACAAACTAAGTCTAAAAGTTTCCACCAAATGAATCTTTTCCAACCACATTGTACAGCGATGAGGTTCAATAATGTGGGTTTTCTTTGCCATTGGGAGCAAAGTACATTTTTCTTTTCAAATGGGGATTTCTCTGTTACCATTCTCTGCTCTGAAATATTAAAATAAATCTATAGCTGTTTTTCTTTCTCCCCTGTCTTACTAATACCCCTTCTCATAGAGCAAAACCTATAGAGTTATGAATTATATTGCAACCCCTTCTGGAACCAAAAGAGAAACATGGTTTCCATTAGAGTTTATTGCACTTTTATTCCTTTCTTTTTAAAAAAAGTTAAAGTAACCCCAAAAGGCTCAGATCTCTCTATTTATATTTATAAGCAACCTGTTTTGGGAAAACAGTTTTCCCTTAATTATGTTGTGTTTTGAGGGGTCGGTTGTGGGGAGGGTTCAAGGATTGTGTGTGGGAAGATTTTGCTGTTTATATTTTTGAGAATATATACAAGACAGTCACTTCAGTGTGGTAAGATGAGCTGTTTATGCCTCTGATAGTACGTTTTCATGGTTCCTCGTTAGCTCAACACAATTGGGATTTGTTTTGCACACTGACTACAGTCAATCCATGTCACGATATAAAGGCATTGGCAACAGTGGGTTCTGGATTCATGTTCGATGAGCATCATCATTAAAATCTGTTCATTTCACATCATATTAACCAAGTGAATAAACATTTCCCTACATTGTATACATTGGATTACTGATATGTTGACTCACTGTTGACTGGATTATCTATTTATGTTACTCTGTTAAAGTTTATTCCATATGTGCTTTTGCATTTGACTTCTAGAGTGATTACAAGCAGAAATCCCAAGATGAGGTTCATAGAGTAGATCCTGCCATGAACTTGGTTTTCAAATGAACTTTAGAAAAAAATAATGTCATTTATCATCACATTCCTTCAGTAATACGGCAAGGTTTGAAAATAATCTACACATCTCAGACTTTTCCTGAAAGTGAAATTCAACCTTAAAATAGTCTGGAAAATGTAAAGATTAAGAAGACCAAGGCTGATAATGTTTGAATTTATAGTAAACCAGAGAGGATATTAGAAACCATAAAGGAATTTATTCATTTCCTGAATAACCACACAGCATCATGAACACTGTATTATCCTCATATTTTTTAACATATATATATGTGTGTGTGTGTTAAAAATATATGTATATAATGTATACAGAGTTCTGATCACATATGTTCCTGGTGTTCATATATATATGTGAGTCATATAACCAGAGTTAGGAATGCTGTGTGCAACTATGTGAGAGTGCTGGGAACCAAATCCACATCTTCTGCAAGAGAAACCAGTGTTAACTGCGGGCCACCTCTCCAGTCAATATCCTCACAATTTTAATTATAAGCTGAGGTATATGCAATTCCAGTAAGGAACTACATCACATCAGTTAACAAATAATGGAATCATTTCACACCAGATTCTGTTGGAATCTGGCCCCAAGCCCCTTCTTTTTTTTTTTTTTTTTTTTTTTTTTTTTTAGCAATAGGGTTATACTACTGTGTTCTTGAATCTGCATATACATACAGCAGCTCTCCAGTTTCCTTCTTGGGTTTAGAGGTGATGACATTACTAATGGATCATTTGAGTCTCAGAGTATTGCTCTTAGGAGTGACTGAATTCCTATGCCTACACGTGCCCTCAGTTACTACATCATTATCTTCTGTTTGGGTGTAAGTAGACAGCATGGATGGTATCTGATCATCAACTTCACTCTACTATTTGCATAATTTTAAAAAGAACCCAAGGGAAGTAAGTGTATCATTTAAGGTAGGGTGGCTGTGTGGTTTGTCTTGATCTATAACAGAAAATAAAGGTAAGATCTCTCTTTGTCAATAATGTCCACTAATTATGTGTGGTTTAAGGAAAGGGGTTTTGTTCCAGGGGGTCACTATCTTACTCCAAAGACTAGATTAGTACCTTTTATACCAAGTGCCAAAGCAAAATGTCTGCTTTGTTGACAATGAGTTCCTCATTGGGGTATAAATAATTTGAGAGGATAGATGATGTTTGTCTCAGGTTTTTATCTGAATGAAGTCTGACACATCCAAAGGTTTCTGTAATAAATATTTATTTTTGACAAATATTTGTAGAATTGATTTAAAATGAATACATTATCTCAATTTAACAAAGTTTCATTTAATATTGTTTTCATTTACTATTTGTTTCTAAATTGAAATTAAGATCAAGGCTTTTGAGGAACTTGAGAAAGAGTTTAAATTCTAAGATTGTCATCTCCTGGCTTCAAACCAATGCTCCTGATTTTGCTTCATTTTCTGGAAACAGCACTTTGTGACTTGCAAGCTATTTTGCCACCTTGCTTCAGGATTTTGTCTTTCAAGACAAAAGAGGCTAAGAGAGGAGTAGAAAGTATCAAGAAAACAAAAATACTAAAACTCCCCTCTTGAGTTGCTCATAGATTCTTCTGAGCTGTTATCTTCTGCACAGCCAGAGCAGTCAAAGGCAGGCCGGGTGACTTTGGACACTGCCTCAAATAACACCTCATGGTATTTATTCAGTGATGACAGGGGAGAATCTAAGGCTTATTTCCTAGCGGTCATTGCTGTGTTTGCAAAAACTTTTCTAACCTTTTAGCTTGTAGAAATCCTACAAACTTACAAAAGAGTACCTTCCTGTGTGGTTAATGAAAGTAGGTATGCACAGTAGTGAGCAGTGAAAAGAAAGAAGTGTAACTTAATTTGGTTTTGCTTTGTAAAGAAAGTTTGTTTGACCTGCATGCAACTTTGTGTCTGGAATGGAAATGGGGAGGATGGCTTGGGTGGACCTTTCAACAAACTGTCAGTCAGGCAGAAAACTTATGTATGGAAAAAGAATATTATATAGCATGATGTGGTATTTTGGGGCTGATTAACTTCTGATGTAGTTCAATATATTTTTGGGAAAAGACCCCAATTTTTAAAAATTTGTTATGTAGATCTCTATCGGTAACTTCTTATCCTAAATGTTAAGAATATAAATGACAAAGCTACTTTTGATCTGTATCTACTGTTTCCTTGATTACATTTCAGGCACAACTTTCTGCATAATTTGTCCCAATTAAAAAGTTTGTACTTGGACATTTTACTCTCTGGACCATGTTTTACGAATAAAATAAAATATTCACAACTGTACATTACAAAGAATTCTGCTGTTGTATTTCCTTTCATAAGCCCAGTATTTCCCCACCAAAGCATGAAAATAATTAGGAATTTTCTCTGCACCTTTTGTACATTCTTTAGTCTCTATCCATGAGATCCTGGGGATAAAACTGCACAGGGCATTTTTCCACCTCTGTGTTTTTGGCTTTTATTTTCCGGATACTAGGGAGATAATTTTCCCCTGTTCTACCAGATTATTTTCTTTTCTCCTTTGACCTCGAAGCCAAGACAGTTAGTTCTTCATCTTATAGCACACCTTGCGGACTTGACCCAAGCCAGATTCTTTCAAAGTTCCTTGTAATTGCCATGATGAACTTTAGCCTGAAGAGGCACATGAGATGGGCATAGTGAAGCACTGTCTGCAACGTTCTAACTTCTTAGCTCATAAGTGTGGAAAACTACATAGTAAGAATAGGGACCAGGATTTTATGATTCCATATAGATAGATACTTTTCATTTAATTTACATAGGACCCATATATTATTTCTTAAAGAACCTGACAAATTCCTCTCTTTTTCAAACATTATCTTATGACTTAACCTTCATATGTAAATCTGCTAGTTTCAAAATTTTGTCAACTTTAAGGTTAAGTTCTAAAATGTCTTTCTTCGCGTATTTTACATATAAGTAAATGTTATCCTGAAAATTAATTTAATTTACATAGTGAAAAAAGATAAAAATATCGTTGCCTCTTAAAACTCCTTATTTTTTCATTAAAATTTGGTGCCATTATGTGAGACAGCATATGAGACCAGACAGTGAAAGAAAAATTGTAAGTGCAAATGAGCACATTTACTAAAGCAATGTTTACCTGTGTGTCTTATTGTGTACATGCATTGATTAATTGACAATGTGTTCTTGAGGATTTTTTCTGTGTCAGAAATAAAGATAAATAAGCCATGAGTTAAGATTTAAATAACCTCAAACTCAGCTAGGAAATGGTCATAAGGCAAATAATCATAGCTGATAGTCTATCATCAATCTGATAGATGTCAAAAGTTTCATAGTTATTCCTACACTATGTTTGGTGTTGCACATATGCTTTTGGTAGCAGCACTTTGGAGGCTGAGCAGTAGCATTTTGAGGAGTTCAGTCTCAGCCTGAGCAAAATTTGAGACCACCCTGAGATCCAATGTGGTTTCTCTTTACTGAAATGATAATTACTTTAATTAATATAATGTTTTCATGAACTCATCGAGAATTTCACATCATGAACCTAATCCCACTCATTTTCCCATCCTTCTGTGTGTGGCCTCTTCTCTCCCAACCTCCCCCACAAAAATAGAAATAAAAAAACAACAACAACAAAACCAAACAAATAAAAAGAAACCACTTAGTTCCTCTGTCTTTCCCGAATATCTATCACATATTCTTTGTATAGTATATCCTTGGGACATGTGGTGTGTCATACAGTCTACCCTTTTGCCCAAACAGCTTTTCGTGCAAATGTTCATTACAATAAGTTGTTGATCAGGTTTAAGACCTCCGGTTTCTCATACACCATCAATACCGAACCCTCATGAAAACTTCTCTTGGGATGAATCCTGCTGTTTCCCTACTCATGGATCCTATGGCCGTGGTTCTGCAAGTCCTGTCACTTCATAAGCTTTAGCAGGTCATAGATGTAGATGTTGGGTTAGACCAATTCAAAGCCCTAGATGTGGCCCTGGGTTGTGCTGAGTTGGTCATTCTGTGCCTCTGCTGGGATAGCCCCACTCAGGTAAGGGTGAAGGCCAGCTCTCCTGTTGCAGCGGCCCACGGCGAGGTGGGAACAGGGTTCCTCCAGGACAAGCTTTCCAGGGCCCACAGCACTAGGGGCAGTTATATTGGGAGGTAGAGAGGGCAGCTATCCTGCTGAGACATCTTGAAAGAGAACAGCCCAGCCATCTTGTGTTCCGGTCACCTGTGCCAGTTCTCCCGTGGCTCCTTCTGGTAACATGGCCCTACTACAGTTAGGTTCTGTGTTGTTGTTCATAGCCCATGTTACCACCAAGATGCTTAGGGTGGTCTGGACTGTCAACTGAGGCCATGGTGATTTTCATACTGAGCTGTAGACAAGGGCAATGG
Organism: Alexandromys fortis; assembly: GCF_014885135.2. Taxonomy (NCBI): domain Eukaryota; kingdom Metazoa; phylum Chordata; class Mammalia; order Rodentia; family Cricetidae; genus Alexandromys; species Alexandromys fortis. Next base: position 2,883,969 of record NW_026067953.1, on the reverse strand, counting down.
CTGTGTTTGTGGTCGTACCACAGCCACAGTTGGGGTCCTTGTTGATTAAAGTTTGAAATTCTTAATAAAAGAACCAAAATGAAATGAAACAATGGAAATATATAAAATATTCCCTTTATACATTGTATTATTTAGAGTTCAGCAAGATTTGAAACTGACAGTTTGACTTCAGAGACTTCAAGTAGAAAGTGTCCACTGATTTTAAATCTATGCTCAATTCTGTTAAGTGAGTACAACATTGTTAAAGACATAAGAAGGCAAAAAGAAGCAGTTTGGGGTACATAATTTGAGGTCTAGAAGGTCATAGTAATAATTTTACAATGTAATATAAAATTGCAAGAAGTGTTAGAGAATATGGAAGTCAAAGTCACCATACTTGTATCATTATCTTAAAAGAATATTTAAAATAGTTGCAGTTGACAAGTGTGTAGATTTTCATGAATTTCAGTTTCTAGTTATGATTATTAAGTTGTTTTACAAACTCCAGGATTGATAGTCATGATAACAAGGGTTTTCCAGGTATAGAGACCAACAGAGGATGTTGTAAGTTATCTACACCAGTCCTGAATATCTAACATCTAATATTTGACAACTGTCAGAGGTTCAAGGATAAAACTGCAAATTGTCTAGAAGTTATAAAATTGACAAATCAAGTAAAAAATGCAGACTCATGATCCATATCCAGTTCACTGAAAATTGTATTGGAGTGGTCATATACTAATCTTCTGAACTACTAAAAATTTACAATCCTGCATCTTTCAGTAGAACTGCAAGGCCAGGGTCACTGAGGTGCTTCCTGGAAGACATGAATTTAGCACAAGTCCTAGACAGTAGGTGATTCCTCCTACTCTAAAGATACTAAAAATGTTCTTACTCTATGTTATTTTTATGCTGAACATGATGGGGGATGGTCACTGATATAGGTATCAGTACTTTTTAGTGAGAAAGAAGTCAAGCCTGTGAAGAGAACTGTTTTACCTGAAGATGGATTTATTTTGCCATAGAAAGACATTGTTAAAAATTTGAGATACAAAATGGTGAATGAATACCACAATAGCAGATATTAGGATAATCAGCAGGAGATGTATGTGTAATATTAGATGCTGTGGTAATTACTGAAGATGATAGTCATGGTCTCAGAAGAACTAATATTAGGGGAGACTTCTGTGCTTAAGACCAAGGATGACATTTACAACATTCCTTGACTTATAGGAGAGCTAGTCATTTTTTTATCTTTTAAGCGTCCCAAATAAATTCTTTTATCTTGTGAATTCCAAATCTTAACTATGTTTAATAACTTACTTATTCATGTTCAAGAAGCAATTCATAGCTGCTTGTAAAATCCAAGGTGCATGGAATTGAGTGTCATGGACTAGTAAGAACAGCATAAAGACCCATCATTTAAATCACGACCTCATATAGATCAAACTAGTCCATCTAGAATAAATGTTCACTTCTAATTCAACAATCTTCTCCTTATTCACTCTATCAATCTGTTCAAGCAAAATTAATTGAATCTTCAAAATCTGCACTATTATATGTAGTTGCATTGAAGGATGGTCATAGAGAAATAAGAATTACTATAAAGAGAAGAACCCATGTTTTGTGTAATTTTCCAATAAAATTTTTTCTTTAAAGTTAATGAAACTTTTGTTTCTGTGTTCAGACAACTTTATTGGTATCCTTAGCAAAGAACTTCAAATCATCTGTATTAACTAATTGATAAATATTCTTTCCTTGTGCCTTCTCTGTCCTCAATGAGTGCTTATCAATAAAATGCCAACTTTGAATTAATTATTTATACAAATGCTTACATGTGAGATTGAGAAGTTCCTTTTCAGAATTGATTGGTTTCTTGAGGTCTTAACAATGTGTAGCATTTCAGGTAGCTGATATTGTCTCATTAAAAGAAAGTAAATTCCATTGTTTGTCAATTAGCTGACACATTTTCTTCAGAGAAGAATTGAAATGACTCATTTATGATCCATATGAAAGCCTACTAACTCTGCCTTAAATTAATGCATAATGTTGTTTTGGGTTTCATACATTTATATGGACAGAGAGGAGTATGCACATATATATGCATATCTCTTCATACCTGTACTTGACATGACTATTGCATTCTTGGGCTCTCACTAGTTGTGATTACCTACACAAGGCCTATTTCACCAAATGTCTGTCATAGATGGGGATATGCTTTCCGGGCCCCATCCTTTACTTAGGACCTATTAACTGTTGATAGCTATTGCTAAAGGAAGAACCGTTGTCATTTTTTGGATATAAGGAAACTAATATATTTTTCATGCTCTTGTGGATGGGTGGCCACACACCATACAAATATGGTTATCATTAATTGGATTTAGTGCATCTTTAAAAGCATTTAAAACATGGACAATATTAGGGAACAAGTATTAGAGGAAGATGAAAACTATTGGAAAGACAGCAAAATAAAATATTACTTCCCATAAATAAATAGATAGATAAATAAATAAATTGGAGAAAGCATACTTATTTACATCTGTACACTAAACAGTAGTAATCAGGTACATTGACAGAATAAAAGTTTTTAGTTTTAGTTTTGGAAGGATTATTCACTCTCAAAGCCATTGTACAAATTAGGCATCTGACTGACTACAAGACCTTTTTCAGGTGAAAAGTGAAATCTTCTTAAGTGAAAACTTAAGTGAAAAGTTTCTGCACCCGAATGAGCCTCTCTGCCGACACAATAATCCAAATTGGACCAAATCAAACCCCATTATAAATTGCCCAGGTTAATGGATACCAATGCTCCTGCTCTCCAGCCCCCTAGAGAGGAGATGGGGAACTAAGACTAGAAAACCACCTGTTTGTTCTCTGTGATGCTGTTTAAATACCCTGTGGGAGTGGTTTTGAGCATCTCTGGGGAAGGTTCATCGTTTGGTGGGCTTTCTTGGAGGTGGAGTCTGGACTGAGGCAACTCCCAGGGTAGTTCTCATCAGACAAAAAAAAAAATTCCAACAACAAACCCTAAAATAGTCCTTCCTCCCCACCAAACATTAACTGTCTGTGACTTGTGATCTCTGGGGTGACCTTGTGACATTGTTGTGTATCCCTTTTGGCATTTTGACTGAAGTGGTCCTCGTAGGTCTTGTGCAAATGCTCTGTTGAGAGTTCATAGGTTCAACATCTCTGCCATATAAAGAAGACATTATCACTAAGTAATAATGCCAGTCCACAGGTCATTACAACCTTTCTATGCCTTCTTTCACGATGTCTTCCCTTAGTCTTAGAGACTGCATCAAAAATGGCCCATTTGTGTTTGGGCATAGTATAGTCGCTTATTGTCTATGCTTTGACCAGTTGTGGATCTCTTCAATACCTTCTACATGGTCCAAAAATAATTTTTGATAAATACTGAGGACTACGTTTATTTATGACTATACGGTTTATTTATGATGATTGTTTAGGAAGCATTTGGAAGCTAAATTTCTTTAGCAATATGGTAGTAATAGGTTCTCTCCCAGCCTACAACCTGTCCAGCCTTGAGTTCTTGCCCAGGTTTAGAATATCTTATACAGTTGTCAGGGTTGTAGGTTCATTTAGACAGCTGTTGTTTATTGCATTGCAAGTGTGCCATGCTGTATTATTGGGGATATCTTACTAGTTCATAATTGATGTAGTTCTTAAGGATGTTAGCTTTGTTTTTTCATTGTTTTTTAATTGAATTTGTATAATCTTTATAAATTTGCCTATTTCCCATGAGTCTCTGTTTTCCTTGAATGTCAAATTAAAATAATAATCCTCTTTGGACTTAACTCTACAGGTTTCCTAGTCAAAATAGCAATAAGCAAGTTATGCATGTGAAAAATGTTTTATGATATTAAAATTGACATTGTACTTGGTTCTGGTGTTATTTAGATATTTCATATACTTCTAAATTGACTAACTAGCTTTTAAATTTTTATCAATAAAATAAATGACAATATTTAATATCATGTTTTTATTCATATACGAAAAGCTAAAATCATACAAATGCTGGTTGCTGTGTTTTTTTTTTCAGTTGACATATATATGTGTGTGTGTACTTATATATACACATTTATAAAAGTTAGTTTCATAATGTGTGAAGAAAACGTGACCTTCCTTCGCTTTTGAAGTGGTTTTAGGAACAGGTGGCATAGCTTTAGTGGGAGTCTCTATCCCTTGAGGCAAGTCTGGTATTGATCAGCACTGAAATGAATTCCCTGTTCCTGACAATCCTCTGCATTGGTTATCTGCCCACTCCTCCAATTAAAAAAGGCAGAGAGTTACATGTTTTTCCTTAGGGTTTAGATTTTTACTTCAGTTTTCTTTTTAAATTTTCCTTTGATCTGGGAGCCATGTCGCCCCAGGCCCATGTCTTCCTTTCTCTAAGCATACAGAATTTCTTCTTAGAGAAAAATGTTCAAATATTTTTATTGACTGCCAAATAAATAGAATGAAGCATTAAATCTGTGTGTATACTTAATAATTTATTTGAGAAATATTTAAAATTGTCCAAAAGATCTCACATTTTCCAGCCACTATAGGGAAGATGAAAGTAAATCATTGATTCAGTTAAATAATAAGTATGATTTGATAGCTTCCTCATTTCCCAGCACAAATCACACCAATAGGGAAACAGTTGTGACAAATATTGGAATAACCCTGCATGAGTGTTATATCCTCATTACTTCAAATTACTGTGTTAGCCTTTCCGTTTCTATTTGCTGCCCTTCCTGACATTTTGACTGATGTTGATAAACCTGAATTGCTTCTTATTTCATCATCAAAGAAGTTTAGTCTAAGTGTGGAAGACATTCAGGAGAAGAGACATAAGACATAATTCTTTCCCTCAAAGGGGTTACAACATTTTACATCGTACGTGTCAGGTTCAGCTATGAATTTGACATAAACCGAGAGTGAGAATTTCAATTGGAGAGTTTTCTACTTTATACCAGTCCATGACCATATTGGGAAGGATTTTCTTAATTGGTAATTGAGTAGGAATTCCCGGCCAACCGTGAAGGGTATCATGGCTGGGCAATTGTGCCTGGACCTGTAAGAAACGTTTCTGAGCAAGCAAGGGGAAGCAGGCTAGTAAATAGTGACCCTCCATGCCCTCTGCTAGGGTTCTTTTTATTTTATTTTTATTTTTTTGTTTGTTTTTCGAGACAGGGTTTCTCTGTGGTTTTGGAGCCTGTCCTGGAACTAGCCCTTGTAGACCTGGCTGGTCTCGAACTCACAGAGATCCGCCTGCCTCTGCCTCCCGAGTGCTGGGATTAAAGGCGTTTAAAAAAGAAAATGAACTATCCTTTTGCATTTTACATACCATTCCCAGTTCTCACTCCCTCCCTTCCTTTCATTCCCTCCACTTACCTCCCTACTCCACCCCACTGCCATCCACTCCTCAGAGATGATAAGGAACATTGCTTTGGGAGAAGGTACAAGGCTCTTCCTATTACACTTAGGCTAACGAAGGTATTCATCCAAAGAGACTAGGTTCCCCAAAGGCCAGTACAAGCAGTAGGAATAAATCCTGGTGCCACTGCCAGTGGTCCCTCTGTGTACCCAGGCATCCAACTATCACCCACATACAGAGGGTCTAGTTTGGACCTATGCTGGTTCTTTACCTTTTTGGCTGGAGTTGGTGAGCTCCCATTAGTTCAGGTAAACTGTTTCAGTGGGTTTCCCCATTATGGTCTTGAACTCTTTGCTCATATACTCAGTCCTCCCACTCTTCAACTGGACTTTAGCAGCTAAGTCCAATGCTTTACTGTGGATTTCTGCTTCTGTTTCCATCAGTTGCTGGATGAAGGTTCTATGTTGACATTTACGATACTCATGGGGGTGTGGGGAGAAGGGAGTGTAGAAGAGGAAGAGGAAGGGAGAAGAGGAGGGTTGAGGAGAACTTGAGGGAACAGGATAGTAGAGATGAAGGAAAAACAGAGATGAGAACAAGAAAAGAGATATTTTGATTGAGGGAGTCATTATGGTGCTAGCAAGAAACATGGTACTAGAGTAAAATCCCAGGAATCTACAAGGATAACCATAGCTAAGATCCTAAGAAGTAGAGGAGAGGGTGCCTGAACTGCCCTTGCCCTGTAGTCAGATTTATGAATATCTTAATGTCTGCTATAGTCCTATCCCCACTTCCTCGATGATGAAATGCAACCTGTTAGTCTAAGTAAAAATTTTCCTCTTAAGGTTAAGCTATTCAGCCAGCAGTATGTGGCCAGAAGGAATGAACTCAACAAAGAGGTTTCATGTCTCATTATGCTTTGTTGTTGCGTCATGGATTTTTTTTTGAAATTAAATCTAATTTTTATTTGCTGCACAGGCAAGGTGTAGGGCCTGCTCTCCTGAGTGCTGTAGCTGGTGGCAGTAAATTCCAGAGGCAGGTGGGAGAGCATGGCTCTTAGGTCAGAAGGGCAAGAGAGCTGCCCTTGCTTGTCATGAGCCACAGAACTCTGGAGAGCAAGCCCTTTAGCTCCCATGGACAATAGAGTCAATCCTGTTGACAGAGGTGTGGATGAGCCAGTGCCCAAGTTGTGAGCATGGATAATCAAGAGGAGTTCCCATGAATGAGACTGAGATGCATGATGTGAAAGATACAAATAATATATAGCAGGAAAGTTTTTTTAAAAACATTATTTTTATTTATTTTATTTTATTTATGTATGTTTATCACTCTTTTTACCCTATGTAATCTTTACATTTATATTATGGCTTTTAGTTGAGTATAGCTATGAGATTCCTGAATGTAAATATGAGTGGGTTTCTGCATATGTATCTTGTGTGTTTTCATGGCCTCTTTTCTTTATGTTTGTTTGTTTTGCCTTATGCCAATGTGTAAATTTTTGTTTTATCTTATTTTATTTTCATCCCTTAGGAGCCTAATTGTTTTTTTTTTTTTTTTATGACAAACAGAAAGGATGGGTCCAGATCCGAGGGTAGTTGGGGAGATATCAGAATATATTATAGGAAAAACTCAATAAAAGATAAAAATAAGCTCTAGTCAATTTATCATTTTCCTTTCTACACTTCTAAATCATAGTTTTACATGTTTAATCTTGTGAAAATAAGTGGTTTATAGCATACAATATTTCTAGATATTTTCATTGATGGTTTCAGATTGTAGAATATCCTTTAATTAAGAGATCTCTCCTTATTCCTTGGAAACCAAGAATAAACCTACTTAACATGTCAGTAGTGTCAAGTTTGAAAATTTGTCAGTTAGTGAATCATAAGTTTTTATAAACATTATTTGAGTTCTCTCATCTTCAAATTAATTGACAGTGATAGCTCAAACACACTGGATACAAATCTTGTGCTCACATAGCATAAGGGACAGTCTGGAGAAAACTCCTAACTTACAAATAACTCTCTCAGTAGCAACAAAACAGATGAATGATGCCCAGTGTGGACTGCCATCCTGTAACACATTCCAATTCTTTGAACAGATACTGGATGCCCTCTACATTGGTGGAAGTGTGGTGACGTATATTATGGTGTCCTAGATGAAGGTCTGAGAATGAACTGGCCATAAGTGACCCACACCACCAGATGATTTTCTTATATAAAGACCGTGTTGAACATTGTCATTGACTTTCAGAATTACTGCTAATTAAGTAATTGAATTCTGAATTATTTTATTTATATAAAATAATCAGTGTAAATGTCCATTTGGTGCTCATGTGCTCCCAGGAAAAACCATGTTCTGTCATTGTATCATGATGCTCATGTTTATTTTCCTCTATAATACCAGACTTCCTTTTTTCTTTATTTGTTGTAAGATGTATATTAAAGAATCTCTTTCTTATCGCAACTGTCTGCCTAAAATTGTCTTTCAACTGGAAGGTGAAGCTATCTCATTCTATAAAGTAGAGAAGACTGACAGTTACTTACTACATGTTCTTCAGTCATTTTGTCAATAGTTGAATTCCATGTTTTTAGTTAGTGTTAGTTTTGAACTTTAATTTTAAGAAAGAACAACAACAACAAACCTCAAATCTTTGCTTTCCAAGAAAAATCTATGACAGGAACTTGTCTATCAATACTTGGAGCTGAGTCATTCAGTCTTTTTCTTGAATGTTTTTTGATACTGCCTCAACAAGATGATATAAAATATACAGTACTATTTTAGTTTGATGAGCTAGTTAGCAATGATAAAAAAAACGAAGTAGAAGTTATCATTTAGAATGTATATCAGAACACATGAATGTTTATTGAACGCATGGGACAGTAGTTTCTAGTATGTAGAGGATATGAAAATGCTGCACATTTAGGGTAACTAAGACTGTTATTATCTTTGTGAAAGTTTCCTGTCATTGGGGGAATTTGGGGTAATTTGGTTTCAATACTAGTCTTATTGAATGCTTTTACTTTCCCTTACATTTAAACTTACTTATCTCTGGAGCTTTGATCACAAACTAGTATAATCAGCTGTAAGCTTTTGGCATCTCTTAAAATAAAGGAGAGACATATTTAAAAGTCTAAACATAATCTTCTCATTACGTTTAGTGGATTCTCAGGAAGAGGAGTATAATGTTGGCAGAGAAAGGGATTACTGTTCAGGGAGATATAATACAAAGCTTAGAAAGGAATCTTTAAGACAAAAATTTGCAAGTGCCAGGGCTTTGAAACAGCCTTAAATAAAGTTTCTGTGTGGTCCTTGGCTCAGAATACAGACTCCGCAGGATGTTACCACTTGAGTACATAACACTGTTGACAGAGTCTGCAAAATTAGAAAATAAAGTCGTTAACAATGAAATGGCCAGGTAAAATAAAATTGGGCTCTTCTTAGGTGGAAGTATGTTAAAGTCTAACCTGGAACTTACAGTGTTTTAAGACACACATGGGATACACTTTTCATTGTAAATTATGTTCAAGTTTTCTTCACTTTTTTAGCCTTTTTAAAAGTGATTAGTTTTGCAATAGAATAGACAAAGACTGCTACTATGTAGATATGCACATATGTCCTTCCTGTATGTCTAATATTTTTCAAAAATGTCTCCTACAAATGAATAGCATCGTATTTTTTACAAAACTATTATGAGATAACTTTAAAAGTATTTATATCTAGCTGGGCAGTGGTGGCGCCTTTAATCCCAGCACTCGGGAGGCAGAAGCAGGCCAATCTCTGTGAGTTTGAGGTCGATCTGGTCTACAAGGACTAGTTCCAGGACAGGATTCGAAGGTACACTGAGAAACCTGTCTCTAAAAAAAAAAAAGTATTTATATTCACATTCTTACCCACCCTCTTGTGTATATACCTCATAACCCTAGTTATTCAACTTACTAGGCTTCCTTCTTTCTTTTCTTTTCTTCTTCTTTTTAATTCCCCTAGTGCAATTTCATCTGCTCAAGTACTCTTATGAGTATGGCCTGTGTTGGAGTGTGCTCAATGTATCAGGGGTCACACCTTTAAAAAAGATTGATTTTTCCCTCTCCCGGTTCTATCATATAGCAATAACTGCTTAGCGAGGGGTGGGATTTTGGGCCAGTATTTCCTCCATACTGAGATTTTTATCTGTCTTGAGTTTCTGCAGGTGTTGTGCAGACTGTCACAGTAGTGGTGAATTCTTATGTAGAACTACCCCCATAGTATCAAGAAAACACTATTTTAAGCCATCTACTGTATCTAGTCTTAAAACCTTAAAACCTTTCTCTTCTTTATCTTCCAAGATGGTCCCTGAGCCTCAGGGATACTGGTATGATATAGAAGATCCATTTACAGTCTCTTGTTTTGTATTAGTTGACCAAATGTGGGTCTTTTTGTGAATCTTATCCACTCCAAGAAGTTGCTAACTGCAAGACATGCTGATATATGGATATAGAATAGGTAGTTAGAGATAATTATAATACTGCCTATTTAGTAGAATCATAGTTGGATGTTCTTCCCTAGGACCTATGACTTAGATAGCCACAAGGTCTTAACCTGTCTAGTTATGGGTTCCTTCTGATGCACATTGTTTTAAATACAATAGGACAGTGGTTGTTTTCTCCTTTAACACATTGTTTTAAATACAATAGGACAGTGGCTGTTTTCTCCTTTAACATTCATATCTTACTAAACCATTTATTGTAGTAGCTCACAGTGTTCATATCCGGCAAAGATACTCTCCAGCCTTAGGAAAGATTGCCAGCCTAGTTGCCACTTGATTTCTTCATTTGGTGAGTCAAATGTATAGTATCTCTGGCAATAGTATTTTACTATCAAGTTCTATGAACTAATCAAGATCATTTTCAGTAGCTTGTTAATGATTAAGAGGTTATGGGAACCCATTTGCCAAGAATTCAGAAAAGGAAATTCACTCCAGGTATTAAGGTTTTATTGGCTAGGTTGTAGAGTCTAGTTTGATTATAGCTGTTATAGGACACTCCTGTTTTTGTTTCTTTAATTAGCTAGGTGGTAGAATTCTATTGGATATTGGATTATTCTATTCCTCTTACAGGGAAAATCCATTTAGACTTATTTTATATGTGTATATATTTAGTAAGTTCCTACACTAATAGGGTTCAATATGGCTTTTTAAAAATGCCTTCCTTGGTATCTTCCCTAAAATCCTTCTATTACCCTGCCCTTCCACTCCCCATCCATATACTGTATGACTATGAAATCAATGTAAAATTTTCACAGAAAACTGGACAAGTATGACCCAGTTTTTTTGGAAAAAGATTTTGGTCTTTGATTTTGGAAGCTTGTCTGGAAATCAGTAGGTAGTAAGTAGAGCACCTTGTGTCAGAGCAAAAAAGTCACAGACCACAGAAAGAATACACAGAATTACTTCATTTCTTCACCACTCCTGACAATGTTCTTGTCTATGACAACATTTTTATATTATTTATAGTTAACTTTGTGGAGTTTATCTTTACATAAATGATAATCCTTAGTAGTTGTACTATGCATTGTAAATGTAAAGTTAGCATTTCTAACATTGATCCACTAGATAGAAATCTAATTACACTCCAAGTAATAACACAGAATACCCGCACAGTTTTCTAAATATTCAATTACTATGGACACAGGGATTGTGCTGTTTCTGGCTGATGTCCATGACTATAACCTCAAAGTTAACAAATAAGCAGCAAGATGATTCAACCAATCAGTCCTAAACCATGTCTCACATTTTTCTCTCTCTACTAGTTAATGAATTTCCAAATTCACCAAGTGTACAAACCAGACAAGGTTTTCAAGACAGGGTTTCTCTGTAGCTTTGGAGCTTGTCCTGGAACTAGTTCTTGTAGACCAGGTTGGCCTCGAACTCACAGAGATTCACCTTCCTCTGCTCCCAAGTACTGGGATTAAAGGCGTGCACTACCATCCTCCAGCCATATATTATCTTTTAAATTGCAGATCTTCTTCATGGGAAAGCAATATTGATTTTCCTCTCCATACCCACTTCTATATTCTTCACTTATTTCCACTGATAACATCATTGCTTTAATTCAATATATTGGTTTTTGGTAAGATGGTTGCAATAGACTTATTGATTTTTCAATCTTTTGCCCCATCTCTTTATTTTATTTTGCTGTTCTCCTGGTGTAAAACTTACTCTCTTGTTGATTCAAATTTCATTAAGTCATGAAAACTCTAAACAATAACATTAAAAATAATTAAAGATAAGGTTGAATGGTTGTCAGGTCCCAGAAATGTATAATAAAATTCAGTCTCCTTTTATATAAAGATGAATTTGTTTAATTCAGTAGGGAAAACATCACAAGGAGAGAGAATTAAGTATGGAAGATATATATGTGTGGTATGAGGGTGAGTATTGAAGGTAGACCATCAGTTCCGTAATGTGCCTGAAAGCAAACACAATATTTTGGGATTGAGAAGCCTAAAAGATAATTGTTTTACAACAAATCGTTGGCCTGAAAGTTCATGATTTTGTTGCTCTGAGAATGATTCTCTCTGCTCTAGCACATATCAGTGAGTCAGGTAAACTTTTAAATCATTTGCTTTTTATTCGCCATAAGCAAGAAGTTTTACAATGCTGTATAAATGTTCACGTCGTGCATCACACACTGAATATTTGTAGGATCTTCTAATTCTCAATTCAGAATGTCTAAAGTATCTAGCACTGCTTAGACCATCTTCCTGAGTTTGCAGGTTCACCACTGTGTGCTGACATGGATGTATTTGTGTGCTGACATGGATGTATTTGTTTAGAAGACAGTGAGTGGAAAGGTAACACACATCATGTTTCAACATTTTCTCGAGTGGAGACTCAGAATTCTATTGCCCAATGTCAAGTTACTGCTGTTGAATTTCTAAAGTGGGAGCGTTAAGGTAGAAGTTGGGATTTCTTTTGAAAGTCACAGAAGCGTATTGAAATATTCAACTAGAATATATTCATTTTGGGTAGTGGTCTGGATAAAACTGGCCCACATAGGCTCGTGTGTTTGAATACTTAGTCACCCAAGAGTGGCACTACTTAGAAGAATTGAAAGATGTGGTCTTGTTGGAGGAAGTGAGTCACTGAGGGTGGTCTTTAGGGTTTCAAAAGGCCAAGCTGAGCCCAGTCTCTCTCTCTCTCTCTCTCTCTCTCTCTCTCTCTCTCTCTCTCTCTCTGTGTGTGTAAGAGAGAAAGTGACAGAAGGAGAGAAGGAGGAAGGATTCAAGCAGAGACCAAGAATCAATAGAATAAAACTGAAAAATGAGGGAAGAGAGAGAAACTATATATTTATTTGCGAAACACAATTTCACAAAACATACTTGTCTTCTAAAATTTTATAATTCAAAATTTCTGACATACTTAACTATGAAGACATTTGCTGCATACATATGACAGAAAAATAAGAAAGTTATTCTGCTTTAAAGTATTATTTTAAAATAGTCTATGTGCAAAAGGTTCTAGTGGACCAGTTAGAAATGGAGCTGGACATCAAAATCTACAAATGATAATAATTTGAACTTTTATTCATAATCTAAAATTTTCTGCCCTTAAACTTACACATGAGAATTAATTAATCATGATAGCATCACCATCTCATGAGATATTGTGATTTTTTAGTTTGCATTCAATCCAGTAGAGCATCGCTATTCTGTGTTACACTTAAAATTAAATTCTAGCCAGAATGGGTGATGTCATTCTCTTTCTCGCTTAAGCTTCACTGGCTCAAAGACGTTTCTGGATTAGATTCTGAAAGACTGAGTCTGAAGACTGCAAAAGAGAACTAAACTATCCCTGGTGTTACAATGATTCTCCTGCTTGTCTGATGTGCTTCCTTGCAAGTGTACGCTGGGAGGTGTGACGGCTAGACTGACAGAAGGGCAGAGGTGAGTGAGGGATCCTTGCTGGAAGCCAACTCTGACTTCAGTTGTTAGGGCCCCACCTCAGTCCATGGCAGCATTACAAGGATTATGGAGTTTTACAAGGAGTTACTATGATGTAGAAACCCGAAAAGCTGCTTCTAAACAGCCAGTTCAAAAGAAACTACTTGATGTTTATAGGCCGCTGAAAATTCTTTGTTGGGCTAAAAAAAGAAATATTAAGATGAAACCCAGATGAGGATAAAAGAACTGGGAGAAACTGGATCAAATACTTCGATACAAAAGCAAAATTACAAACCTGAATGGTGTGGGAATGACAGGAGTAGAAATCCAAACACAGAAATAGGAGACTTAAAATAAATTGATACAATCAATCAGGGAAAAATAAACGAAATCGTTGGACCAACTAGAAATAAAGTACTCAAATTGGAGCCATGTGTTTGACAAAAGGGGCAGATGACATACAAAGCATTACAGAAACGTGGTTCACTCCTGAGGATTCTAAGCTATGCACAAGATAGGCTTAAGCAGTCTGCACATCAACAAAATGAATAGAAAACCCATGGCAGGAGGATTCCATGTAAATGGGGGCATTTAGTGGCTACAGAAGTGTAGGGAGTAACTTGCTAAAATATAATCAGTCATTTAGCCCTAGGTCACTTGGGGAGGATGCCGAAAGTGGAATGTGCAATGGTCGCTGGAAAGAAAGGAAAGAGTTATGGACAAAGAGACCACAATTATGTGAAATTTCAACATGTTTTCAAAATTAATTACTGGGTTTCTAAGGCATAGACTCGTAAAAGAAAAAATGACAAGATGAATACCGTGATTGACAATTTCCTCCATCTAAACATCACTTATTTGGATCCACTTCAACCTTAGTACTGCCTTATATAGTAACTGAGATGATTTTATTTTATTTTCACTCAAGAGTAAAAATAGATTCACACTTTAAATAAATTTGAAAATCTGTGAATTAGAAATATGTGAGGAAATCCATTGTTCTCTAAGGACTATATGGTAATAAAGAATCTTAGCAATAATGGGATAATTTTGTTCAATACAAGAGAAAAGCTAAATGTCAAAAGAAGACAAAGAATAATAGAAAGGTATGTATGTGTTCAGTAGGAAAATACCCATTATCAATGAAAAAATATATATGCTGGTCATCATGAGGCACACCTTTAATCCCAAAATTGTGGAGGACCAGAAATTTTGAGACCTCTTAGGGTATACTGTGATATGTTGTTTAAAAATTTCATCAGTATGGCTATAGGATAGGGTCATTTCAGGTTCCCTCTCCTCAGTTGCTCAAGGTACTAGCTGGGAACATCGCCCTGGACATCCGCGAGCCCCTCTAGAGTCAAATCTCTTGCCAACCCTAAGATGGCTCTCTTAATTAGGATATATATTTCTCTGCTCCCGTGTCCACCCTTCCTTTATCCCAACCATCCCATTCCCCCAAGCTCCCCCTATTCTCCCCTTCTCACGTTTCTCACCCCATTTCCCCTTAGCCCCATGCCACCTCAGAGGGTTGCACCCACCCACTGAGACAGTGGAACTGATCTATTGGGAGCTCACCAAGGCCAGCGGGACTGAGACTGAATAAGCATGGGATGAAACCGGACTTTCTGAACGTGGCAGACAATGAAGGCTGATGAGAAGCCAAGGACAATGGCACTAGGTTTCAGATCCTAATACATGAACTGGCATTGTGGGAGCCTAGCCTGTTTGGATGCTCACCTTCCTGGTCCTGGATAGAAGTGGGAGGACCTTGGACTTCCCGCAGGGCAGGGAATTTGGACTACTCTTCATTCTCGAGAAGGAGGGGGAATGGAGTGGGGGGTGAGAGAGAGGGGGAGGGGGGTAGGAGGAGGGGGGTTGGGGGAGGGGGCGATGTGTGTGATGAGGGGGAGGGAAATGGGAAACGGGGAGGAGGCGAAATTTTTTTTCAACAACTAAAAAAAATAAACAAAAAAAAAATAAAAAGACTGACATTTAAAAACAGTCTGAATCATAAAAAAATAAAAATAAAAATTTCAGTACTGTAAAAAGAAAGAGAAACAAGAAAGGGGAAAAAGCCCTGACAAGACATTTATGAGACTAGTAACCTCCAAAGATGGAGTTGTGTTTCTTTATTGCTGGCCATATACTTCTGGGCATCTGCCCGACTATTTTAAAATTTTATCTTTTTATTTTTATTTTATTCCTTCTCTTCCCCCTCCCCCTCTTCTAAACCTTTCAGGTCCTCGATGTCTATATTATAACATCTGAGTTTGGGTAAATAGGTGGTAAATATGTCTATGTATTTCTTTTTTTTTTATGACTTAATAAAAACATGAGTTTATTTCCATCTGCCATTTAAAAATTTGAGTAGAAAAACTTAAGAATTAGAATATTTTTTTTTATTTATTTTTTTGTTTTATTTTTTTTTCTTTCTTTATTTATTAAATATTTCAGTC
>NW_026067953.1:2845504-2863382 GCF_014885135.2 Alexandromys fortis | reverse complement strand
TACATATTTACTTAATTCTTCGAACTTTTTGTTATTCTTCTCATCCATTTCTATAAGGGTGTTTATTACATATTTTTTAAGGGATTCTATTGCTTTCATAAAGTCAATTTTTTCCACTTCTTCTGTGTTAGGGTGTTCAAATCTTTCTGTTGTAAGATCTTTGGGATCTGGTGTTTTCATGTTGTTTTTCTGATTAATGGGTGATGTTCTGCCTTGGCGCCTGCCCATCTCCTCCTTTCAATGCTATCTAATTGGTCTTTTAAAATCAGATCAGGTTTCTCTGCTGGCCAGAGGCTTCTCTTACTAATTGCCCTCGCTCTGTTTCCTGGCTCCTGCTGGGGGCCAAGAACCCTCTCACCCCTAAGAAGGGTTTTCCGGAACCGGTCCCGGCTCCCCGTTTGCCAGGGCCCTCGCCAACCAAAGGCCTACCTCTTTGATTTAATTGTAGTGGGGCGATCTGCTCTCGGTGTTGCGCGCTGGTCCCTGCCGCCTGCGACCTCTGCCGCTGCGCTGGTCCCCTCCAGTCTCGGAGGCAGCCGTCGTTGCCTGCCTGCGCCTCCCAGCTCCGTCTGCCGGCGCGTGCGCCTCCCAGCTCCGTCTGCCGGCGCGTGGGCCTCCCAGCTCCGTCTGCCGGCGCGTGCGCCTCCCAGCTCCGTCCGAGAAGAAGGTAAATGGAGGACCACAGGAAGATGAACAGCAGCAGAGCCTTTGTCAGACGATAGTACCCTCGCGGGCTCGCCGCGGTGCGAGGGCATGTGTGTGGCTCGCCCTCAGCGGCCAGTCAGGGGCTCTCTATGGGCTGTCTATGTATTTCTTGTGCCCTTTATAGGTGGGCTCTTTCCTTTCTGTTTCTTTACTTTGTCTTATTGGGATGCATTTTGCTTCACTTTATTTTATTATTATTACCCTTTAGATGCCTGTTAGTTTTCTAATTAGAGACAGGAAGGGGTCCATCAGGATGGGAAGAAAGGAGGAGAGGACCCGGCAGGAGTAGAGGAGAGGAAAATCTAATCAGGGTATACATTAAAAATATATTTTTTCCAAAAAAAAAAATAATTGTCAGGACTGTTACAACTATCTTGGCCATACTGTGAGTAGTAGATGAAGTCCTCTATGAATGTGTGTTATTGATAATAACACAGACATGCCTCTGGACAATGAAAATGGCACATGTTTCCCTGGGATAGGTTCAGAGAAACTGAAAAGCCTTCCTTTGTTTTGTTAGAAGGTTTAGGAACAATTGACTTTTAGCTAAAACCAACTGTCCTCTCCTCCTCCCTTCCCATTCAGATGGACCCTCTTTCTGTCTCTAATTAGAAAACAAACAGGCGATCTAAGGGGTAAGAAGGATCATTGGAGGCAAATTGAGAGATATTGGTCTAAGACCAGAGACTTATCAGGATGAGTACTTTCTATATGTCGATTATACAACAGAATGGCTTTATTTAATAAGATATTTTAAGTATTAAAATTGATGAGACATTAATATTTTTATTTTGATCATTTTCTGTTTTGAACTGGACCTCAACCTGTAGCCCCTGCTGATCGTGAACTCATTACCAACTGGCCAGAGTGACCACTAATTCACTGTGCTACATCTCCTGCCTCAATTTCTCAAGTGTTGAGATTTCAGGAGAGTATGTCATACTAACTCTAAAGGTGAATCTTAAATGTACTCCACACAAAATAATGGAACCTTCATGAGGCGAAACTGAAGAGATCAGATGGTCTGTGGTGACCTTTTAACAATAGCACACACATTTATCAGTGTTGCACTGTAGACTGCAACTTCTTACAGTTTCTTTTTTTATTGTTCTACATGAAACCTGGAACAACTCGAAAGATTTACTTATGACTAGTAAATGAAAATGTTATGTCTAGTATATGAACTCATTTTGAACTTTCTCATGGGTTATCAGGGAAGTTCAAATATTTCCTTTAGCATGATAACAAGAAATGTATGGCTTTGCTTTTAAAAGGTATCAAGAAGTTTTGTTTTTTTTTTTTAATTGTGCATGAAGTGGTTTCCAACTATCCTTCTTTATGATGGAAAGGTTGGTCCCGAGTCAGAGGAAATGTTTGGAAAAAAATTAAGAGGTATGGCCTTGTTGGAGTGTATGTATTAGTCAGGGTGTGCTTTGAGGTTTCAAAAGCTTATACGAGGAAAAATGTCTCTCTGTGTCTGATTATTGTCTACCAACCAGCAGGTGAAGCTATCAGCTAGTCTCTGCTACCATGCTGGGCTACCTGCCACCATTCTCCCTGACATGATGGTAATGGACTAACTTTCTGAAACTTTAAGCTAGCCACCAATTAAATGATTTCTTTTATAAGTTTCCTAGGTGTGTGTGTGTGTGTGTGTGTGTGTGTGTAGTGTGCATGTCTTCAAAAATAACTCAGCAGTAAAGAGCACTTGCTGATTTTGCAGACTATTGGGGTTTGGTATCATCACTGAGATGGAGGCTCATAGCCATCTATTCCTCTAGTTCCAGGGTTCTCTTACCCTGTTCTGGTTCCCTGGGTATGAGGTTATGTATGATATACATATATACAAGAAAAAAATCCAGAGGCGTGTAAAGTCAAAACAAGTAAATCTTAATAAAAATAATCATTCCATTACCTACTGCATGACTTTCTCTGTGAAGTCAGGTCTGTCTGGGTCTCATCAAGGAGGCAGCTGCCCTTCAGCTGTGGATGATGCAATTTCTGGTGTGCCCTGCCTGGTGTGTTCATTGCTCTTGCTGTCCCAGCTGTGAGCAACTTCAGCATATAGCAAGAACATGTGAATCATTGTTAGGGAACTGCTGGAAAATTCTCTGTAACTAGCAAATATTTTAATGATACATGTGGTAAAACCAGATCCAGTTAGTCTTTCATCTACTCAATACCAAAGCCGTAATGATAGATAAGCCTTTTATTTTTCTTGAGCTAAAACACAGAGTACAAGATGATATCTATTGAATAAAGGGGTCATTTTACATGTTTTCGAAAGTGGAAAGGACATAAAGCCAATGTGAGCTGTAACTAACCACATTTGCAGTGTTGCCTAAATTGGACCACAGCATACTGATGTTACAGCAATGCACAGAGTCATGCATATTGCATGCTTGCTCTAAAATCCCAAACTTATACCTGAAGCTAGAAGATAAATTTACTTACTTAATAGTTTATGAAGCTGAATTGAAGAATAATTTGGACTCCATTTAAAAATAGTCAAACTGTTCTTTTATAAGTATCTCTTACTGTGATGCATGCAGAGTGAGGTATTTTGTGAGAATCACATGATCTCTGAAACACACAGGTTCTTCTGTGGCAGACAGTGTCTCTTACCTTTACAGTTATCCATCCACCTCCTCCTAGCAGGATGTCAAAGCAACAGAAAGTACCTCAGGTTTATCTTAAGAGTACTTAAATTTCTATTATTTCAAATTATTTTGTACATCTTTATGCGTAAACAATTATTGCTCTAAGGTTATTAAAATAAAGTCTAGTATACTTTTGGTAAATTTTGGGGAATTTTACTGATTCGGGGCATGTGTGAATTTTTCATTTCTCCATTTATAGTCCTCATGTGTGATGTCTTTTTAGTCTTTTATCATAACCAAGTGGAAAAAGACATTTTGGCTAATATAAGGTGGGGCAAAGAAGTTTCATCCACATAATTCCTTGTAAATTCACAAGCTGAAATCTTATGTGCTAAATATATCCTATAACAAAATTAGAGAGTGCATTCTGATAGCTATTTTGAACAGGAGGTCTCCATCCCTTATTTACTCGTCGTATTTAGTATTTCTTCTTTTTTCTATGACTAATAATTTCAATAAAACTGTATAAAATAATTACATATATAAGAAAAATTTCCTTAAATATTTGAATATTCACAGGACAGTAGTTATGAACATCTTTGATCCCATCACTTGAAATGTGGAGACAGGTGGTTCTCTGTGAATTAAAAGCCAGCCTGGTCTACAAAGCAAGTTCTGGGACAGGTTCCAAAGCTACAGAGAAATCCTGTCTCAAAAAGTAGAAAAAAAAAAAAAACAGAATAGTTTTTCATCAACTTCAAGGATACACACATAAGAATAATGAAAAAATGTATAAATTTTAATATGAAGAGAATCCCTCACTTTATAGATCCCTATCATGTAATATTATCTGATAGAAAGGAGTAATATGTGGCAATTCTTTGCTAAGTATGTGGTTTCTATAATTAAAGTCCTTGAGCTGAACACAGTAACCTCTTACTATTTCTATGACACCAGCAATGAAAACAACTGCTTTGTTTCCTTATCATACAAGTTGAGATAAAACTGGGAGACAACAAACAGGATACTGAAATATTTCAGCATGCTTTTGGTAAAACTATAAATATGTGCTATCATTATTACTATTGATTTATTGAAGTTTATTTGACAACATTATTTTGAATAATGTTTCCTAATTCTGATTTTAACAAAATAAGGAGGTTGAGGCAAAATGAATGCTTTGAGTTTAAAGCCAGTATAAGTTATATCATAATTTATAGCATGAGAACTCTGTGTCACAAAAAAGAAAGAAAAGATAATAAGGAAAACAACAATACATAGATAGATGATAGATAGATAGATAGATAGATAGAGATAGATAGATAGATAGATAGATAGATAGATAGATAGATAGATGATAGAGACAGATAGATAGAGGATTTTGTTACCAGACGTGAATTATACCAAAATTTTCCAGTTGTGAATTCTCTCAAAAATATTAACATCTATTTTATCTGGAGCAATAAGCATGCCACATTTGAAACAATTGTGCTCATAAAATTCTAACTAAACATTCCACTGATTGTCTCGATTATGGATGTCCTTAGTGCACTCAATTCCCAGAAACTTTCCACAAAGCAGTGAAATGGTTAAAGGTTGATGTGACAGATTCTTCTTTGAAAGTCTCAATCATAAATTTCATCTAAAGTACTCACATTTACACTTCTCAGAAAGAAATATTTCAGAAAGCAGGCCTGTTGTTGGCAATATACTACACACCTAAATTTATCTGGAGAAAAAAAAAGGCATCATATGTACTTCTCAAGAATGTTAAGTAATCAACATTTGAAAAATATGCTATTTGACAGTTCATCTTTGATAAGATTCTTGTATCCATGGGAGGGAAAACTATTAACTTGCAAACTAAAGCACCAGAAGTGCTCTGGCAATAAGCAAATGGATTACATGATTATTTGATTTTCCTAGCCCCCCATTACAAAACAGAATTTATTTTCTGTTTTTTTTTTCAAGTTTAAGACAGCACCTGTGATAGTCTAGCTTTGATTTTCTTTTGTAGTGCTCTAAATTGACCTATTTCCATGATAAAGAAATGTATTTAAATATTCAAATCAATAGTTTCCACGGAGGAGAGTGTATACTAGAATTTCATTTTAAAGTCAGGGGAAGTGTTAGTAGTCAGCAGGTGGCTGGTTTTAAAAATAGCAATACTCTTCTTAATTTGAATAGTTGCAAAACTCAGAAAAATATTTAACACTTGTAAAATTATCTCAAGACATTTTTCAAGATTTAATATTTTAGAAATGTTTTCATGAAGTTATAAAAATAACATTATTTAAAATAAAAATAACTAAGTCATTGTTGGGATTTCTTAGGAATTATTCTATTTTGCTCCTTGAAATGAATTAAAATGGATGTAAAAGCAAGTAAATACAATTTAAAATAAGAAAGATGGTCATGGCCCAAGGATTCTAAATGTTTAGGTTTAGGTCAATGAAACATACTGGAATAATATGGTTCTTCTAAGGTAAGCAGGGATTTCCCAGAGGGATACGATTATTACACACACACACACACACACACACACATATATATATATATATATATATATATATATATATAAAGGGGAGAGAAATAACACAGCATATTTTAAAAACATCTTAGAGATTCAAAGAGAAAGATTTAGGGGTGAAAACAAAATGACATTTTAAGCAGTGGAAAAATCCCTAAAGGATTTCTAGGAAGGCTTGTGTTATTTGGTTTGAAGATACTGAGTAAGAAGTCCATATAGAAATTGATAGACTATAAAAATCTATGCCAAATATTATAATGAATAAATCCAGTAATTTATCTATGTGGTTGAATCATGTCATACAGGTCTGAATAGTTTTCTCTAACAAGTGGTTCTTGATTTACTTAGGAGAGATTTCAGTTATGTCATTTATACTGAAAAACTGATAACTAGTTTAAAAGTTATATAAAGGACAGTTCATTGTTTTTAGTATAGATATTTATTCAGTTAAGCCCTAATTTTCTGGTATTTCTGTACATTTTTTCACTGTAAAACTTTGTGGGAAATAATCCTAAACCATAGGAATATGCAGTTACAGTGATTAAAGCTGTTTAATAGTAACACCATGTAAAGTATTTGGAATTAGAAATATAACAAACCTGATGGTACATGTTAGTCTGGGAAAGAAGCTTCAGTCACTCTATATAGCCATGTCTGCCTGACCCACTCAATATCCAATATGAATTCTGGTCAGAACAGTTTTCACTATAAAACAATTTTTCAATTCAAGAAAAATTGAATGATACTCATCACATAATAAAATATAGAATTCATCAAACAATATAAACTTGAATGAAGAAGAACGCTTAAAAAAATCCCACACTAGCTCAGAATTGAGTATAATAGAAGGTTATTTATTTAGGGGTAGACTCACAGATCACAATCCTCTGCTGGAACGGGGAACAGAAACTAAATCCCACAGCCTGAAAAGAGACCGGATGCATGCTTTACACCGGCACAAATTGTATAAGAGGCCATGCCCAAGTGAGCAGGTAATTAAAGGCTACTATTGATAGGAATTCCTATGGGACCTCCCCCTTTTGTTTAAATAAGAAAGTTCTAAGCCTAATACAAAGTTATATACAATAAGAACAAATATCTGGTATAAAAATTAGAATTACAACTAGCATAAACAATATCAAGCAAGAAACATAAGATAAATGTTTCAATAATTATCCTCTCCTAATGCGTTTAAGCCTTATATATAAATAACTTAGCAAAGTCAGGAGAGGAAAATAGCTACAACTGCCTAGTCTTCAACCACATCAAAGAGAAATAATATTACTTGAGTAAGTAGGACGTGCAATTAAGCAACTTCCAAAAATGTATAATAAATGACAGAGACAACTGGCTACCTGGGCAATCACCCAGTCTCATTTGCAATGTTGGAGCAATCTACTTTGGTTAAGGCCTAGAGAAACTGACAGAACATTTTTAGATACAGGAAATTTTAAAGACAGTTCCACCTATATAGGCAATTTTCAATCATTTTCTTCTGTGTCCTGCAGAATGTCTGACAGACTCTTTCATGAAACAGGAACGCTAAAGGTTCATCATCTCACCTTTAGGCAAGGTTAGCAACTATTTCTCTGTGAGTCCTGCGTGTTCAATTACAAGCAGCGCAGGCAAGAGGAGTTTCTTGCCTCAATGGCTAAGCAACTCGATAAGGAGTCTCTTCGATGCCCATCTTTCTCTTGAAGTAGCTTGGTGCTGCCAGCAGCTGATGTGTCTCACTGTCGTGAAAAGTCCTAACTTCTTAAAATATTTTAAATGCCATATTCTGTAGTCTTTGAAAAGCTTGAAGACTACCTATCTATCTGAAATACAACTCTGTATATCTAGAAAACCTAACTAACATGACTACAAGTTTGACTAATATAGATGGTTATCTATTAACCTGTATTACTTAATTATGCATTACATTTTAAAATAAGCTGCACAAACACAATACCTTAATCAAGAGCATAAATATACATATAACAAAATTGACCTTAAATTTTTATCAATAGACCAAGGTCCACACCAATGCAAATCTCTATAGCATATCTTCTTTAAATGTAAGGAAACATTTATAAACAATATTTTTGAATATGTACATAGTTTATCCAAACTGCTTCCTGCTGTTTATTGGGCAAACTAATTTTTGAGGGGTGTTCAAGGTAATCAATCTTTCATGGGTTCTTGGTCTCTCAAGCCGTATTCGTCTGGAAGCAATCCATGGGTTCTCATCCTCTGTGGAAACAAAAGAAAAATCTCTTTTCCAAAGCAACATATCCTAGGACCCAAATTTTAAAGTCATGATACCTTTAGAACATAAAGCTGGTTTAGCTTAGTAGCCTATATAATGAAATGTCTCTCTGTACTTAGCTCATTCACATTCAAAAAATTCAAAGAAAACACAATAAAGTACATAATCCAGACTCTCTGTGTATATCTCATCTTTATGTGGCTTATTGTATTTTACTTTTTTAATCTAAGACTGTCTGTACTGTCTTTTTAAAGACCCTGTTTATTTTTTCTAAACCATTTACTTCTTTTTATGACTCCCCACACTTTATCTTCTCTCTCTCAAGCCTACATCCATTTTTTAAACACTGTGTTCCCATTTAGAGTTCTTTTATATCTGAATCTGTCCTATTGTGTATCTGTAATTCTTTACTGTCCAGTAGCACCTTTTTAAAATGCTAAGTGCTTCGTAAAAACATAAGCTATGCCACTGCTAGGGGGAATACAGTACTTCCTGCTTGCTCTGCCCAACCCAGCCTGGCAGAACTGCTCACTGCCACTGAGAGCCATGCACAGTGCCCCATCTCTAGACACACAGCTGGTTCATGTTGTCACCAGGCAAGCCACAGTATGCTGCTCATAGCCCAGAAAGCCTGCATTTCAAAATGTCATGTTTTTTTTATTTTTTTTTTATTTTTATTTTTTTTTCTGCAGATGCTGAGAAAAATCTACTGGCTGCAATGGGCCTATAGGCTGAAGATTGATGCCCCAACAGTACAGAAGCACTTTGACTGTCCAGGTAGCCAGACATCTCTGTCAATTCTATAGTTTTGGAAGTTGCTTAAAATTTATTTCCTGTTTACTTAGGTAATATTATATCCTTCTTAAGTCTTTGATAAAGTTAAGAATTTATAGTTATAGTTTTTGTTAGTTATAATAAAATATAAAATAGATGTAAATATTGTAGCTGTAATTCTTACTTGATACCTGTTTTGTTATATGTAATTTTACTGTTAAAGTTAAAATGTTCCTTTTTATTAATACAGAAAGGGGAGTTGATGTGGGTTTCCCCTCTGTATTTTATGATTTCTATTAATGAATAAAGATACTGCTTTGGTCATATAGCAGGGCAGAACTTAGCTAGGAGGGGAAAACTAAACTGAATGCTGGGAGAAAGAAGGGCAGAATGAGAGAGATGCCATGTAGCCCTGCTGGAGATAGATGCCACAAGTTCAGCTGGTAAACCACAGCCACATGGCGATACACAGGTTAATAGAGATGGATTAAACTAATATGTGAGGGTTAACCAATAAGAAGGTAGAACTAATGGGCTAAGCAATAATTTAATTAATACAGTTTCTGTGTGATTATTTTGGGGCTAAGCATCTGGGAACTAATAATCAGCCCTCCTTATACAAATTGGAATCAATGTGGTAGACTAAATCCATGTAAAACCTGAGATAGTCTGGAATTTTGGTTCTGTGCAGCCAGGATGATCAAGCGGCCTCCTCCTACACTTGAATATAGGAAAAAATTATGAAGTACTTAAAAACATTTTACAGCAAACACATTTGACAAACCAGAGACTCTTTACACTAGATATTCCCTTACTTTATTATGGAGACTCATATCAGCAAATCCACTGAGTAATGAATGGAAGATTATGGAATGACTTATCAAAAGAAAAATAAATGCTCCTTACACACATGGACAGATGCTTTCCTTCATTCACTGGAACTACTCATTTGAACTAGATAAAGTGTTGTATTTCTTCTATTGGACTAGAAATGGGCAAAATATCTAATATCCGTGTGGCAAACTCAAGAAAAAATAGACATTCTGAATCAAAGACCAGGAAGTTCCCATGTCTGACAAACTGAAATTTCCCAAGACAGTACATAAATGATTATCTTTTCCTTTTATTGTTGAAGATTTCTTCCACGAATTCAAACACTGATGCTCATATTCAATATCTGTTTTACCATATACATTGTATATGTCTATGTATGAATATATGGATATATGCATTTTGATTAACAAAAAATGGGAATCATGGTAAGTCATCATATATAGAAAGGAGAAATGGTTTTCAAAGTAATCATTACATTAATATAAATGAATTTTTGAAGTTCTTCTTTATTGAAGCATATTTATCATACTTGAATTGTTGGTTTTTACAAACAATGCTGTAATGAATATTTTTAGTATATTTAAATCGGAGCAGGAAGCAGATCCATAAAATGAATTCCAAGAAATTAAATTCTGAAACATGAGTGGGGAGGACCACCATGGAGTTTGAGAGAGGGTACAGGGAAGAAGATAGAAGAAAGAAAATGAAGCCAAAAGTGAAATAATTCTATCTCAAATAAAAACATATTATAAATAAAAATGGACCATAGCAGAACAGTGGTGATGCACACCTTTAATCCCAATATCTAGGAGGGAGAGACAGGCAGATGGACATCTGTGAGTTCAAGGTCAGCCTGATCTACAGAGTAAGTTTCAGGGCAACCAAGATTACACAAAAAACACTGTTTGGGGAAAAAAAGAATGCTACAATTATTAAAAGAAATAGATAATTATCTGAAAAACTGTCACAGCGAAAAAGGAATTTAAAGAACACATGACAACAGTGTAATGTTGCAACCTGGTGGAACTGTATATCAAAAATGGGCATGGCTAAAACTATAGGCATATTGTTGAGAGAGGTTTCTGTCCTACCTGGTCCTGCAGCCGTTCAGCCCCAAAGAAATACACAGAGATCTAAATTAGTTATAAACTGGCTGGCCTGTAAGCTCAAGCTTCTTAAAACTCTTATAGCTTATATTAGCTCATATTCTTGACTGTGTTAGCCATGTGGCCTGGTACATTTCATTAGCAAGGCATTCTCATCTTGCTTCCTCTGTGTCTGGGTGAC
Organism: Alexandromys fortis; assembly: GCF_014885135.2. Classification (NCBI taxonomy): domain Eukaryota; kingdom Metazoa; phylum Chordata; class Mammalia; order Rodentia; family Cricetidae; genus Alexandromys; species Alexandromys fortis. Next base: position 2,852,404 of record NW_026067953.1, on the reverse strand, counting down.
TACTGCAGACTAACTCTTTCATTTTAATAGAATTCTCCTCTTCTCATTGCTCTGCCTCTACTTCCTGCATGGTCGTTTTACCTATACTTCAGGCCTAGCTATTGGACAATCAGCATTTTATTAAAATACAAGTGACAGGGTACAGACCATTGTTCCACAGTACTACCCCCTCCTTTTTTCCAAAACAAAAACTCTGATTCAAATCTCCTTTGTTTAGTTTTTTTTTTTTTTCTGATCATTATCCATAACATCTTGTAACCAACAATCTACACAAAGATAAATATCCATAATCCATTTTTGGGGAATGCAGGTGTAGTTTTCCTGGCTACTTCATGATAATTGGGTGTACTGATAATCTTATGGGGACCTAAAGAAAATTTAGAATTATGATCAATCCTGTGAGGCTTGATCATCTCAGCCAGCAGGCTTGAAACTTTTCTGACATCTATTCTATCTTCTCCTCCTGGAGATTTCTTAGGTTTTTTTCTCTGATCAAACATGAATTTTCTTAATTCAGCATGAATCTACAGTCCCTCATTTCTATGGAAACAAAAGCAAAACTTCTTCTCCAAAGTAACATATCTTTCAACTTAAATTTTAAAGTCAAGCATTTTCAAAATATATTATATTGGATTAATCCAGCAAAATTTATAATCAAATTTGTTTTAGCAGCTGTTGCTCCTTCCTCAGCACTCAACCAATTCAAAAACAACAGAATAATATACAGTATCCAGACTTTCTGTGTATTTTCCATTTTATGTGGCTTTGTGTTAAACTCTATTTTTTTCTTTTCTTTCTTTCTTTCTTTCTTTCTTTTCTTTTTTTCTTTTTTTTTTTTTTTTGTTTTTTTTTTTTTTTTTTTTTNTTTTTCTTTTTTTCTTTTTTTTTTTTTTTTGTTTTTGAGAATTGATTTCTCTGTGTATCTTTGGCTGTCCTGGCACTAACTGTGTAGACCAGGTTGTCCTTGAACTCTCAGAGATCCACCTACCTTTGCCTGCCGAGTATTGGGAATAGAGGTGTGTGTCACCATACACAACTATTCTTTCTTTTTTTATTTTAATGACTTTATTCTTTTTCTTTTCTCTCCCAAGCCTACCTATATTTTTGAACATATTGTAAACTATTTAGAGGTTTCTTTTTCTGAACCTATCTTTACTGTATCTCTCTTTTTCTGTTCACAATAATCTTTAATTTGCTAAACAATATGGCTAGGATTAAAGCCGTGACTTTGACGTCTTGATCCACCCCATTCCGTAGCTTTCTGAGAATCTAGCTTCATGCTTAAGGTACTGGCAGGAGCCATGTTTATTGCCAAAACTCTATGAAATTTCAAGGTTCTGCCATCACCAAGAAGCATGCTGTCAGCTATTTATAACACCATTTAAGTGTTTTGTGGCAGAGCCTCTCAAAAGGGCTGCAAACTTTTTGAAGCCAAAGCTGAGTCAGGAAGAATCTTGTAAATGAGACGCACTTGCCTCTAGCAAACAGAGCTCACCTGAGAAAATGCTACCAAGAAGCCATGCTTGACTTTGTTCTTTTTGTGTCTAGAAATCCTTCTCAAACTCTCTCAGGTTTTAAGTGGATGCAGATGTCCACAATGGGGCCAAATGTTGGGCCAACATATGAATAAAGACTAAGCCTCATTAAATAATAGTGATGCCACTGATTGGTAATCAAGACACAAAACACAAATTTCACCTTATAATAAAAAAATTAAGTGTCAACTTTGAAGGAAATTATTTTACTATTTTTACAATTTACTTTAATAAAGCTGAAATTATTCTCAAATAATGTGGAGTCTATTTTGTGGGTCAATCTAATAGGCTTTGGTTTCTGTGGGTTTTTTTTTTCAAATACTAGTCTAGATATAGCTAGGAAGGCATTTTTTTTTAAATAAGTACATGGATTTTATTGTTTCAATATGTATTCATTCAGAATCTATACTAGATACTTGTCATATACAACAGACATACATGGCAATAATTAAGAATTGAATATATTTAGACTCTACAGTATATGCTTTGGGCACTGAGCCTTGGAGAGTAGTTTGCTACTGAAAGAGTTTAAGGCCCAACTAATTAGTCAAACCATGAAGACAAGTTACAGAGAAAATGCATGCAAAGTCAGGGACTGTATGGACACTGCCATTACATGTGTAATTTGGGGTTTTATTTCTCTTTCATTAAAAATAGATTTTTCCATATTATATATACTTGTTATGGTTACTCTGTCCTCTACTCCTTCCAGTTCCTCCCAGCTCTCCTTCCATCCAGATCTACTCCCTTTCTGACTCCTTAGAAAACAAACAGGTGCCGGTTAGTGGTGACACACACCTATAATTCCAGCACTTGGGAGGCAGAGACAGGGAGAAGGACAGCCTGCTTTAGAGTTAGTTCCAAGACAGGCCCCAAAGCTACAGTCAAATCCTGTCTCAAAAATAATATAATAATATTAATCAAAAACAAGCACTTTGTAATAGGACAAAACAAACAGAAGAAAAAGAGCCCAAGAAAAGACACAAGAAGCACATATGGACATAAAGACCCACTCTTTCACACATTCATGCATCCCATGAAAATATGAATCTTGTAGGATAAAAAAAGAATATTTTAAAGGATTATCAACATTTAAGTAAGCAGATATAAACAAAGTATATGGACTTAATTGGTAAATGGGGTTCAGGTTAGTCTCATATAGCCAATTAAAGACCTGGCTAAAACAGACGTAGGCATCCATCCAGTAAAGGAAGGAACTGGTTTCTAGATTATATTTGATTTGATGCTGGGAATGTGACATCAGATTTCCACATAAATTCCAATCTGCTGCTTTTTCTACATATTTCACACTTTCCAAATCTCGTAATTATAGGAGCCAGTTTCCTAAAAATTCTGTTCATATACACTTATACATAATCAATTAAGCAATACACATTGTGTTAGTACAGAAACATCTCTGGGGAGCCATGAATAACATGCATGGGAGAAGTCTAGATGAGCAAACAAACAAGAATTGTGTGGAATAATTTACAGATCAATGTTTTTTCAAGAATACAGTTCACTATTTAAAGATAAAATAATAAGAAAGAATGAAAAAAATCACATTTCCTTGTGGTATTATTTAAAACTCTCTTTACAATTTAACTGTTTTCTTACCATCATTCTGAGCAAAATGTTTCGATGCACAGAGTTAATCAAATTATCCAATATTTACTATTTATTTCTAGGGCAGCAGAATAAAGGGAAGGAACAACTACTTTGATATTAGAGGTCTAGATAAATCAAGAAAGGACTAAGCAACAGTGAAAGAAAAATCAGAGTCATTTGATCAATGTTGAAATAGGAGCGGCGGGGCTGCGTCCCCGGCACCCGGCCGCCCGCATGGCTAGCTTATGCCCAGAAATAATTACACGGAAACTGTATTCTTTCAAACACTGCCTGGCCCGGATAGTTCCAGTTCCTTATGGCTAGCTCTTACATATTGTTCTAACCCATTTCTAATATTCTGTGTAGCCCACGAGCTGGCTTACCCGAGAGGATCTTAACCTGCGTCTGTCTGGAGCGGGAGAACCATGGCGACTCCTCCTCTAACCTTCTTTCTCCCAGAATTCTCTTCTGTCTACTCCGCCTACCTAATTTTCTGTCCTATGAGGGCCGAGGCAGTTTCTTTATTATTATAAGACCCACCTCCATCATTTCCCCTTTTTCTGTTTAAACAAAAAAAAGAAAGGCTTTAACTTTAACATAGTAAAATTATATATCACAAAACAGTTATCAAGTAAGAATTACAGTTATAATTTTTATATCTATTTTATCTTTTATCATAATTAAGGAAAACTATAACTATTTATTCTTCAACTCCATCAAAGACTCCAGAAGGATATAATACTTAAGTAAACAAGAAATAAGAAAACTCTAGAAATGACAGAGACATCTCGCTGCCTGGACAGTCACCCAAAGTTCCTCTGTACCGTTGGGGCATCCATCTTCGGCCTACAGGCCCATGGTATTCAGAGACATTTCCATGAAGCAAGAAATTCCAAAGACAGTTCAGTCACTTTTTGCTGTGTTCTGCAGAATGTCTCACAGACTCTTTCATGAAGCAGGAACCCCAAAAGGTCATCTCACCTTTAGGCAAGTTCAGCAGTCCTCTCTCTGCGGGTTCTCTGTGTCCAGTTTATGCAACAGTCCAGGCAAGAGCAGTTTCTTGCCCAAATGGCTATCAAACTCCATAAGGATCCTCTTCGATGCCCATCTTCCTCTTGAAGTAGCTGGTGCTGCCAGGAGCAGACGTGTCTCATTGTCATGAAAAACCCTAAGTTATTAAAATATCTTAAATGCCATATTCTGCAGCCTTTGAAAGATATGAAGAATGCCTATCTAACTAAAATATCTCTCTATATATCTAGAAAATCTAACTAACATGACTACAAGCTTAAGTATTAGCGATGATTATCCATTAACAACCTATATTTCCTAATTATACATTACATTTTTAAATGAATTACACAATCACAATACCTTAATCAAGATCAAAAATCATATACATATAACAAAATTGACCATAAAATCCATATCAATGCAAATTATTCATATCTATATCATATCCCCCTTTAAATGTAAAAGAACATTTGTAAACAATATTTGGGAACATGGGCGTAGTTTTTTCTCTCCAAACTGCTTCCTGCTGAATAGGGGCGCTGTTAATCAGATCATTTAGGGTGTAACCTGTGTGCCAGGTTCATCTCAGTTGGCAATTGAGCGAAGCAATTTTTTGAGGGTGTTCACAGCAACCTTTCAGGAGGGCGTGGTCTATCATACCAAATCGGAATAGATGCAATCCACAGGGTCTCATCCTCTGCAAAAACAAAAGAAGACCCTCTCCAAAGCATCATATCCTTAGACCCAAATTTTGAAATCGTAATACCCTTATATCCATTTTGGTTTAGATTGGCAGCCCATGTAATGAAATGTCTCTCTGTACTTAGCTCCCCACGTTGGGCGCCATCTGTTGAAATAGGAGCGGCGGGGCTGCGTCCCCGGCACCCGGCCGCCCGCATGGCTAGCTTATGCCCAGAAATAATTACACGGAAACTGTATTCTTTCAAACACTGCCTGGCCCGGATAGTTCCAGTTCCTTATGGCTAGCTCTTACATATTGTTCTAACCCATTTCTAATATTCTGTGTAGCCCACGAGCTGGCTTACCCGAGAGGATCTTAACCTGCGTCTGTCTGGAGCGGGAGAACCATGGCGACTCCTCCTCTAACCTTCTTTCTCCCAGAATTCTCTTCTGTCTACTCCGCCTACCTAATTTTCTGTCCTATGAGGGCCGAGGCAGTTTCTTTATTATTATAAGACCCACCTCCATCAGATCAAGATTTCAGTTACTCACTGTCAAGTCTTTCATCAAATGAAAAACCCACTGGAATATCTGTGCCCATTTCTTTTGAGTTCATCATCTGGTCTGAGCAAAACTGATCACTGGAGTATCTAAAGCAACTTGTTAGAAGAGTTAATCAGTTGGTCTGAGCAAACTTGAGTTCTCTGTACATGAGGAGATTTTTTTTCCTCCATTTTTTCTTATCCAAGAAAGAGTTCAGAATTCCTGAGACGTCTGTGCTCTGTGAAGAATTCAAGATTAGCTATTCAGATGTTCATATTCCTCCAAGAAAGAGCTTGTGACATTTCACATTTGTTCTTTGCGTTAGAGACCAAAGTTAAACACAGTGATGCCCTGAAAGAATTTCTAAAGAATTGGTCCAAGTTACAGGAGAGAGTTTTATCTTTTTTCATAAATTTTTAAAATCTTTCTTTGACTCATTTTTACATTTATTTTATATTTTTAGAAATTCACACAAAGGTCCCTATTTAGATAATCTTTACCCTTTTTGCTTTTCCCATGTTCCTCTCCATTTCTTCTCATATTAATGACCTCTCTTATTTAATTGTCATTCGTACAAACATACAAACACACACATATACACACAAACACACATAAACACACAAACACACACACACACATCTACAGAATCCATAATCTATTTAGCATTACTCTTAAGTATCTGTGTTTAGGACTGGCCATTTGTTATTGGATTATTTACCAGGGGCTAATGCCTGAAGAAACTTTACTTTCTTTGCCTTAAGGGAAATTTTCTTTGTTTAGATTGAGAATTATTAATGGAGTTCTATGAGCATTTAAACAGGCTGATAATATTAAACAGAGTACTGATCATAGTGCTACCAGATTTCCAGCGTATGTATTGTAGTTGATATCCCATAGAAGGTAACGCATTCCTAACCTTGAATACCATAGAAGACCTTTGGAGGCAAAATAAGAACCCATCATGAATATAAAGCCCATGTACCACTGTCTTTAATAAGCTATAGGAAAGAGGTGAACATAAAAATATTTACTTTGAAATTGAGGAGATTCAGGCTTCAGGGATCTGAAGATCTGAGATCCAAGGACATTCCTTATGTCCTTTAAAGAAGATTGTAATGACAAGATTACAAATTCTCATGTTTTGGAAAAGCACCACTTAATTAATTACTTTTTGTTAAAAAGAATCTATGCAGTCGTTCAAACTTTACTCTCTATAAAGCATTCATTCATCTCTCAGGTTGGAGAAGTGACACTTGGTTCTTCAGTGCTTCTAAAGGATTGTGGTAATCCAAGGTTGGCAGAGGTCTAAAGCCATGGCTGGTACAAAACTAACAAGACCTTCAGAGAACATCTGAGGAGTGTGCTTCCAGGCAGAGTCCCTGGAAAATGAAGAGATTTAAAGTATTTAAAAGAAGGAAAGAACCTTCCTAGACATGGATGGAGGGGGGAGGACCTTGGACTTTCCACAGGGCAGGGAACCATGACTGCTCTTTGGATAGGAGAGGGAGGGGGAGAGGAG
>NW_026067953.1:2785739-2845435 GCF_014885135.2 Alexandromys fortis | reverse complement strand
GGGGGGAGGGGGAGAAGAATGGGGGGAGGGGGAGGGAAATGGGAGGCTGGGAGGAGGCGGAAACTTTTTTTTCTTATTCTCAATAAAAAAAATTTATAGTAAAAAAAAAAAAAAGAAGGAAAGAACAAGTCAAATGGCCAGCTGCAACCCTTCAAATACACCAAATACTTTAGTAGTAGTGAATGTAGAGTGCCCTAAACTATTGTGACTAGGGAATTATACAGTGAAAGTTTCTTACTGGGAAAGATTCTTATTTTATACTTCTAAGACCAGATCAGGTTGTAGACATAAGATGAAACACATTGTGATTTTTGACAGGCAGCAATCTTGCTATAAGTGACGGGCAAAATACTTTCCTACAGAGCAGGTGATCTGATACTGGTTATTTGAACACATTATAAAATGTGACCTTTGGCCAATTTATAGGTCACTTGACATCACAGAGTTAAGGAAAATATAAGGGAGTTGAGCTGGGCTTGTTCCTGCTGTGGAATAATGGTCTGTAACCTGTCACTTGTATTTTTAAAAATGCCAGTAGTCAGGCAGGAAGTATTGATGGGCGCTAGCAAGAAGTAGAGCTGTGGTAATGAGAATTCTGGGAAGAAAGAAGTTTCCATCTGCCGTCATCACCCAGATAGAGAGGAAGCCAGGCACAGAGCAAGCAAGATGTGATTGCCTTGTTGAAAAGGGTACCAAGCCACGTGGCTAACACAGACAACAATTATGGGCTAATATAAGTTATAAGAGTTAATACCAAGCCTGAGCTAATAGGCCAATAAGTTTATATTATAGACCTCCGTGTATTTCTTTGTGATTGAATGGATGCAGGACTGGGAGGGACAGAAACCTCACTCAACAGGTTCCCCTTTTCCAGCTACAGAAACCTTGAATCCAAATGCCTTATGCATGGTGACTCCTCTTTAAGATAAGGGTAGATCCATGATATATATATATACATATATAATTTATTAATTTATTCACCATCTGTTAAACTGTGTTGTTCATAACGTATCAATCATTGCTATATGAGGATAAACACTCTTGATGACCTCCGTTATGTGTTAAGATGTAGGCTTTAGTTATATGGTAAAGAAAATGTTAGTTACAACCAAGATTGCTATAAGCATGATCAGGCTGCGTCTCATCCTATTAAATTCTCACCACCTCAAGTTTCAGAACAGAAGGGAATGATTGGCTATATATGTCAGGCATGTTTTATGTGACAGGTATTAGTTTCGTGCCCAGGGACTGTTGGCATCCTTCACTTGTCCTCAGGACAGCCCCATCAGGTGGATATTGATAGGGTCTTCATTATAGATGAGGAAGTTGACACTTGGAGTTTGGGAAATTAATTGGCATTGCCAATATGACCACGAGATCCATATCCTTTTACCCCTGCCCATTGACCTTACTGTGGCCTGACATGATGCAATCTTGACCAGAGCCAAACTGTATATTACTCAATAGAGACAAGATATTGCCAGCTCAGTTTGTACTGTCCAGATAAAAAGATGGTTCAAAACTTGTTTTTTCTAGTGCTATTTACATCCATATCCTAATCGAAATCTCTACTATTATACCTGAATTATGAGGAATTTTTGTTCAGAAATAAATAACTCACATTAGACACAAGTCTCCAGGTATTTGGACACAAGTGGTAGGATAAAACAAAGAAACAAACAATCACAAAATAATAAATGTAGAGAAAAAATTTCAGTTTTTCACTATTATTGTTTAGTTTGTAGACTGATACGGCTACTCTTCACTGAATTCAGTACTTTCAAGGAAAATATAGAGTTAATCCCATCTAAGGTCAGTTTCACTTGAGGGACATTGAATGTCTGTCATGTTTAAAGAATTGATAATATAAAGGAATAAGAAGAAATTTCTGAATGTAAGAAAAAAATTATCCATAATCATGGCTTTGTTTCAAAAATGTATTCTAATACAAGACTAGAGGCAAACGAGGTATGATTAAAAGCAATACTGTTTGAGGCTGAAAAGTGATGTATTAGCAAAACTATTATTTATGTACTATTCGAACTTCATGCTTAAAAATGTGAACTCATCCATCTTGGAAAATGTTTATGTTCTTAATAAGAAAATTTATAACCATTAGCTATTTTACAGATAAAAAACATTGGATCTACTACTAATCACAGGAACGTAATATGTCTTCACTCTGGCAGGCTAAGCGGTTTATTTATTACAAGAAGTTCTAAACTACTTTTATATGAGGTTCACTATTGAGTTAATTATACAAGTAAAATCCTCCTGCCTTTTTATGTTATCCCTGTGTTAAGCAGCTGTAAACAAAATACCATTGTAGCAAATGCTGCTGGTGATGAATCCCTCCCCACGAGCCTCATCAGTCATGCATTTGTAGACATCAACCTTTTTCAAGAACATGCAGGACATTCCTTGACTTCTCCCTTCCCTTCTGCCAACTGAACAGCAGGCTGAGCTGAGCAGAGCTTTATTTCTGTCTCAGAGCAGCCTCAGCCACTGGGTCACTCTGCTTGTATAGCTCTGTCGTATATTCCACACTTCTTTAAAACAAAATCTATCTATTTATATTTATATATAAATATATAAAATACCTTACAGTATTTTGTATTATAGTATATATAATACCTTCTATATATATTTGGGGTATTTGATTTTTCTAAATAAATTATATTAGAAATTCAGTGATCAAACTTTATGAAAAAAAGTCTTTCCTAAAGATAAATTAGTTGATAGAATTCCCTTTAACTTGAAAGATAATGACTTAAATTTTTCATTGTTTAATGAGTTGGTAATTTTAATTTTTTATTTAAATAATGGCAATAATTTTCAGACCCTGATTATGGATAATATTTTCTCCCTTTGTAATTGTTTAATTAACAGAACAATTTTTGTCATATGCATATTTAATGTTCTTTTGTCCCATCCAAACTGAAACTTCGTAAAAGAATCAAATTTGAATTTGTTAAAAAGACATTGGCTTTTTATGATAAGTATTAGTCCTGTCTGCTAAGTGGTAGACAAATTACTTTATTTCTTCCATACTACCACAATGTAGATAGATACTAACTCTTTGGATAAGACAGTAACAAACGTACAGTGTTCCTTAGTTCTATCACCGATGGTGGTTGTTTTGTAAATATGAGAGAGGTGTCTATATGCACAAAGTCAATGTTTTGTGTCTTTATTCATTGTTCTCCTTAATTTTTGACATAGCATCTTTCATTGAACATGGTAATCACAATCCAATTGAATAGACCAGCTCCCTAGCAAGCCATTGGGATCTTCCAAAAATTTCTCCACGTCAGTATTATCATTGATACTATCAAGACTCCTACTCAAGTTTTCAAGCTTTTGCATAAGTCATTTCCTAACTAAGTTATTTCGCCATCCTGAGAGCTTGGATCTTAAATGAGTTAATTTATCTTCTCTACTCACAGTATTTGTTGTAACCAAACAAACCACACCAGTATGAATATCTATTGGAAGAAAGCAACTCATCAACTGAAATTCCTGGAGAAAGCTTCATCAACAAGATGGTATGATTTATAGCTAGACATTCAATGAGATTATCAGCTTCAGAAAGTTCCATAGTACTAATTAATGAATGCAAAATGGAATTGATAGTTTAAATTGAGACATGCTGACCAATGTATTAGTTTATCACATGACTTAGCATAATATGAATCAAGTCAGGCTGTTCTGCTTACTTTCAACTCAAAAGCTAGTTAAGAATTTGCAGGGTATGAAAGGGAAAAAAGTCCTCTACGTGTGGACACCGAGGAGCTGGTTTCAAAGTCCATTTTCTATTTTTATTTTTTAAGTAAAACTTGAGATATGGTTGATCAAGATAAACAGAGTTTCCAAAGCCTCAATGCCTTTTGAGCAATTACATAAGATATAACTTGGAAATGTCATTAATTCTGACACTTAATTGCATTTCAATTTATTTCACACTTCCTAGTCTTGAAGGATTTATAATTTAAGTCTCTTATCTAAGGGAAGAATGCATAATTAGCTTCAATTGTCTGTTATTTCAATTAGCCTCTGGTGATCGTTTCATATTTAAAGGGTTCATTTGGGAAGATTTGTTTCTGTCTCCAGAAAAAAAAAAAAAAAAAAAAAAAGAGGAAGATGGGGGAGCTGAGATTCTCTGCAGCTGCTGTATCCTCCTGGGGCACACACTGAAAAGATACACCTTCAGAGGATAGAATTACTTGATGAAACATATTTTTTTTCTGTGCTACTTTATTACAAAATTGCTCAATGAGACTGAAATGAAAGTCTGTATTCCCACTACTCACAGTTTCTAACTTCTCTTTTTATTTGGGTAAATTACAGTGAAGTTAATAAGCTTTGACACTTTAATCACCATGGCAAAGTTATTATGCTTGTCTTCTATTGGTTCTAAGAATATTCTAAAAATAAATTTAAAAACAAAACAAAAAAACAAAAACTACTACTATTTACATGGACTTCTCTACTGCTATTCAGGTTCTAATTCATCAGTGATTTTTTTTTGTTCTAATAGCAATATATTTGAATATGCCTATACTGATAAGCAAATAGTAATATTCCACCACAGATAATTGATGTTTATTGAAAGATACAGGGTGTCTGTTTTGCAAGGTTTATTGTGTCATTGGGCAATTAGGTAAATAGTCAAACAGACAACCATCACCAGCAGTTGTCAGTTAAAGAAGAAGGATTTTGGATGCACATTAGAATTGTGGTTTAATCACTAGTCAGCATTGTGGAATTGACAAATGAAGGTAAAATTCTTCATTTTTTAAACTAATTAATTTTTTTTAAAAAATTATCTTTTTTCATTTTGCAATTTCCCCTCCCTCCACTGTTTCCTCTCCCTCCATTTCCTCCGAAGACCTCAACCCCCATCCAATCCTGAGGGAAGGTAAAGTTTTCCATGGGGAGTGTTATCTTTCTCTGGGGAGCTTCTACAGTGAGAAACTAATGACATAATAAATAAAATATGTATTACACTGCATATAAAATTAGAAAACAAAACTGTTAATTTCTTTTTTCATTTTAATGTCTCTCTTGCAGTCATCAAAATCTGGGTTAACCTAATTCTGTTGATGTATTTTTATTTATTTATCTCTGGAAAGCAAATTCATTAGGGCTTTGCACAAATGATGTATTATATATCCATAGCACAAATGTCTGTAATGTTTTTTTCTTTATGAGAGCAGTCATAATATGATAAAATGATGTGATTTTTTTTAGGCTCCCCATTAAGAGGTAGTTCTTTTCTACCATCCTTACTTAGATCTAGGGCGGCCACATGATTTAGTGTGGCAAACATTTCATGTTGAAAGATCTGTATACTACTGACTATTGCCTTCTATTATTGCAGTGCTGAGACACAAGACTAAAAGAGCCTCTTAGATTATGTTAGATACTTAACTTGTGCTTCCCCAATCTCCCATTGATTATTGTCAAACAATCATCAAACACATGACACATCCCCCATAGAGGCCAGAAAACACAACAAAGTTCAACTGAAATTATCTAACATGATATGAAACTTAAAAGGTTTGCAACTCTTATTTCCATATATTTAATGTAAATATTTTAAATTGTTCCATTTTATTAGTTTGCATCTATATTTAGTAAATTACATATATATGATACCTCTAGTGTTTCACAATGGTCTTTTGCAAAGATACAAAGGAGAATTGGTTTCTAAGGTGGAGAAATCTTATTCTGGTGCCTGAAGAGGTCTCTGAAAGGACATAGGGCAATAATGTGAATGTGAGAACTATAGACAGTACAGTAAACTGCCCTCTCTAGAGACTCTACAGACTAGCTGTGATAGATGAAATGTTGAGAGCCAGAGCTTCCGAACACAGACACAGAATATTTGTTCAATAATTAGGATGATTATATTTAGTTTAGAAAATTTTTATTAATGAAGAGCATCTCAATGAAAAGAAAATGTTTCCAGGGTTTTAAAAAGAGAAGTAATGAGGAAAGTGACTCTGAGCCACTTTATGAAGAAAAATGGAGATCACACCTTTTTTATGGAAGTAGTTGTGAGTAGGGTGAGTCCTTTTGTGTAGCGGGGAAGATGTTATTAGGAATTCTCCACATCTACAATCCAGGAAGATATGCAAGACAATGTTGTTCAGAGGAAAGACTAACACTGAAGAGTAGCCTACTATTTTTATGATTCATCTGTTTATAAATCATGACAGGTAATTCTGAACTACATTTGCCTTTAGCCTTGTTAATTCTTTTTTTTTTTTTAAAGCTTTTTGTTTTAGTTGGTGGTGTTTGGTTTGATTTTTTGGTGAATTACTTTTTAAAATTAGATATGCAGTTATAACTTACTATTTTATAATTTTTATTTATTTCTCTCTTATACAATACAATCCGGCCATGGCCTTCCCTCTTTCTTCCCCTGTCCCCACTTTCCCTCTCTCCCACATTGACTGCTCCTTCTCCATCTGCCTTGAGAAAGGAGCAGGCCTCCCAGGAGTAGCAACTGAACATGGCAGAATAAGTTACAATAAGACTAGGCATAAACCTCTTATCAAGGACAACTTGGTCTACAGAGTAAATTCCAGGAGAGCTAAAGTTACACAGAGAAATCACTTCTCAAAAAGCCAAAAATTAAACATAAAAATTAAAAAAAATAGAGGTTAAAATAAAGCCATGTAAAGATAAAAAATACACAGAGAGTCTGGATACTGTATGTTATTGTGTTGTCTTTAAATTGTTTGATGACTGAGGAAGGAGCAAAAGCTGCTAAAAGACATTTGATTATAAATGCTGGTGGATTAATCCAATATATGTATTTCAAAAATGCTTTGACTTTAAAATCTAAGTCAGAAGATGTGTTTCTTTGGAGAAGAGGTTTTGCTTTTGTTTACAAAGGAAATGAGGGACTGTGGATTCATTATACATTAAGAAAAATCAGGTTTGACCAAGGAATACTCCCTGAGAAATCTCTAATAGGAAAAATGGCCTAGATGTCTGAGTTCTACATCCAAAACAGTTCAAAGACTGTTGCTTGAGATGTTCAAGCCTCACAGGATACTCCAGTCAGGACTTGATCATAATTCTAAATTTTCTTTAGGTCCCCATAAGATTATCAGTGCCACCAATAAGCAGGAAGTATCCTGGAAAACTATGCCCACATTCAAAGAAAATAGATTATGGATTTTGTTAAATAATGGATTTTGTTAAAATATTGTTTAAAATGTTATTTACAAGTTGTTATGGATAATGGTCAGTAAAAAAGCTAAATAAAGGAGATTCCATTCAGAGTCCTTGTTTTAAAAAAGCAGGGGGGAAGTACTATGGAACAATGGTCTGTACCCTGTCACTTGTATTTTAAATAAACACTGATTGGCCAGTAGCCAGGTTGGAAGTATAGGCAGGACATCCAGGCAGGAAGTAGAGGCAGGGTATTGAGAATTCTGGGAAGAGGGAAGTTTTAGTCTGCAGTCATCAACCAGACACAGAAGAAGCCAGACACATATCAATTTGAATGCAGCCTTGAGGAATCATGCTAGGTGAAAATTTTCTGTAACTTAGCTGATATTATGGGAAACACAAAAATATATACAGCTATAAAATATTACAGAAGCAAACACACATGCACACACACATAGAATCTATGATAGAGTTAAAATTAGAAATATATCTAAATTTATATCTTCTTTCACAAGCCATATGTCCTTAACCTATATGCCATCCTTTGTCATTAATGACTCCCCTCCCAATATATGTTGTCCCTTATGGCTTCTAGTTCTTCAGATTTCAGGAACAAATTCATTGCATCACCATTCGGGGACTGATAAGCCAACATCCACAAGAGCAACAGGCTAGATTCATGCAACAAATCCAATGTCATAAATTAAGTATATTCTGTAATCATATATAGTACAATGTTTGCATATATATATATATTTAACATAATGTCATTTATTATGTATAAGATATTAATATAGAGGTACACAAATACTTAAATCTAAAGTAATTGCCAAAACATTACTAAATAAAATTATACCTTGAAAAGTAAATGAAGATATATTCCTTAGCTAATACAAATTAATAAATATTCATTTAGCTTTTTAATACTTTTGAAAATTAAAAGAAAATTAATATATTATCTGTAGTATATATACTCCAAAGATTTTAAAATATAAGGGCTTATTTTGTTAGAACTATTAACACATATTTTCTGTGTTTGAGATTGAATATTTCAGATGAGATTGTGTAATAATTATAAATTTCCTAACATAAATGTTAATTTCTTAAAGTATAAACATGAAGAAAATATTTAAATATTGCTAAGTACTTTAAAAATTCAATGATATATTTGATATAATTGTCAAATACCGTATTTGACTGGCAAAGCTATAACATAAAATAATAACAAAACAAAATAAAAAAATATAGCACTCTAATCCAGGTAGGTGAATGAGGTTCTTGGTATTTTGAAAATGAGAGTTAAAGTAATAATAAAATAGTACTTTCAAACTATCATATTGAAAGTTCAATGAATAGTTTAAAATGTAATACTTCACAGTATTTCTGGGTTACAGTGTTCAAAATCACAAATATTATTGTTTTGGTATTATTTATAATGATAAAATAGCAATTTATTTTTGTAAATGGGCCCATTCAATTATGACAAAAATGTGATACAAATGGAAATTTAATGCATTTTTAGATATGAACATTAAAATATTTATTAAAATATTTATTTACCTGGATGTTTATATTCTAGCAAAACAATCTATGAACATTGTGAAATCATATGCAATTATGGAAAATTTTGATAATGTACATGTTCATTACAAGCCTAGTCAAAAAAATGGGAAATAGTTAAGACATGAAACAATAACTATAGTTAAGTAGTCACATAAACTATATGTTATAAATGAAGTTGCAAATATTACAAGCATTGATATGCATGATTTAATATTATCTAATAGTCTATAAATATTCATTGAATAACATTATGACTAAAGTGTGATAGAATGATAAACTGTTTAAATATTGCAAAAGAAGTGTGAAGAATAATAACTTCAAATGAGGGTCATATTAGACATTCTTGATATTTCTTAGGATACAGTGTGTCAACCACATGCAAAAATAACTTTACTTATTAATTGGCAAAGAAGTTGGGAAATTTGAAGCAGTTAAATGCTATGTTCAAGAATAAATAGTCTTGTAGTGGTAGGATTTGGAAGCCTATAAATGACCAAAAGCTGAGGTATTCATGGAGGCCACTGAAGGGCTAATGACTATCAGCCATGGCCAGCAGGCAGACTTTATCCTGGTCTCAGGCCACATGAGCTATACTAACAAAGCTGTGGAGTGATTAGTTGATGCTCATTCTCCATGTTTTATTTTAGTCTTTCTTATGTTCAACCTCTGATTCCAACATTTATAATTTTCTAGAAATAGACATCCTGAGACACAATGTTTTATCTGTTACTCAGACATCAATTAGTACAGTAAAGGTGATTTATAAAATCAGCAAAAACAGCCTTTAAACATCAATTTAATCTGTTCAGCTATATTTACAAATACGTTGACTGTCGCAGTATCATCTTTTCTTCTGGCATCTGTAACTATTCTTTCTAAGGAAACTACTACTAAGCTCTGATTTGAACTTCCATTATAGCTATGGAAGAAGGCCATGCATTTTCATACAACAGGGAAAATATTGGACATGACTTTCCTCATGTTAAATTCAAGATAAATCCTTGATAAGCAGCTGAATGAATGTGTGCTAACTTTGACTGTCTTTCCCTTGTTTTTCCTTTGTCCACATCTGTCATAGTCACCATCTATTTCATAACTAACGTTTGACCCAGTGCTTTTGTAGATCTCATCACAGTGTCTTGGAGAGATAATGAAGAATTAATTCCTGTATTGGTGCTGCTGCAGATTCTATGTCCGGCTAGTCAGCATTATTCTGTAACACTGTAATGCTACTTGGCCTTGGTCTGAGTGCTTGAATTAGAGAACTAATTGGAAAGGATCATTCTGATTGAGAATAACCCAGAAATCTCAACGTAAACTAATGTCTGCTTAAAAGCTGTTTCTAAGACATAGGTTGATATGCACAGGAAAATGGACAGCTTTGCCTAGACTTGGATTTGCCTTGATACTTTTTGTAAGGGACAGTTAGAAGTTTTTCATTTCTCTTGCAATAGTCTGACACTGAGGATTTAGATTTTCAGGGTTTATTGCAAAAGTAAATTGAGTAAAAACAATTCAACGTTTTGAAATGTTTTGGACATGCAAAAATATTTTGGGGAAAATAAAATAGACAGGTGAAGACTACTTTCTATGATACAGTGCATGGGGGAGAAGCTTGGGTTTATACACAGGGGCTTGCTGGAATCCTCGCTTTCCTACTAAGCATGTGATTTCTGATACACTTTCATTTTTTTCTCTTTAAAGATATTAAATACACTTTCAATTTTTTCTCCTCAAGATTTTACCCCAATAAGAAAGGGTTTGGGCAAAGTGATTCTTCATATTATTTCACCTATTATTCATTGTGGTTTTGTTATTCAGAATGTTTGTTCTTCAAAGAGTCACAGTTGCTTGTCAGGTCATGTTTGTGGTGTGTTTGTGTGTGTGTGTGTGTGTGTGTGTGTGTGTGTGTGTTTGTGTCTGTGTGATGTATTTAGACAGTGTGTTTTTATGGGCATGATATGTATGTGAGCACAGAAACATTGTTGCTATGGCAAGTATCTGGAGTCAAAATACTTTGAAAAATCAGTTCTCACCTCCCTCTATTTTAGGCAGTCTCTTACAATGATTTTGTTCTGTAGTATATACTGACCTTGGGGCTTCTGGGTGATTCCCCCATTTCCACTTCTCATCTTGCTTTCAGAATGCTGAGGTTATATCTGGATGCTACTGTATCCAGCCTTTTATTCGAGATGGAGTCAGGGGATCTGAACTCCAGTCAACAAGCTTTTAGGCCAGTCCCTTTTACCCACTGAACAATCTTCCTAGCCATGGATAATTTGTTTCAATAAAATGAAAAGCCTATATGAGCTGTAAAGTTTCATCCTCATCTAGTTTGAAAAAAATTGAGGAAAAGTATGGCTATAATGACTATGTTAGATGATGTTAGGGCTTGAATATTCAACCATTTCAGTAATGATCTGCTCTTTTAGTAAACACTCCACCTTTATTCTTATATAGTGAGAATGC
Organism: Alexandromys fortis; assembly: GCF_014885135.2. Lineage (NCBI taxonomy): Eukaryota > Metazoa > Chordata > Mammalia > Rodentia > Cricetidae > Alexandromys > Alexandromys fortis. The sequence goes on along the minus strand of NW_026067953.1, from coordinate 2,834,218 downwards.
TATTACTAAGAAATGAGTGGATAAGTGTTAAAAACTTCTTATAAAATGTGAAAATGAACATAAGATAATTCAATAAAGCCTTATGAGTTTTTAGATTTGATCGCATTTGATCACAGGTGCAGTGCAGGAATTTTCACTCTGTACTGTTTGTAAATAGCAGTCTATATTTTAGAGGAAAGAAGATGATGGTGCTAATGGCTGTTAAAGAAAGTACGAAGCTTAATTACCAGGGTTCAAACAGAAAATAAACAGCATAAATGAGTATTAGTAGCAATGGGTTCATTCATCATGCATATTTTATATATTTCTGGACTTTGCTAATTGTATACACTCTCTCTCCTATGGCAAATACATACACACACATCTTTAACCCACTTCTTTTGCTCCTTTGTGGATTGATCAGAAAAATAAATCTTGAGATCAGGCTCATTTGAAGTCTCTTTTACTTGCTTAGCCTAGCAGTTTATAGACTTGGTATTTAGATTAAACACATGTGCAATTGCTTTGATCATTTGATATTTCAGTGCAATGATATCACCAAATGGTGAACACTTACTCCTAGGAACTATTCTGGCAACAAGGAGCATATACCTTACTTTAAATATATTAATTTTAATTAATTGGGCTAATGAGATGGCCCATCAGTGAAGCACACTTTCTTCTTGCAAAGGTTCCCAGTTCTCATATTATGGCTCACAAATTTCTGTAACTCCATTCCTAGAGGATCTGTCACTTTCCCCTGTTTCCCACAGACAACGGGAACACATTCTGTACACATATCTACATGGAGACAGGCACTCATACACACAAAATAAAAGCCAAAGTAAAACTTAGAAACAAAGTTTTCTGTTGTCATAAAATGTTAATGTCATTATATGTGTCTTCTTTTTGAGTCATGGGAAAGCAAAGATGCTGTGTCTCATAGCATCTATTTTGAGAGTGCAGCAGTCCTTTCTATTGCTGTTGGTAACTGTTTCATCAACACAGTAACACAAACAGTGCCTATTTCTGCTCTCTATTAGTTGTTTCTTTTGGGGGAATTATAATTATATCATTTTCCCTTCCCCTTTATTTGCATATACCCTCTTTTGCTCTCTGTCAAATTGAGGGCCTCTTATTCTATCAACTGTTGGTATATGCATGCAAAATACAAGCTACTCATTGTGTATAATACGTGTGCTTTCAGATGAACTGAACAAGGACAATGACAGCAGACTTGCTAAAGCAAATGAGGGAAAGCGCCTACTTCTAAACCTTATACAAAAAAACTACAGGCAACTAAACAATGGTGAAAGTAGTAGAAATAATCTTTCCCAGGAAAGAATACAGTGACTATCCATAGCTCATTTCTATGTGTGTGTATATGTGTGTGTATATATATATATACATATACGTACATATATATATATATATATATATATTAAACAGTGCAACAATTCTTTATTGATCTATCTTAGCTTTAACAGGCTGTGCATTTTGTTATGCACATATACTTATTCACACATATAAATACATAATATATACATACACAGCATATATGCATGCATGTAAATATGTAGAGGCAGGAAAACACAAGCACACACAAACACACACACACACACAAAGGGAGAAAGAGACAGAGAGTCTACTGATATATTGTTAGTCTTATCCATTCAGATGATGTTAGACCACCAGTATTAGCATCACCCACAGATACAGAATTTGAATACCATGTGGTGTTAAGTGCAGTGAGAAAGAAACATGAGTAAAGGTGTAGAAGCTTACAAGAGAAACCACTTAAACATGGTGATCAGAGGTAGAGTTAGGTGCTTTATTTTAATATGTTCATTGAAGAGACTTGAAACAAAAAGTCTCTGTGTTCTGTGAATAGCTAATGTTCAAGACAGGGAAAAACACAGGCTAGGTATCTGAGGCAGAGAAACATTTGGCATAATTACATCCAAGTATAGAAATAGATTTACAAATCAGCACCTTAAGAGTAAGTAAGAAGTAGTGGAGTCAGAGAGATGCAGGGGATATGAGCACCCCAGGAGCTTCGTGTTCTGAGCAAGAGGCAGTGTGATCTGATGCAATACACTTTATCTTTTATTTCCATTACTAGACTGTCAAATCTTTAGGGCATGCTGGCTCGATTCCTGGAAAGTTTTATTGACCATAGAAATTAATGAATTCCTTTTCATTACTAAATTTGAGAGGAAACGAATATACTTAACTCTTTCATTTATGAAACAACATGTGTTTTTGTAAACCATTTTATGGCATGCAGAAACTGACAAATATTAGTTAATATTTTTGCTACCCACAACAAAAAGCTCTATAAACAAAAATGTAGTGATGTGCAGTCATTAAAACATTGCCAATTTAAATAGATATTCATTCTATGTCTAAATAAACCATTGAATGACAAAGACCTGATGTGCAATAAAATTGTACATTGATTAGAATTTTCTATATTGACTGCATATTGAATATTTTAAATATGCTGAGTCCTATGGCAGAAATTATATATATTCAAGGTCACTTGATTGACTTACAGAAATTCACTGAGCTGTATAGAGCTTGGGCCTGGTTCCGAAGGTGTGAGTTTGCTAAGGTCTCTTAGGACAGAGGAATACCTTGGGATTTGTGCCTCAGGAGTCCTCCACATATTTATTTTGTTGCTGTTTATTTATTTATTTTTAAGACAATATCTCTCAATTGTCTAGAGCTCATTAAATAGAATAGGATAACTGGACATGAAGTCCTGGGGTCCTTCTCATCTCTACCTCCCTACCAATGAGATGGCAAGGAAGTATCTGAACATTATAAATGGGTTTTGGGGATAAAGCTTAAGTCAAAATAGTAGTAAAAGTTTGAGCCAGCAAATTAAACCTATATTCACATTACAGTGAATGCTTCTCTAGTCTCAGAATTTGGATATGCCATGAGATAATATGTAAATTATTTATTATATTTGGAGTGAAATTACACACACACACAAACAGAGAGAGAGAGAGAGAGAGAGAGAGAGAGAGAGAGAGAGAGAGAGACTAAAAAAAAAGCATCAATTGATTAAATATTTTCTTTTGCTCAGTTCATGGTTCTTTAGTTACAAGAGTCCCTAAAACAATAACTAGTAATAATAATGGTCACCATTGTTTTACAAACAGCATTGTTTTAACTGCCACTGTGATAAATTGCCACTAATATCACAAAATCAATACCACTCTCTGATTTTCTGGGCTAGCCTAAAGAGAATATCAAGACAGTTTTCCCATCTCTGTACCTTTTGCATTCAACCCAGAAAAGAAGAAGAATGAGTAACAACAGAAAATTGTGTTTGTCCTCTTTTCAAGGAAGTAAAAAATTCCAAATAGCCATACAAAAATTTCAAACATTGTGTGATGTAAAACACTAAGTGTGCTTTAAGTCTTCAGACATATTGGATATCCCAATTGTGCAAAGTAAATAGGTTGTGTGATACAAAGACAATAAATTTTTACCCATTTACAGACTTTTTGCTAAAACAGAACAATTTGTATTTTCTTTCAGAAGATATCTACCAGCTAGCAGTTACTATTTTGATTTTCCCTCCTCTCAGTGACCCCTTAACATGGTGGGGTCTGATTTCTAAGATGTCTAGTCCACCTTTCACTTTAGGTAAGAATGATTGATCTATGATCGCTGTGACTTTGAGTATCACTAAAGTGTAACGTTTCAGGAGAAACAAGTCACGTGGCAATACGAATTGGAAGCCTCTTCATGTGTATGGAGGGGTTGGATAAAACAGTTGATGTGTCCTTTTCTGGGGATGACTATTTCTGCTACTTCCAAGATTCTTTAGTTGCTTATTATATTTTGTATAGGGTAGATACCTCATGATTTTCCGCTCTTCTCCAGTATCTTTAACATGTCTATTGTCCTTGTTTAGATCACTATCTGTTCAGCCATATGAGACGTTGTACGAGTAGTTTCTGTCTATTTAGCTCACTATATGTTCAATCATATAAGTGAGACTTTGTAAGTGTAGTTTCTGTCAATCTTAGGAGACACAGTTTCACAATCAGCTCCCCATTGCTCTGAATCTTACATTCATTATCTCTTTCAAGATGATCTCTGAGCCTTAAGTGCAGGAGTTGTGTTGTAGATAGCTCAGCTGGAACATGGCTTCACAACTCTGAATTTATATTTGTTATTCTGTAATGGTTTCCATTTATGCCAAAGAGAAGTTTTCTTGATGAGGCTTGAGTACTATACTTATCTGTGAGTATAAGGACAACTATTTAGAATATTGTTAAGGGCTATGCTAGTTTACTATAGCAGTAGTTGTAGGTTCTCTCTCAAAGTCCATGGGTCACTGGCTAGGTTTCCTGTATTCACATGATTTCCTCCTTATTGAGCAAACCTGAAGTCTAATGTTGGTTATCACCAAAGTATAGACACCACCACTGTACCTTATCCATCATTGTGCCTGGCCATTGTGGTACAAAAGCACCATATTTGGGTAGGACTATTGGTTGCTTCTCTCCCTCTGCTACCATGAAAGCTAGTTCTCAGTGACAATGCATTTAAACAACAAGAATTAAGAAAATATAAAGTGCCTAATTCGAAGATGAAAGGTAGCAACCGATAAATTGCTTTTGAATTCGCATTTGGAGACAGATGCAGATTCTTATAACGCAGAGTTTAAATGTTGTTTTATCCTGTGGTCTAAGCTACTTTTCTGTTTATATGATAAAATAACCAGATAAAAGCAACTTAAGGGAGGCTTTATATTTGTTGATATTTACGTAGAGTTTCATGCTATAGCCCATCATTGTAGGAAAAAGCAACGCTGCGGGTATTTAGGGGATCTGGTGCCACTGCATTTGTAGTCAGAAGCAGAAGATGATGAATGCTTCTGCTTAGATCACCTACTTTTTTTTATACAATCCAGTAACTCAGTTGATGGAATTATATTGCACACATTTTCTTAAAATCAATATTATCCCTCTCAGTTATGACCAGATACCAAACAATTTCTCACAGGTGTGTTTAGAGTCTTGATCCCTGGCTGATTCTATGGCCTGCCTAATTGACAGGTAAGTCTAACCATCGCAATTGAGTTTTAAGGAATCCTGGAAAGATGATATACTCTGGGCCTTACTTTTAAAGAGGAAATTATTCACGATTCTCACTCAAGGATGAGGAAAAGAATGAATTCCTTTAAAACCGCAAGATTGAAATACTAATACAGGAGCTGCTTGTTTGGAATAATTGTGAAAGACTAGAAGAGGAAGGGAGAAGGCAAGACCAAAAAGTTTATATCAAGAAGCTGCATTCTGATGCAGACCTTTGCTGAATTGAGGGCAGCTCACACTTGGATATACTTTCAGGTCGTTTCTATGCATAAGAAGCACTTTCTTTTTCAGCTATACCAAAGTGGGGCTACTTCCAATCAAAGGCAGGCACCTACTTTAATTCAAATGGAACACTCTTGAACAAGAACTTATTACACAGCTCAGTACAGCATGACCTAGAGATATAGCCGGGTGAATTCCTCCACAAGGGGTTTTTGTTACAAATAACGTGGGAGACCTGAATTTTTCAATTCATCTGCATCTGTGATTGGACCAATTTGGCTAGCAGAAGGTTAGGTTTTTTTTGAATGAAATGCTTCACCTCCAAGTCACACAGAACAAGGTAGAAGTCTTAGCCAAGCAAAGCTTACCATGCTATTCATGTATTTTTGGTGCTGGAAGCCATCAGCTCAGAAGAGAGCTGTGGGCTGGTAAACATTATCATCTGATTGATGGGGTCGTTTTCCTCGAAGTGTGTGTAGCACAATGAATCAGGCAATGAGGAGGTCAGCAATTGCAGGTTTGTACTTAACTCTGGTTTATTATATGTGAGAAATGACTCAATATGGCTGCACAATTGACAATATAAATCAACTTCTTTACATTTCCACATTCTAGCAAAACAACAACAGCAAGAACAAGCATTTTCTTTTGAATGACTAGGGAATCGAGTATCCTGAGATTCCATTTCCTTTCTTGAATGCAACTTTTGTCATTTGTACACCGAAAAGCATTTTTAATAATAGAAGGGGAGGCTCTGAATTATAAGAGCAAAGATTTACTCTGGAAATGAGTCCTTCTATGTTCTTCTGCAATACGTATAATTGTGGCAAGCCTGATAATCAACATAATTGCTTTAGAATTATTTACTATTCCTGAAATGTGATGTTTCAGTGGCTTGTACTGCAAAGTTAGTTCAACTTGGAAAATTCCTAGTACAACAAAGAGTTTCAGGTTTGAGACTGATGAGAAGAAAAGTAATTTTTATCTAGCAAGACATTTTATTTGATTTAATATGGATATAAAATATAGCAATAGAAAAATCAAGAAATAAATAAAGGTTGAGGAGATGTCTCCATGGGGAATGTGCTTGTTATGCAAATGTAATCCAAGTTCAAACCTCCAAACCTACATAAAGCCATACCCAGTAATCCCAATGCTCCATATTAGAATGTGAAGTGGAAACAGAAAAGTCCTAGAGCTGAAGTATTTGCTAGACTGGTGTATGTAGCAGTGAACAAGCACAAAAAGAAAGATCCTATTCAAACAAAGGGAAAGCAATGCCTGCCTCCTACATTGCTCTCTAACCTGTGTTTCTATACCATGTTCTCACAGAAACTAACATACAAACAATCAGCTCACACCTCATTCACACATGCATATCACATACAGATACGTAGATAAAATAATTAATTGATCATGTCAAAATTAATATAGGATTCAAATAAACAAATGAAAAGTTTATCATCATTAAAATATCAACATTATTTGCAGGTTTTTTTTAAACAGGATTTCATTACCGAATTAGAAAAATCTATTGAAACCTTTTCCCTATACCAGAAACAATAAACTCATTACTCCGGTAAATCAAAAACAAATAAATGAGAAGAAAACCGAATCTGATGGGGTTTTTCTTTTAAGCAGTATATGATTTATTATGAATGAGTTAAACATCCCTGAAACAGTGAAAAATGTTAGTATTTATCAAGGAGGTAACAACTATAATTCTACAGGACTACAAAAATGAGGAAGATGACTGGCAACTGGGCCTGCCATGCCGTACAAGATGTACTGAGAAGGTGCCATAGGTTGTTGCAAAGGTACTGGATGAAGGAAAGGCTGTGATTTAGACAAACCTTTAGCAATACTTTCCAAAAGTGCAGCGGATTGGAAAAGATGTGAAGAGACTTTGCATACAATACTTGAATTGTTTGTCAAAGCTGGTTTATTGCCAAGCAGAATATACTGAGTGAAGGGTAAATTCTGGATATTTGGCATGTAGAGAAAGAAAAAGTGCATTAGGAAAATGAAGGCATCGGTTGTTGGAAGTTGGGAATAAGAGATTTTTTTTTTAAAGATGTAATGCAGAGATGACTGTGAAAGTCTGGGCTTTGCAAAATGAGAAGCAAGGATGGAGCAAATAGAGTTGAAGACAGACAGAATGTTAGTTGTATAGACAAATGACTGGTGTGGTGAGGAAAATCTTTTGTTTTCCTCCAGCTACCCCTGGATTGGAGTGTGTGGCCACTATTTGGAGGCTGGAGAGGACCTCAGTTCTTGGAATATAAAATGATGGTTTGGGCTGAAAAGGGAAGATTCTTGTGTGGCATTTTACAAAAGGTTGTAGAAATATTAAGCCCTGCTTACTAGGTTGTAAAGGGATCAGTAACATTTGATAACTTAATTAAAGTCTGGCCTGGGAAATTTTGTTCAGAAAAAAAAAATTGCTATAGGAATGAAAGAATGAAATCTCCTTAATGCAGGCTGATGTAGAAGGAAACCACTTTATTCCTAGTTTTATAAATGATCCCAAGACATTTTAAATAACTGAATACACATTAAAGCAGTAAAAAACACCCACATATCTTTGTGGTATGAATAAGCATCCTTTGGATTTATAACCAAAAGTAGTATTGTTAGGTCTTTAGGTAAGTTATTTTCTAATTTTCTGAGAAATCACCATATTGATATCCGAAGGGGCTGTACCAGCTTTCACTCTGACCATCAATGCAGGAGTGTTTACACTATAAGCTTTACCCCACAACCTCTCCAGCATAAGTTAACATCACTGGTTTTGATTTTAGCCATTCTTACAGGTGTAAGATGGAATCTCAGAGTTATTTTGATTTGTATTTCTTTGATGACTAAGGATGTTAATCATTTCCTTACATGCTCAACTATGTTCATAGCAGCATTGTTTGTCATAGAACCTGAAAACAACCTAAATGCCCCTCAAATATGTGGAACATTTACACAATGGAGTACTACACAGCTGAAAAAAAATAATGACATCTTGAAATTTTGGTGAGGGACAATTCTATATTCTGTCAACTATATTTTAAATAAACACTGATTGGCCAAGTATAGGTGGGAAAACAAGACAGGAAGTAGAGGTGGAGTAAAGAGAATAAGAGAATTCTGGGACGCGGGAAGCTCCCTCTGCAGTCCTGCCTAGACCACCAAAGAAGCAGGGTGTGACCTGCCCTGCTGAAAAATGTACTGAGCCATGTGGCTAATATAGATAAGAACAATGGGTTAATATAAGTTACAAGAGTTAATAAGAAACCTAAGCTAATGGGCCAATCAGTTTATAACCTAATGTAGACTCTTTGTGTGATTTTCTTTGGGGTCTTACCGGCTGTAGGAACTGGGTGGGACAGAAACCTCAACAAGCAGACCCTCATGTTACAAAATTTGCAGACAAATGGATGGAGCTAGAAAACATCATTGAGTGAAGTAACCCAGATCCAGAAAGATAATCATCATACATACCCACTCATAAGTGTTTTTTAACCATAAAGCAAAGAAAACCAGTCTATAATTCACAACCCCAGAGAACCTAGACAACATTGAGGACCTTAAGAGAGACATTTATGGATCCAATCTACATGGGAAGTAGAAAAAGACAAGATCTCCTGAATAAAGTGGGAGCATGGGGACCATGGGATAGGGTCGAAGGGGAGGGAAGAGAAAAGGAGGGATGCAGAGAAAAATGTATAGCTCAAAATGAATTAAAAAATTCCCCAATCCAATGTTGTTTTATGTACCAGCAATTTCTTTTCTAGATGAACCTGCAATGCAGGGACCTGAACATAAATACTCATGCTGAATTCAGTCTTTTGAAAGCGATATAGGAAAGTTAAAAGCTGAAGCCTGCAGTCAATCTTTTCCTGTCCTTTCATTTCACTATTACTGCCTAGTCCTTGGTGACACTTGAAAGAAATCATTCCTCATTCAAAATTCATTACATTTTAATTGCAGATTTATTAACAAACCGGCGGCTTTCTATTGATTTCTGTAGGATGTTGTGGAAACTGGGAACAGCACAGAGCACCTTGTAAGGCTGACAGCACTTCACACTAAGTGGCCAGATGTTGTTACATCCAAACACTTGAAATAGAGCAGAGCACCACAGAGTCACCTAGATGGAAAATTACTGTCAGAGGATCTAAAGAAGGACAAAGTGTGCAGTGGAGACCCACAGGTTCAGTGCTAGTAAAGTGCAATGAGCTTTGATGGAAGCAATCCCTTTTGTGGATACTTAATGTCACGCGACATGCCTGAAGCCAATGCTAGCTTCTTCAGAAACAAAAGTGATTCCCCAAGATATAGAAATGAGCAAAATAATGAAATCCCATACCTAAAATCTACTTTACTATATAAGCATGCTAACTACCCTCCCCCAGTAGACAGAATGTATATCCTTTTCATTTCTTGATGATAGGGAAGCTTTAGTTCCTACACAAAGTAAAGACAATGTCTTTTCTATGGATTCAACCATGATCAATGTATCCATTTTTATCTCAATACTGCATAAACTAAAATTACAATCAAAAATTAAAATCAGAATATAGGATGTTGCCGGGCGGTGGTGGCGCACGCCTTTAATCCCAGCACGTAGAGGGCAGAGGCAGGCGGATCTCTGTGAGTTTGTGGCCAGCCTGGTCTAGATGTGGATGGAAATCATCTCCTGAAATGCCAGAGTAATAGAAAGAGGAGAAGGATGTAACTTGGTTAGGACTCTGTCTGTTTTTCACCATGGGTTGTGGAGCATAACTTTGATAAGCAGCCATGAGAAAATCTTTACTCCAACTCATCTTGTACTTTTATACTAGTGTTACAATGAAATGCTTCTCTACTTAGCTCCTTCACAGTCAAAAAAATCAAAGAAAACAAATAATATACATAATCCAGACTCTCTGTATATATTCTATCTTTACATGGCTTCTTTTTCTTTCTCTATTACTTTTTTCTACAAGTTTACTCTGTCTCTTTAAAGACTTTGTTTTATTTAAACAAAAAGACATTTACTTCTTTTTATAACTATACTCTTTTTTATCTTCCAAGCCTTTGAGCTACTTTGCCATGAGGGAACTGTCAAACTCATGCAAAGATGTAGCTGACATTCCGTTATATGAGTGTTGAATGGAGCTTTGTATGGTAATTCCAATTCAATGAGGTCCTGAGGATGTGGCCACTATGACTTGTGCTAGAGACAGAAAGATAACTTAAGAACCACCCTTTCATAGGTTTTTTAGTGTCATTATCAGGCCTAGAGACATAGTTACTGAGTATGTGATAAAGTACTGCAGCAGCATACAGTTCTAAGGAAGATTTTAACGGTGAGCTCTGGAAAATCTGTCCAATATGTTTCCCCAAACCCCTGATGTTTTCTATTTCTCTGTGTTTATCTCTGTCTCTTTCTATTGCTGTCTTTTTCTCTCCTCTCTTCCCTCTTTGCTTTCCTTTTCCTTTCTGGTTTAATAAGACAGGGTCTCTGATGTGGGATTCCCCTCTGTATGCTGTGAATTCCATTGGTTACTAAAGAAATTGCCTTGGCCTTTTAATAGGACAGAGTAGAACTAGGCTCGGAAAACTGCAGTGAATGCTGGGAGAAAGAAGGTGGATTCATGAGAGAAGCCATGTGGCCCTGCAGGAGACAGATGCCAGAACTTTACCCTGGCTGAGAAACTGGGCACAACAAGCGGCCTTCTACAACAGGTCTCACTCTGCTCTGTAAAACAAGCCTGACTAAAAAACTCCTGTGAAAACCAGATTGACCATTAAGCCCGTGTGGTTTTCTTGCCTTCCTCCTTACTACTGCAATTACATGAACCTCATACCTGTGTTGAACCAAAGCTCAGTCAATGGACCCTAGTGACTTCACATTTGTAAGCTTACAAATATGCTGAGAACTTATTTATGAAATAAGCTTTAAGGTTTATTCTCAGAAAGTGCACTTTCATAGCTCTCAAAAGTGTCATCCCCCAAACCTCACACCACTCTTAGGGCTTCTTAGGGTCAACCCAAGTCATTTTGTTTGTGCCAGCTACAGACAGGCTCCACAATGGAAAGGGTGTGCAAAAATAAAATAGTTACGTTCTATTTCTATATAACTTTTAGACCCCTGATGCTAATTTTTCTGGATAATTTCTGAAGCACAGCAGTAAAAAACCAACTGGAGTGATTTAGAAATTTCCTTCAAAAAATACTAAATCTTAACAAATTCCTCATCTTTGATTTTTGTTCAGTCACAAAACTTGCCAGCTACTTTTTTCCTCTGTTCAGTTTTTTCAGGAAGAGAATAGCTGCATTTCAGTTCTATTGTGTATGGAGAAATTCATAAGACTTGATTGAAATGTTTCTTTCAGTGAACGTTTTCAGAATATCACAGTGGGATTTTTGTGATGACAATCCCATTATCTTTCATGTCCACATGTTTATAGCCAATTAACCCAGACCTTAAAAACCCATTTAAAGCGGAGCTACTTAGTATGTTCTTAAACTTCTGAATGAAAATGCCAATCTTCCTGACTTTTTTTTTCATATTTGAAAATGTACAAACGGAACCTTGTATATTAATGTATGCCCTAAAGTCATTTGGCAAGAAATGCATCTTCTCCTGTGTAGATTGATATAACATCTTACATAATTTCATTTTACATTCTTAAAGGGGAAGGAACCTTAGTACTCAACAAATGTATTTTCATTGCTGTCATTGACACCAATAAAATAATAGCATATATAACTTTATAATTTATTGAGTTTCTATAGTGTTCCAAGAACTTGACATAATAATTCTTTTCCAAATAATCCTTCAAGGTAGTATTGATTCTATTTTACCAAGGAGGTCAAACATAAAGTGTGTGAAATATCTTGATCAAAATTTTATGGCTTGATTTTGACATCTTTTTAATTTTAATGGATGTGAGATTTTGAATAAATTGTACTGTGGAATTACTTGGGATATTGAAATACTGTGAACAAGAAAATATTCAAAAGTAGAGAGCCATTGCTTGATTATGAACATTTTTATTTACCTCCCATACTCTTCAAAGTAAAACATTCTTTTGTTGATCAATTTTTAAGCCTGTTCATTAGGTAAGGTCATTCCTGTAAAATCCACTTCCTGATGGATATTGACTATTTGACACAATATATATCATATAATTAATAGTCAATATGACTGATATATAAAAATAGATAACTATATTTCCTGAATATCTTTCTGTCTCTGTCTCTCTCTCTCACACACACACATATACACACATACTCAAATTCACTCAGTCACACTCATGAGAGATTATAGACAGAGACTGAGATCATTTATTTTCAAAACTTCCTTTTTGGGATTTCCATAGTGTGATATTCAGAAACAACTATATCTTAGTAAGTAATGGTGCTTGTTCTATTGATAGGGGAGACCTTTACATAATAGGCAGTTTAACTCTCCCTTTATCTTCCTAAACATAGTAATATGAACAGATTTAGAAAATGGAACCAGACATATGTTTATTTCCAAGGGATTAGAGTTAATTACTGAAAAAACATGTTCGGAATGACTTAAGATTTAACCCAACAACAAACACAGTTGGATTTTATGCAGTCTTATTTTGCCATAACATGATTGCCTACATCTAGAAATAGATATCTCCTACTCGGTTTATTTTATTTCTTTTTGATAATTTGAATACCTTCTGTGTCACAAAACCGTTTTTGCTTGATTCCACACCTTACATAAGCTTTGAACAGCAGACTTTTTGTTTGTTTGCTTGTCTGCAATGTCACTTACCACAGCAGTCATCCTCAAGGAAGTATCTTGTCATTTGCCACTTGACAACTTCAACACTTAACTACCAATAGCAGAACATCTCGACATTATTATTTTGAGGACATAAAAGTACAAGTAGTTGTTGAGTGTGAAAGTGCCCTTTTTGTGGACAGGGTTTGCTCAAACCTGACAACTCTCCCAACACTTTTTTTTCCCCCTGTGGAGAAGCCCAAAATCATAGTCCTGACAAGAATCTCAAGAAGTTCTCTGAGTAAAGCACACCTCAGGTCAGAGTTTTACTGAATTACTTGGGTTAACTCCTTTCAGGGAGTCACGTTTACTATATGATGTTTCAGTGAAGCATGATATATATACTAGCCTCAGGTCTGTATTCAGAATTTCACACTGATATTGGATTCCACCCACACTATTCATGTAAAAAGTGACAGGTTACTCAGCCATTTTGATACTCTGTGTTTTGTAGGAAAATACAGCTAATCACAATAGTAATAAAAGTAATGGCTCCATAACTTGTTTGTGTTGACCAAATCAGCAAATTTTCAGATTGAATACTAGATGTTTCAACTAAGCTAAGCATTGTATAATACTTGCTTAATTTTTATTTTTTTAATTTTTTTTTCATATTAGCCCCAGTCCCCCCTTGCTCGACTTCCCTAGCCACTCCACCTACCCCATTCTACCCCCCTTCTACTCCTCAGAAGAGGTAAGGCCTCCCATGTGGAGTCAACAATGCCTGGTATACCAAATTAAGTCAAGACTAAGCCCTTCCCCATGTATCGAGGTTGAGCAATGTATCTCACCATAGGGAATGGGCTTCAAAATCAAGTTTATGCACTCAGGATAAGTCTTGGTCAACTGCTAGCCTTCCACCAACAGATCAAGCCATATAACTGTCACTGACTTTCAGAGGGCTGAGTTTGGTCCCATACAGGATCCTCAGCTGTCAGTCCAGAGTCCATGAGCTTCCGCTGGCTCAGGTCAGCTGTGTCTGGATTTCCCAATCAGAATATTGACTTCCCCTTGCTCATATGATCCCTCCTCCCTCTCTTCAACTAAGCTCCAGGAGCTCAGCCCAGTGCTTGGCTTTGGGTCACTGCTCTGCCTCCATCAGTTACTGGATATAGGTTCAATGATGACAATTAGGGTAACCAATAATATGATTATAAGGGAAGGCCAGTTCAGGCTAGGAGTCTCTAATGTTGCTAGGAGTCTAAGCTGGAGTCATCCTTGTGGGTTCCTGGAAATTTCCCTATCACCTGGTTTCTCCCTAGTCCCATAATAATAGTCTATCAAGCTATCTCTTTCATTGCTCTCCTCTCTTTCCTTTCTACACCTCACCCTTCGCAAAGCCCTCATGTTCCTTCCCCTATTTCCTCTTTTCAAGTCCCATTCCCGGTTTCTCCAGGTGATCTTAACTATTTCTCTTTCCTCGGGCCCCTCCACATGTGTCCCTCTTAGGGTCTTTCATTTTGCCTAACTTCTCTGGGTTTGTAGATTGTAGCCTGATAATCCTTTGCTTTACATTAAGTATCCACTTAGGAGTGAGTACATATCATTTTTGTCTATCTGGATCTGATTACTTCACTCATGATGTTTTTCTCTTGCTCCATACGTTTACCCACAAATTTCAAGATGACATTGTTTGTTTTTTTACTGCAGAGTATTGTGTAAATGTACCATATTTTCTTTACCCATTCTTTTATTGAGGGTCATCTAGATTATTTCCTGATTCTAGATATTACAAACAATGCTGCCATGGACATAGTTGAGCAAATGTCTTTGTGGTATGATTGTGCATCCTTTGGTTATATGCCCAGGAGTGGTATTGTCACATCTTGAAGTAGATTCCCAGTTGTCTAAGAAACTGCCATACTGATTTCCAAGGTGGCTGTGCATGTTTGCACTCCCACTAGCAGTGGAAGAATGTTCCCCTTGCTACACATTCTTTTCACCATAAGCTGTCATCAGCGTTTTTAATCATAGCCATTCTGACATGCATAAGATGGCACCATTTTGATTTGCATTTCCCTGATGACTAAGTCTATTGGGCAGTTCCTTAAATGTCTTTTGACCATTTGAGATTTTTCTGTTGAGAGTTCTCTGTTTTCATCTATACCTCATTTTTAAATTGAATTGTTTGTTGTTTTGCTTTATAGTTTGAGTTCATTTTATATTTTACAGATCATCCCTCTGTCAGATGTATGGTTGGAAAAGATCTTTTCCCATTCAGTAGACTGCCTTTTTGTCTTATTAACTATGTCCCATCACTTACAGAAACGTCAGGAGTTCCCATTTATTAATTATTGCTGTTAGTGTCTGTGCTGCTGGTGTTATATTTAGGAAGTGGTCTCCTATGAATATGCATTCAACATTTTGTTAGATATTAGAATAGCAATACCAGGTTATTACTTAGGTCCATTTGGTCAGAAAATCTTTTCCCAACCCTTCATTCTCAGGTAATGTTTTTATTTGAAGTTGAGTTGTATTTCTTGTTTGTAGCAGAAGGATGGGTCCTGTTTTATTTTACCAATTCTTTTAGCCTGTGTCTTTTTAGAGGCAAATTGAATCTATTGATATTAGGAGATATTAATTATCAGTGATTGTTAATTCACATATGTATATATTTCTAATTATATTGAATCAATGTTTTATATAATATTATGTTCTAAAAATTTCACTTATGTTACAATTTTCTTTTATAGTTAGTTTCTTTTGATTTAACTAATCTGTTCTCATCTGATGTGGACTTTCATTGAAGCTTTTGTTTCTTGCTTTAAAACTTTTTACCTCAAAGATGAAAAAATGCTTTAATTATGACCTTAATTACATTACTGTTCCTAGGATAGTTCCTAATTATATTAAATATCTTGTGGCCCAAAATTTACTTGGTACAATAAAAAAAAAGTATAATGCTGGCCATGTTTGATAATTAATGAAATCATTTTGCAGAGAAGTTGTCCAAAGGCATATTTTCCAAATTTTAATACTTGGTGTCCATGTATTTTTCATTTGCAGAGAATAAACAGGATCAATTTTCTTAAATTAAAATTTTTCAGACACTAATTTTATCTCTAGAATACACATTACAAAGCACTGTCAGGTTGTGGAAACAAAGCGAAACAATGAAAAAGTGACTCTCAACATCAGTTGGGAGATGGAGGACCAGCTAGTTACATCGAATACCATGGTATATTTGAAGACCTGGGATCCGGAGACATAAAACTGGTAGCACAGAATAATAGCACGGAGTTGGTTCCTTGTGCAATTGCAAAAATGGCCTAATCAACAATATCTGTGAACTACTATGTATCAGATACATTAGTTATTTAATTGTCATCATTAGGAGTTTGATTCTATTATTTTCCCCCACTTGTAACTGAGATGCTAAGCCTGCATCATTAAACAACCTGTCAAATAACATAGTCTATTGAATTACAAGGTGCAGAGTCAAGCGACCCTTACATGATAAGATTGTCCATGTCACTTGTAGTAAAACTTTAACAGTTTTCAGTCCTTTCACTCTTTTGCTTATGGTTCACAATGAGTGACAGGATAATTAGATGAGCCCAATTTAAGTTGGTGGAGAGAAAACCTCTGATTACAACCTAGCTAGGCAGAAACAAAGGAATAGATAAGTTCAGATTATAAAATTAGGGCACCGCTAGAAATTTGAAATGGATATCAGAGCTCCAAATAAAGAGATGTGATGCAAAATGCCTGTCTTATGATAATCCACTAGAATGAATATTTGATGTGGGTTTTCATATTTAATAAGAGTAGACACATTAATTTATGTTATGTACTACTGCTAGCTTGATTTTTAAAAATACATGTTCTTCTGTGCGTTGAGCTACCAGTCTGAATAGATGTCTCGATCGAAATAGTTTCTACATGGTTACTATATAATTACTTTCATAGGAAATATAACTATCACTCTCATAACAGAGAGAAGGAGTGCAATAGACAAAACAGTGAAAGTATGGGCAAGGAAATTTTTTTGAAAATGGAAAAGAATAACAGTATGTTTTCACTGAGAGGAGTCAAGTGGAATCTTCTTTCCCATTAAGAAGCGCTAGTGTTGCAAAACTATCCTCTTTCAAAACGTCCTTCAAGGTCACCGTGAGTACACGCATTTGCAGTGTAGTGGGTCGCAAGGCTATTCAGAAAATAAATTAATTGGTTATGAAAACAAGGAAACCGTCAAACAAACACAGGCTCAGTGTTTTAAAGTAAGAAGATTATTCATGCACGTAGTTTTTGCGGGCATTGTTCAACTCGGTCTAGGCTTTTGTTGTTTTGCTTGCTTTTTAAAAGTGATTCACTAATTTCATGCTTCCAGAATGCCAACAAGGGCAATAAAACAGCAATTTAAGGCCACATTAAAAGCTGAACTAAATGGCACCATTCAATTGGAGACATTAAAATGAAATTATAGCATGTCCCCTGCTTGGAAGGCATCTTTGAAACTGTAATGTAAAGGGGAAAAGAAAAGACCTACCTGACTCTACCCTCTTTCCTTTGACAACAAAGCATTTCAGCTCTGAGGTCCTGAGATTGCTAAGAGTATTCTTGTGACAGTCATCCTCTCTTTTTATATAGCTTTTTTAATATTTTGAAATTGTGTAAGTATTTAATATATACAATATGTTAGGTTTGGAGACAAGAAACATGTGCTATATTCGAGAAACATGTGGTATATGAACTTGTATATCACCCTTCAAAATATGTTACACCTACTTGCTGATTTTGTAGTCTATGTGTAACTTTTTTAAAATTGTGTTTGCTTTACTGCCATTTCTGAGCTAAAAGCAAGTAACAAAATAGAAAACTAAAGTTTGGTTTAGTGCAGAATAGCTGTGATAATATGATTTGCAGGAACTTCCCGGAGGAAGAAATCCAGCAGGGTGGATGACTAGTCAGCATTACACTAGTAGAAATGAAACAGAAAAGAAAATACAGGAAGATCTCAGGAACATGTCTCTTAAATCCCCTTTATTTTGGACTATTCATTTCTTCCTTACATAACTGTTATACAATTTAAGGGTAGGTTAATTGTGAACACAAACCATGAGGCTGCATATGTTCCTCCTTTATCGTTAAGCACATGCTAAAAATTAGTCCCTTTGGGCCCTTAAGTGTGTAGTGACTCTTCCTTCCTTCCTTTTGGGTTTGTATGTTTGACAGAGGATCAGGTTTTCTACTGTCCATCTCAGTAGCCCTCCACACACCTGCTGCCCCCAAGAGGAAGGCATGCTGGGCTTCCCTATTTAACCCTCCTGTCCTAGGACACTGATTTCCAGTCCATATCCACACTAGACAGCTTCCAACTCTGCCCTGTGTTCATCTGTACGTTTGTATTTACAACATTTAATTACAGCAGAGGTGGACAGAAGCATAATAAAGAGTTTGTACTGTGGGCACGGCGTTAAATCACTCATTTCCTTGTCTGTCATAATGGTAAGACAAGTTTTTCAAGGAAGGGAGTTGGTTATTTAATTTTTTTAGAAGATAAAACTAAGAGTTCAGACATGCAACTAATATAGTATTGTTTCTGTAATCATAAACATAACCATAAATACAAAGCTTAGGTAAACTTTTTCTATTCTCAGTGCAAGCAGAAAATTCAAATTTTTTTTCAGACAAATTGATTTTGTTTTTACTGCAACTAACCATAAAACTGTTTTATGTTTTGAATCTCTTAAATGTTTCAAAAAATGTAAGGACAGTGAGAGAGTTGGCTTCATATATGAGAACAACATACATTAATTTCTGATAAATCTTTAATTGTCACGGTCATTGATTGTAGCCATGTTTTATTATTATTGAAACTCTGCAATCCATTTTTTTTTTTCCGACGGGGTTTCTCTGTAGCTTTAGTGACTGTACCAAACTAGCTCTTGTAGATCAGGCTGGCCTTGAACTCCCAGAGATCCGCCTGCCTCTGCCTCCTGAGTGCTGGGATTAAAGGCGTGCACCACCACAGCCCGGCTCCATTTATTTTTAATATCATTTTTGTTGATATTTATAAATATACCTCACTATATAGATAGCTCAGGCTTTTCTTGAACTCACAGTGATCCTACTGCCTCAGCAGCCAGCCTACCCCCAGAGTGCTGGGGTTCTAGGTGTGAACCACTATGCCTGGCTTCAGTATGTTATTAGAATTGTTTTCACATGTAAACAAGCAACACCCAAAGGAACAGTTTCATTATGAATAATTATTTAATTCAAATTGGACATGAAGGACCAACAATGGGTAGGTTATTCTGGTATTCAGGGTGGGAGTTTAACAAAAATCTTGAGAAGAAATATTTCTTGAAAGTACATTGTGGCTACTGCTTTTGCAAATCCCAGATGGACATGAGGACAAAAAATTAAAATTCTAAGAGATACAATATTTTGAGAGGTCTAAAATGTAAACTCTTGAAAAATAATTATAATAACTCATTTACTAAGGATATTTATTATTTATTGGCTGTCTGTCCTTCTTGCACATTCATTATAAAGTTGAATTCCTGAAAATAATTCAGTCTGAATAACTGGCCTCAGCAAGTCACACCCCAAGAAGCCAAAGGAGATTCACCTGATTGGTAATCTGTATGTTCCCTTCAACTCTGCTCTGTATTACTTTTGAGAAAATATTTACTCTTGGAAGGCAGGCCTATGTTTCCTTTCAAAGCAAACTTTGAACTTTGCTTTGAACTTCAGGAACTGGGCTGTCAGGAACATATGCATATGCGATCCTCTCACTCTGCCCCCACCCTGCCTGTCAGTGGGTAAATTTATCTACGTTTAAAGTTTACTTAAGAGACCCATTTGGCTTTTTCTCACAGCTACCTCCGACTGTCTATCTAGAGTATTGTATCCTCACGAATGTGTTGAATGCATTGAATTCATCTTTATCTTGTGTCTTAAAATATTCAGGACATCACAGATAAGAGAGTGAATACAGCATTCAGTGAAAGTCTCCCACTACAAGCTTTTGACATTCAGGATAAGAGTGTTTTAATTCCATTTAATCCATTCAATGGCTCTTTAAAATTTGTATTAGCATCACTTTACAGGGGAAAAAGAAAAAATTCAATGATTTGACAGCTCAAGGTGTATTGCAAATGGCTAAACGGAAATTTGAATAGGGATGTCTGCCTCTCCTAGTCTGCAATCTCTAGTCTATTCTCTGCAGTCACTGGGATGAAAGATTATTGTTTTCTGATTTCTTGTACCACTGGTGAGCAAATAGAGTCAAACAGAAATGAAGTTAATTGTTCAAGGTCATGCAGTCCATAGCTGACTTCATCGGGATTTGAAACAGGGCTCCTGCACTTTGCCCTCTTTCTATAATTAAAATCATGATGTAATTTAGATAAAATGGAGTTTTTCCAGGTGCAGCTAAAGCCTTTTATAGAAAATCTAATGCCATATTTGCATTTGGCCACAGGACATACAATCTGTGGAAGAATCATTAAATATCTATTTTCAACTTAGGCTAAAAACAGAAAGAAAAAATGTCAATACCGTTTAGTATTTGTAGAGTACACAGGCTCAGGTTAAAGTGCTTTCAAGCAGGAAGAGTCAAATTTTCATTATTTCTTTTATTAAAATTAAAATAATTTTATAATCTTATGATTAAAGAATATATGCATATTCTAAGGTATTTTTTATTCTTAGTTTGAGGTCAATGTCAGCTGTGAGACTGTCATTGCTTCATAAGAATAATTTTGTCAATACATCATTACTCAGTGATGGACTGGTTAATTCAATCTATACTGTCTTGCCTGGTAGAGGGAGATCTGAATTTTTTTTCAGTAATTTAGTTGGATCTCTCTGTTTTGTAATGCACAACCCCTCACCATACTTGAAAGTGCTATGGCAGTTCAAATTTATAGTTCACTATAGGAACCTTGATAGCCTTTTATTTATGGACTTATTCCGGCAATACAGACAACATTTAACTCCAATATACTTTACAAATAACCACACAAATTGATCAGTTATCTGTCATTGCTAACCATTTGAGCATATTTGCCTAGATGAACAGCTCTTTATATTTTCACATAATTCCTTGCCTCTTGCCATCTAGTAACTGGCAAGAAACTTTGGGGAACTTGCCTATGATCTCACATAGGTCCATAATTTTGCCTGATATCATTTGATTTTCAGGAGGATAACTCAGCTAACTACCCAGGCTAACTTCAAGCTATTCTAATAGTGACCACGGTAAAGAAACCAGTAGAAAGCCAAATGATTGAAAGTGTTTTCAAGACTCTGTGCCAAGTCTGCTGACATCCTACTGGACAAAGCAAATAAGTTGAATGATTTTGTGGCAGACAACTAGTCAATATCAGAGTAAGTGGTGGAGTTACAGAGGTGTCAGTAAAAGAGCTTATCCCTGTAATGCACTGGCAGACATCTGATAGTCACAATTCATAGACGACCGAGTACTCACAGGTACCATAAAGCAATAAAGACAGGCATTATGCAGCTAAATCTTGAAAGTATTGATAAGAAATGTAATACTGGGGAAAAATGACAGTTTTTTTTTCCCTTAGTGTAGCACAAGTAATACATTTGAGAATATATTGGATGATGATGATACAACTTGGTAGTTGAGACTCTATCCCAAAGAAAGACCAGAGGAAATCACCAAAAGGAAATTTTAAATATGCAGAATTTTGGGTAAGCATATGCACTTTCTAAAGTTTAAAAATTAATATCAAGTTTTTACAAAACAGTTGATAAGTATCATTATAAGTCAGTAAAGGGTTGGTTTGCTTTTTAGGCTTTTAGGCAATTTTAACTAAATATAAATAAGTTAGAACTGAGATATACTTAATCATATTTGCTTCTAGTTCTTATGGAAATTATAAAGTTTCATTTTCTTTAGTCAGTTATTTATTAAAGCCATGGTAGCTCCCAGTACAACATTATCAACATAGATATTAAACAAGAGAAGACATGTGGGATTTTGGTATTAACCACACAACTAATTAAATTATATCGAACTCATTGACTTAGGTTTCATTTTATTATGAGCATTTATCTTGACATTTTATTAACTAGGATTATTAGCTTGTGAATTGAGTCTATCTGACTTGATCTTTAATCTCATTACCACTACGGGGATGCTTATATGGGGAACTAGAATAGTTTACTAGACAGCAAAGACATACTGTAAATCTGTGGACTAAAATTGAAACTAAGATTGCCATCCAAGTATATCCCCATAGAGGATGTAGGAAGTGTTTAGGCTGAATCAAAAGAATAAATATCTGTTCTCTTGACTTAACTATTCTAGAGTATATGTAATATTATCATATGTGCAGCAAGGGAGGATCTGTGCCTATATATTTTCTATACACACAGACACACAGACTCACATGCAAACACACTCACAGACACATGGACATATGCACAATCACACATACCACAGATACACACAGATATACACACAAAAACACAGTCACACCCAGAGAGACACACAGAGGGATACAGGCAAAGACACAGACAGGCACATACACACACACACACACACACACACACACACACACACACACACCAGTCAGTCTTTTATTAAATTCACCAACTCTAAATTAGGGAAGAAAAACTCTTCAGTTACATTAAAAACCCCAATGGTGGCGCACGCCTTTATTCCCAGCACTCGGGAGGCAGAGGAAGGCGGATCTCTGTGAGTTCGAGACCAGCCTGGTCTACAGAGCTAGTTCCAGGACAGGCTCCAAAGCCACAGAGAAACCCTGTCTCGAAAAACCAAAAAAAAAAAAAACCCAAGCCTTGAGAAGAACCTGCATTTTTCAGCTATTTGAGTCCACACTTCTGCTTGTAGAGTGTCATTTTTATATGTGCCTGCGTGTGTGTGTTTGTGCATGCGTGTATCTATGTGTATGTGTGTGTTGTGTGCTTACTCACCTTCAATAGAAACCTTTCTTCAATTAAGAAAAAGAAAAGAGTCTGGGTGGTGGTGGCACACGCCTTTAATCCCAGCACTCCGGAGGGAGAGGCAGGTGGATCTCTGTGAGTTCTAAGTCAGCCTGGTCTCCTGGTCTAAAAGAGCTAGTTTCAGGATAGGCTCCAGAACTGCAGAGAAACCCTGTCTTGAAAAAAAAAGAAAGAAAGAAAGAAAGAAAGAAAGAAAGGAAGGAAGGAAGGAAGGAAGGAAGGAAGGAAGGAAGGAAGGAAGAAAAGAAAAGTGTGAAAGTGTGTCACATAACATGTTGACAAGTTTTATATTGTATCAGAGGCTTTAGTACCAGCCTCAGTACCCCTCAGAGTTCAGAATAGAATGTCTATTGCTGGCATAGATCTGATGGTAAAATATTAACTCAAATACATTACTGCTAATGCTCTTTATGTTTTGGGGGGGAGGAAAAAAAGTAAAATGAAGAAGAAAAGGGGGAATAAGGAAGGAGTGATCTCCAAGAGGTTTTTAGTTTTTAAAACTAAAAGTTGGAAAATTCCATAGGCCAAGACCATGATAATGTGCATATCAAAATCACAAAAAGGCAAGGGAGAACCTAATAAAGCTGCACTCTTGAACAGGTGGCTTCACCCAGGAAAGAGCCAGCATCCAAAGGGAAATATCTAACATTCCAAACCATTAGACAAAGTTGCTAAGCATCCCTGAACCTGGACTTTACCCATTCTCCTCATCCGATCTTTCTTGTGATAACCATTTTTTGGGGACACCCAGATTTGTTTGTTAGCAAAAGTGGGGCACGCTACCTTCCTACACTGTGCCTGTTGTATTTTGACATTTCTGTGTGATCTGTTAGCAGGTAGTTTTGTAGGATTGATTCTATGTAATTTGACCATTAGAGCATCGAGTGACTGTTATTGCTCTAAGGCCTCATGGTGTGGGGGCATGGAAAGGTCATTCTGTTGCCTAGCAGAAGTTACACAGCTGAGGTGTTTTGGGAATGAATCCCATTTTGAAGGGAGAATCATGTTTTTTACAATATGACAGTGACTTTTACAAAAGGCAAGTGTTAACTGTAGCTCTGCAAAATGGGTTATCCTATGTAAACGTGTATATATACATCCTGTGGATCTGCCTATTGGTCTGTCAGCTCTACATTTACTGTATATAGTCTTATGGGTTCCAACAATATTGCTAGCACATAATATCATAAACTGTGTAAATAAAAATGAATACAATTATAATGTGTTTGCTGGCAAGTTTAAATTGTCTAATATCTGCCAAGGGCCACTTTGTTGCAAGACAACATAATGAAAAGAATCGCATGGCAGAAGAGAGAAAAATAAAAGAGGTTAACTCACTACCAGAATGGCGTTAGTCTATTGGTAAAGAAGGAACTTGTGGTGGGTGTCATAAGCCACAGGTAGGCCACGGGTTGGGGTGGCATCTCTCATGGTCTAGTCATGATGAGTCATATGTTCTAGGGTAGGGGTGTATGGATGAGAATTGTTAGGCAGAACAGACAGAGATACAAAAGAAATTCAGAGACAAAGGAGGGCAACTCAGTGAATACTGAATACTGAATCCACCCACATTTATGTTCCATATGCTTATATGCCCCAGTACCAAAAGGGACAGAAGCCAAAAGACTGCTTTAACATGACACAAAGGAT
The DNA here is from genome assembly GCF_014885135.2 of Alexandromys fortis. Classification (NCBI taxonomy): domain Eukaryota; kingdom Metazoa; phylum Chordata; class Mammalia; order Rodentia; family Cricetidae; genus Alexandromys; species Alexandromys fortis. The sequence goes on along the minus strand of NW_026067953.1, from coordinate 2,809,504 downwards.
AAACAGATCAGGTGCTGGTTTCGATACTTGAGACATCAAGTTACTATTTCCTGAGTTAAGCATTCTGATGCCTGGGGCAGGATATGCAGCAAAACACCCTAGAACAAGTATCCTGTAGGCAGCCACTCCCTGTATCAAATTGCCTGTTTTAAAATGAAGGACCAGGAATAGGTTTGAATCCCTGACCTTTGGTCAAAGTGGAGGGGATTCACCTCTATGGTCCATCTTAATGTCAAAAAAAAAAAAAAAAAAAAAAAAAACCACACCCCAGGTCAGGATATCTTGCTTGTAGCCATACCTGTTGTAAACAACTTTGACAGAGTAAAACTAAGGTTAAACTCTCTCGCCTTTAATCAAGGTGAAATAGAACTCACATCTGTGGGCATCTACACCTGGGTAATATTGATTTTCATCTTGACAGGATCTGAAATAACCCAGAAAACAAGTGCTTGTGAATACCCATAAAAGTTTTAAAAAAAAAAGTTTATCTAATTAGCAAAATTAAAGTGGAAAGTCCCTTCTTGACTCTGGGTAACTCCATTCCCTGGACTAGGACCTTGGATTTAATGAAAAGGAGAAAGCCAAATAACAGCAGAATCCATCTCTCTTTCTCTTTCCTGACTGCAGACAGTGTGACCAGGTGCCTCAAACTCCTGCCATTATGTCTACCCCACCATTGTGAACTAAACCCTGAAACCTGGACCAAAACTGAGCCTTTTCTTTCTTAAGTTGCTCTGATAGTTTCAAATAATAATACCTTACAGGCTCTGCTGTTTTAACACTTGATTCCTTTCCTGTCTTTCTTGTCTTTTCTTTAAATTAAAAATAGATTTTGCTGTACAATATATTCTGATTGTGATGTCTCCTCCAAATCCCTTCTACATTCTCCCTGCACCCCTCTCACCCTTTCTCTCTTTCCTTAGAAAACAAACAAGCATCTAAGGACCAATAAAAAATAAGTACAGTAAAATATGATAATATAAAACAAAAACAAACCGATCGGAATAGGACAAAGAAGACAAATGAGAAAAAGTGCAAAAGAAAAAGTATAGCAAGCACTTATAGATGCAGAGTTATACATATTTGCACACACAGGAATCCCATAAAAACACAAACCTAGAGCTGTAATGGATATGCAAAGGAACTGTAAGCTTGAAATTAAAAGTGCCCTGATGCAACATCCTGAACATTATGAGTGAGACAAAACACTTCCAAACATGCCATCGAGTTTGTTTTGTTTTGGCTTATTACTTTTGGGTATGTGCCTGCTCCTAACAGTGGTTTGTTTCCCTAGTAAGACTCCATTGGGTAAAATTCATATTTCATTTCTCAGTGGTAATCAATTGGAGATAGATATTAGGTTAGGTATGGAGGTTCATGTGTTTATTCCTTCTCAAAACTCTAACAGTCTATCTGGTACAAACATGTATAGGCACCATGCATGCTAGCACAGTCTCTGAGTTCATATGTGCATTTTAACTCTATTTTGAAGGCCTTGTTTCCTGTTTGTCTACCATCCCTTTCCTTCTGCCTCCTCTTCAATAGAGGACCTGTAGGACCTAGCAATGACAAGGTATGTATGCATATGTTTAGGAGACTTCTACTCTATTAGGTTTCTATGAGCACCTTAAACGGATCTTAGTTTTAATCCATCCCCCCACATTGCCTCCTTTGTGCCCCTTTTTCCTCCCTACTCACATGATCCTCCTGTTTTGATGCCCCCATGATACATTCTTCTCCTTCCTAGAGGGACCCATACCTTCCTCCTTCCCCCTTTTACCCTTTCGTGCTTTTCTAAACATTTTTTAAACATGGATTGTAGCTTCTTCATCAATAGTTTAACCACTAACATCATCTGTTAATAGGTAATATAAGAAAATATATACCCATGTTTTTTCTTGATTTTCATTTTTACACTCATGATTTCTTCTCGTGCCATCCATTTTATCTTCAATTTGATTTTTTAAATAGCAAAGTAATATTACATTGGGAAAATTTACCACATTTTTCTTTATCCATTGATGGACACCTAGATTGTTTTCAACTTATGACTATTATAAAAAGAGCAGCAATGAAATTGGTTGAACAATTGTCTCTGTAGCATGATGAAGTATCCTCCTGGTATATGTCAAAAAAAAAAGTATAGCTATATCTTGAAGTACACGGATCCCAGTTGTGTGTCCGTTCTGGGGGTGTTTTAGAGAGGTACAAATCATGATGGGAGAAAAGAAATACCACATGGGCTTGATTTTGAGAGCTTACAGCCTTACCTACTTTCATTTATTTTTTTTATCTATCTTTTATTTGAAGTTAATTATGTAATCTCTTGGCTTTCTGTTCCTCCATGTATGCGTATTGCTGCCATGACTCCATGACATGATAGATTTTATCCCTCTGGAACTTTAAGCACAAATAAACAGTTTCATAAGGTACTTATGGTTATGATACTTTATCAGCAATAGAAATGTAACTAATACAGCTGCTTTCATAAAGTGTTTTTCAGTTAATGAGATAACTGATGAATATAAAGCCCTTATGACCTAATAATTTAAATGTCAAACTTTCTGATTCCATTACAGTTAATTTTCAAATAATCCTTGGAGGTATACTCATCCGATCATAGCATAAGATATTATACAGATGAATGTTCATCTTAGCTGTGAAATTTATTACCTGTCATTTAGTGTATCATATCACTATTCAGTGTTAAATTTTAAAGTTTAATTGTATAGCCAAGAATATATCTAGCCATCTATATTATAGTTTGGAATATGCCTCATCCTGGATTTAGTAGCTCCAGGGTGAAAGAAGGCAGTTGAAGTGTTTGTGTGTACAATGGAGATGATTAAAATCAATCAAAAACTTGTTGGATATAATGGGAGTCAAACAAAATACCCAAAGAAGGGGTGGAGCTGGTATCACTCATCAGTAACTCCAGAGCTAGGAGGCTGAATCAGGTCGATTGCACATTTCAGGCAAACATGCACGTTTCAATAAATAGAAAGACCTCTTTTAAAAGAAAACAAAAAGAAAAAGAAGATAAAAAGAATGGAAAGACCAAGTAATTAACATACTGCTGTACTAAACACAAACATTTTTAAGATTATTCAAGGAATACTGATACTAAAATCCAGAGAAAACCAAACACATATAACAATTAGTAGTAATAGCAACACATGAAAGACTCACTTTATACATGTTTGAATATGCATTTTTGGGCAATCATGAATATTTTCCTCTTCATGGGATAATGAAGGGAAGGCTCTAGAAGAATGGCTGACTAAATTGTGGAATGGAAACTTTTCAGACTCGCCGTGGTATCTTTCATAAATTAACAGTAAGAAATGGATATTTTATCCAAATAGAGACTTTTAATAATAATGACAATATTAATTAAATTAATAATATTTTTTCTAACTTTGAATATATTAATACTTTTTTAGACAAACTTCTTTTGACAAAAAAAAAATATCAAGAGTGGACTAGGACTAAGCCCTTGACTTAGTCCTCAATTTAGGACTCAACAGACTGGCATGGAAGGACTGTTGTAGTTTGAGGCTAGCTAGAGGTACATACTGAGTACCAAGCCAGGGATTATAGAACGAGACACCGACATAAGATGAGAAGGGTTAAGAAAAAAGAAATAATAACTGACTGACTGTAACATTCTCATAGAAATGTTACTGATAACACTTTCAAAAGAGAGCAATAACAAAATGTAACAAACTTGACAATTATTATAATACTGGCTCTTTTCCTTTCTTTTTTTTTCTATTCTTTTATTTTGTCCAGGTTTGTTTATGACAGTCTTTATCTATGTAACCATGACTATGCAGAATTTACTAAGTAAATCGCATGACTTTGAACTTACAGAGATGTGTTTGATGCTGCCTCCTTGGTTTGGGATTAAAGGAGCTCGCTATTATGACAGGCTGATATTACATCCTTAAAGCAACAGAACAAGCCTTGTTGAAGTCACATGAGGAAATTTGCACTGAGAAAGCAATGTGCGCTAAAGTAAAGTTAGATAGGACCTGGGAAGAATTTTCCTTGGGTAAATCACAAGTCATGTACAAGAATGTATTTGGATTTCTGAACAATGAATGTGGAGCCAAGGGATCCACAAGAAAAGCTTGCTAGCTATACTAGCCAAAGCAGCAAGCTGCTGTTCAAGAGGGAGACCTTGCCTCAATGTACATGATGGTGAATGGTCAAGGAGAAAACCTAGTGTCAAACCTGACCTCTACACATGGGAACACATATGAGCAAAGGCACCTCCACACATAATGTAAAACCCACATATATAAACATATCACACATATGATCCACAGGCACACACACACACACACACACACACACACACACACACACAAAGACAGCTTATTAAGCAACTTCTCCTGGTTAAACATTGTTATGCATTGTGATGCTGCTCATAGTGACCAATGATAACGCTCCAGCCCTGTCTTGAACTGTCTTGGGCCTCACTTCACACATCAAATATTTGTTAACTTGCTTGCCAGACGTCTTGAAAATGGTTAAAACATAATTTTGATTTAGTTATCGCTCAGTACTTTCAGGAAAACCCATGCAGCACAATTACAATATAAAATGTGCTTGCAACATTGATACTTTAAATATGTATAGTGAGAACCCAAAGAAAATCATATAGGCATCCTCCTGAATATCAACCTTCATCAGGCGATGAAAGGAGACAGAGACAGAGACCCACATTGGAGCACCGGACTGAAATCTCAAGGTCCAAATCAGGAGCAGAAGGAGAGAGAGCACGAGCAAGGAACTCAGGACCGCGAGGGGTGCACCCACACACTGAGACAAGGGGGATGTTCTATCGGGAGCTCACCAAGGCCAGCTGGCCTGGGTCTGAAAAAGCCCGGGTTAAAACCGGTCTCCCTGAACATAGCGGAGAAGGAGGACTACTGAGACCTCAAGAACAATGGCAATGGGTTTTTGATCCTACTGCACCTATTGGTTTCGGGGGAGCCGAGGCAGTTTGGATGCTCACCTTACTAGACCTGGATGGAGGTGGGTGGTCCTTGGACTTCCCACAGGGCAGGGAACCCTGATAGCTCTTTGTGCTGACAAGGGAGGTGGACTTGATTGGGGGAGGGGGAGGGAAAGGGGAGGCGGAGGTAGGGAAGAGACAGAAATCTTTAATAAATAAATAAATAAATAAATAAATAAATAAATAAATAAATAAATAAGAAAAAAATAAATAAATGTGTATAGTGACAAATAGACACAAAATATGTGAAATATGTGATAGGAAGACAGGACTGGAGAGAGAGCTCAGAAGTTAAGAGTGTTTGATACTTTCTCAGACGCCACACTTTTGATTCCAGCACCCATGTTGAGAGACTCACAATCCCTCGTAATTCCAATTTGTCAAATGAATTTTGAACTACTCAGTATGTATTGTGCATTGACTTTATTCCTTGGTGTTAATCCCTTAAATGAGTTCTAATGCACCCTTTGCAACATAATCATTACCCTTAATTCACTGACAAAAACCCATAACATAAAAAGATGAATTTCTTGTGGGCTGGGTCTAAGCTATCAGGCAACTTTTAGTGGTGGTGTCTAGAGCATGATTTTTCTGGGTGATCAGGGTGTATGAGAAAGCCTCGGGTTATTGTCTTTCCTCAGCAAAATTTATATAATAGCAATATCAGTTAAGCAGTCAAGGTTTATTTCCTCTGGAGAAAAGTTTAAAATAACTTGTATTTTGCAATTAAATAGGATTGTTATTATTAAAATAACTCAGAAGCTGAAAGCAAATTTTGTATTAAGTTCTACTAAAATATGCAATAATGCTAATTCTAAAATAATATTTAATCCATCCCAGGATTGTAATATCCAATTTGAATAGTTACACTGTCTTCTTTAACAATATAATATAAAGTAATACATGCTGATTTATTAAACAAATGAAAAATGAGATGTCGGCAATGTAAAGATCCTACTGCAATATGGCTTATTAAGAAGCCATTTGGAGTAGCCTGTTAAAATATTTAAGTCTTTAATTACAAATCATTTCTCCTAGTTTTATGGGTAGCATAAAGTATTAGCTAAGTGGAGTTTTGCAAAACTACAAACAAAGAGAATTACAGATAACTAAAAAGCAACAAGAATAGTAAAAACAAATTACCTTTCTTTGTAATTATGTGCAAAGTAAGAAAACACAAATCTAAGCAGGTTGAGACAGAAATAAATGGGATGATGGCAAGTTAAGGAGTGAAAATGTTTCAGGGGAATCAACCATGACTGATATTTGCATGGGGTTTAGGCTAGACTCCAACTTTCTTTTTATTTTCCTTTTTCTACCTTGCAAAGATAAACTTGTTTCATTTTGTACCCCATTTGGAGACTTCTTTCTTTCTATCGTGTATTCATATTTTTTAAATGTGTGTGTGTGTGTGTGTGTGCGTGTGTGTGTGTGTGTGTGAAGTGAATGCCACATGCATTTAGATCCCTGTGGATCCCTGTATATCGAGCACAAGGAGCCATATTCCCTGAAGTTGGGGTTAATAGCCGTTGAGCTCTGTATTAGTTGAGCCTCTCTAACATGGTTGCTGGAATTAAACACAGGACTTCTGAAAGACCAACATGGACTTTTTTAGACCCATCTTGGTTTATTGGATGTCAACTGCCTGTCATCTGGAGACAAATGTGAACTATGTTGCCAACTGTTTCTTTAAACCCATTGTTTAGTAAATGATAACAAGCCAGAAAGTAGTCATTTTCTCCTATTTTTATTAAAAATGAAGAGCAAAGAAAAAACACAGGAGAAAAGGATAAAATAAGAGCCAGGATATCTAAAAAAAAAAAACTCATAATAAATCATACCTTTAATGATTTATCCAAAAAAGTCTATAACATGCAAAAGTCTGTTTCTAAATATGTATATTTATCTTAAATAAAAGTTATCCATCTATGCTGAAAGCGCTCACCTCCAAAAGACAAACACCATTTAACAAAACCCTGACACCCGGCATGGAAATCTCTTTTGTGATCTTGACCAAAGTCGTCTAAGAGACTCAGAACATTACAGGCTGTTGCTATTGACCTTGATTGCCTCCCAGATGTAAATGATCTAAAACTTTTAAACAATTTCAAAATGAAAATTCTGTTAACTTGTGCTCTTAGGCACAGTTATAAGAGAAACACACACAGCGCAGGTGATGTGAGATGATCATCTGGATGTTTGAACATGTTTAATCCTGTTGGCTAATAAAACTGATTTGGCTAATAGCCAGTCAGATTAGAGCCACATGGAAAATTCAAGCAAAGATAGAGGGGGAAAAAAGAAGGTAAAGTCTGGTAGACCCCAGCAACCACCTAAGGAGTAAGATAACAGAGCATTAGGGATAAGCCACGGGTCACAGAAAAATACAAAAATTATTAGAAATGGGTTAATTTGTATGTAGAGCAAGCCAGTAAGAAGTTTGAACTAATAGGCAAAACAGTTTGCAGTTAATAGTAAGACTCTGAATGATTATTTTATAAGTGGCTACAGGGACAGCAGGTGAGAAAGAAACCAGTCCAGCATGACCAGATGGAACATAGAAAAGTCTCCTGTTACACAAGGGACATAAACAAGCAATCTGGACTTGGCAGTTCAATTACATTAAGAAAGATACTATATATTGCTAACCTTCTAAATGCTTGCCTCTGTACAACTCTGTAGGTGACATATATGGCAAAATTTATAACCCAGGATCCCTTTTTTTTCATACTGTGGATAAATACAGAACTGCTTCTTTTAACTTATTTTTCTTTGTATTGGTATTGGCTTTGAGAAAAACTAGTTAATGAGTATTTTGTGAATCTAATATATAGTCAATCCAAAGTAATTTCTATTTTTCAAATTCTCATTTTCTATTTTGCTGGCAGCATCATTATTTTATTCTTTATAGTATCTGAGATGCTTTTGACATCTATTAACCTGTGCAAGAATACATTTAGGACATTGAGTGTAATTGACAGGAGGGGGTGTTAGCTTCCACTTGCTATCAAAGGAAGATTTAGAATTTTTTCAATTATGTCTGTTCTGCACACTTAATTCACACTTTCATATTTGGGATCAAAAGGGAAGATAAAACATCAATCTTGATACTGTATGGTATTCACAATGATTTTTGAATGATTATACTTTTAAAAATTGATAGTATATGAATGTCTAGTCTCTTATCCACTCATCTTAAATTCCAGTCATTTTTCACACCAGTCAAAAATGATCATCATCAATGTTTGGTGCAAAGCTTCTTAGGAGATATCTTTATAGGATCTAAGATCTGCCACAGTAATGATAAAACTCACCAATAACCAAATCAACCACCAACAAATTAGAAGTCCAGAGGAAATTCACAGAAGATACCAGAAGAAGACGATGAGAAAGTTGCTTGTAAATTCAAGAAAGCAGAGAGTTCAGGCAGTATGTAGAAAAGAAAGTGGAGCAGAGGACAGCATACACTTAATGGTGTCTATAGTTAAAAACAACATTGTGAATATTAAGAAAAGGACAGTAGCAAAATTTTTGGCCTTGGTGGTTTTCTTAGAAAGCACAGCAAATAAGTAATCTTGAGTTCTTTGAGGTGCTATTATATCAAGTGAAATAATTACACTTCATATTTCAGTATAGGAAACTCTCGAATAATGCTAACTGAAGAAGCTGTGTTGTAAGGCTAGTATTTCAGTCTCAGCTGGTGTCAGTGAAGAAGAAAATTTTGGGAGAGTTTGGGATGTGTAAAGAACCAAGACAAGAAAAACGGCATAAAAAATAGGAGCCCAGACATTTCAAGATAGAAAAAATGGATTCCTACATATGAGTGGCTGCCTAGATGAGGATGAAGAAAGGGAAAGGGGAGGTAGACTGAAAATGAATAAGGAGGTAAAGTGGATAGTTCATGGTAAAAAGGGTCCCAACGATGGGAAATTAATCAAGTGGTCACAGTGTTAATGAGAACCAGGGCTGCTATTAGAACCAAGTGACTCCTTCCCAGTTAAGGGAGCTTTCTGTTATTTTTTTTTTTTTGCTTACCTTTCTGAGTCTATACTTTGACAATGAAAATAATTAAATTTAAGATGAACTGCCTATTTATAGAAAAAGGCTATATTTAAAAGACCACATTTTTTCTCATTATCCAAGGCAAGTAAGTGCAGGTGTTTGAGTAAAATAGAATAGGATGTTAACAACTCCCTCAATGCCTGAAGTACTTGATAACAAATCGACATTGGTTGCCCTTGTTTAACCTTAGAGCAGATATCACTTCCCTTTACCTATGAGTGAGCTGATGATAAATTTTCTGTTTCATATTCTTTGGATTATTTTATTTTAATGCAAATAAACACAAGGTCAATGGTTACCACCGCTAAATGTAAACCATTTATCAGCAACTCAAGCTGTTATGCCTAATTAGAGTTTAGGGAAGGGTAAACAAGAACAAGAAACAAGATTTAGTGGTGTCTTTTTGAAGTTTTTTTTTTTTTTTTTTAACTGAGTGATGAAGCCAAGCTTCATTACCACTGATAGGATTGAACACGGAGGGCATGGGTTTGAGAAGTCACAAGTGGGAAAATAGGAGGTTTAATTTGTTACCTTCTAATTGTCCAGCATGAAAATTCAGACTAATATGGTTTGCTGTATTTAGAGCCTCTGAAAGGTCACTGTGAACACCCCATCCAAAAGTTACTTCACCCAACTGCTGACATGATCCTAGCACACAGGACACACCATGAAAACCCTGATTAACCATACCCCCAATCAGCAGAAAATAGTCTAAAGAACTATGTCCATATTCCCAAATGTTTAAAGGGGGATATGTTATAGAGATGTATACTTTGCACTGGTATGAAACTTGGTTTATTAGTACAAATTTAATGTCAATTTTGTTATATGTACATTTCTGCTCTTAATTAAGGTATTGTGTTTGTAAAGCTCATTAAAAATGTATTGTATAATTAAGAAATATAGATTAATAGTCATTAATAATAGTTAAGTCAGTGGTCATGTTACTTAGATTTTCTAGATGTACAGATATATATTTCAGATGGGTAAACATTCTTCAAACCAATCAAAGACTACAGACTATGGCATTTAAAATGTTTTAAGAAGTTAGGACCTTTCATGGTGTTGAGAAACATCTGCTCCTGGCAGCACCAAGCTACTTCAAGAGGAAGATAGGCACAGACGAGTCTTCTTATGACATTGGTTAGCCATTTGTTTAAGAAATTGCTCTTTCCTGGACTTTTTGATGAACTGTACATGCAGGACCCACAGAAAAATGACTGTTGAACTTGCCTAAAGGTAAGAACGATCCATTGGAGTTCCTGCTTCATGAAAGAGTCTGTCAGATATTCTGTAGAACACAGAAGAAAGTGACTGACAAACTGTTTTTTTTTTTAAAAAAATGCATTGTACTATCTTGTTTTACTGGAGATCACATTAAATAGTAATGAATTATCAAGCTAAGGAAAAGAACATCAAAAATATTTTAAATAATTTAAAGCTGTAGGCAAAATACTTCACCAAGGAAGTAAATAATAAAAAGACTACAAAAAGTCTATGTTTTTTTTCTCAGAATTCTCTGATAATTTGTTACCAAATAAAAGCTTAGAGATTTACTATTCTTTAACTGTAAAAATTCACGTGAATAGAAACCAGATACATACTAGAAATTAAGGAGCATACCATAAATATGATTGGATGGGTCCCTGTGGTTAAAGAGTTCTCAGGCACACCACTCATCAGAAGAAATAAAGGTGAGGTTTCCATGACAAAAACCCACAAAAACTAATGATCCTAATATTTGGCTCTTAATGGATAACAACTTGAAAATTTAGCTAAGACATTCATCCTGGATATTAAGAGGAAAGAAAAAGCAGAAACTCTGAGTCAAGTTAGAGAACTATTTCACGTCATCTGTCTGAGTTTCTGTTGTTTGCAGAAACAGAGAATAATTACCACCAAAATAATGAAAAGGTCAAACCATGTTATAATAAATGAAGTGAGCCTGCACACAGTGCCAGCTTCTCTATCTTTAATTGGCATTTGTTTTAAAGAAGCATGGTGACATTTACACTTCAATTATATATGATAGGAATACTAACCAAGTTGAAAATAAACAGAAGCTGAGACTATAAATTGTGTACTTGGAATAGAACAAAAAGAACAGAAGCTTTACATTTCATATCAAACCCAAGGACATCTGAATTCTCCAAAATATATTGACTCAATCAACTAAGTCTTGCAGGCTACATTAAAAAGGTTTATATCAATATAAGCAATTGTTTTTAATTTAGATTTCTTCTCTCTCTCTCTCTTCTCTCTCTCCTCTCTCTCTCTCTCTCTCTCTCTCTCTCTCTCTCTCTCTCTCTCTCTCTCTCTCTGTGTGTGTGTGCTTGTGGAGGACATCACATCACACAGCACATACATAGATGTCCAATGATAGCAATATGCATATGGTTTTCTCTTTCTAACTTCACATGGGATCCAAGTCCTCAGGTTCACAAAGCAAGTCGCTTCACCCACTGAGAACATCAATGGATGATTGTTTTTAAATGATAGATTACTTTATACAAATTGGAAAATGAAGAACTTATCTTTTCTGCTGATAACTTTTGTATTTGGGAGTAAGCTGATTTTCCTCCTAAACATTGCATTTATTTCTCATTTTTCTTAGACAACTCACGTGTATTCATAGCATCTGATAAACAGTCTCAGCTACTTAGAATGAACCTATATCCCTCCCAAATACAACTTACATTGTGCATTTTTTATCCTTTCTCGAAGAGTTTTAAGTATTTTTAAATTGTTCCTCTCTCTGAGCAATAATAGAATGTGTCATTTACATCCAGTGTGGTAGGAATAAAAAATGCCACAGAAATCAAAGGACTCTATTCATTTTATGTTGACATCCTTAAAAGTAAGGTCAAAAGGAGCATGATGCTTCCAACTGCATGCCAGTATGTGAACCCTTGAGGACCTAGAGGACAGAAGCAACATTGTCTGTTTGATGATGAGCTCACCTGAACAGTTTTAGCCCATAAGAAGGTAGAGACAGTGGCCACTTTGCTATGATTCTTGATGTGGTTGCTTGCAGTTTCCAAAATATAATAATCGACAACCTAATTTAAACGTGAACAAAAGTTGTACTAGATACAACAAAAAAGATAATAAACTTATAGTATATAACCTCTACAAAGATATTTATGGCATGCTTATTTATAATTTTACCAAACTAGAAATAATTAAGCTGACATTGCAAAGGTGTATTACAGTCAGAATAGAATATTACTCAATATTAAATATAAATGAGCTATCAAATAATAAGACAAAGAAAAGATTTAAGTGAATGTCATTAAGGGGTAGATGTTCATCTCAAAATACTAAACAGTGTGATTCTGGCGATATGACATTTGGTCAATATAAAACTATAGATTAGAAAACAATGAGTAGTTTCCAATATTTATGGGAAATGGGGGTATGAAGAGACAGAATAAAGCCTGTCTTTAAGAGAGTGAAACTATTGTGTTTTAATGGACAAGTATTAGTATACTGTGTAAAAATACTGAGAAATCCATCCAGAAGAAAATGCAATGCTAACTGCATGCTTTGGGTAGTGATAAAATGAGCTTGTAAGACCATAACGTGTTTGTGGACACATGCTTGTGAGAATTCTTTACATTCTACTTAGTCTTTGATTTTTTTTAAGTGAACCTAAGAAGTAAAGATGAATATACATGACAGACACAAATCAAATAAAAGGCAATTTGAGAACAAAATCAATTTAAAGAGAAGTGGTATAATGAAAGATTGTTGAAGTATACAAGTAAGTAACTTATTGAGAAGATAAAATCAAACTCCTTGTGAAAACTTTAATAACATTAACAAATATGTCAAGGTTTTCAAAGAAAATGGAGGAATATTATAACATAAATAAAATTCATTAAAATATAATGATAAATAAAAAATGAAACAGAAAACCTAAAATAGGTATTATATTTAAAAGATAAGATAAGTTAGTATGTAAATAACCCAGATTTCTACCAAAATTGACACATTGACCTTTCTATATGATTTATAACAATTTCAAGGAAAAATTAACTCCAATGTTTTATTGTTTATTCCACAGAATAAAGAAAAGATATAACAAATGCAATGCTCATTTTGTGAAGCTAATGAATTCTTGAACTTAAAACTATGCAAAATTATACACAAAATGAACTTGATATATAACTTCATGCATATACATGGTGTCAGAAAATCTATACTTTATATTCCTCTTCATGTACAAACCAGTACATTTGCATATACCTTATCATATTTATATAAAATTCATCTCAACATTTCAAGGAAATTTAAAAATGATAAATTGAACAATGTTTATCATGCTAGTGGAATATAAAATCACACGGTTATAACATAAAAACAAAAAGTACTTGATTCATTTTAGCAATTGTTAGTAAACAGAGCAAGCTAAATACTATGAAAAATTGCAATATTTCTATTTTTGCATAATCTTTGTACATTTAATGGTTACATAATATTTGCCAACTTTGAATCTTTTTAAAATAGCATATTTCAAGATACTACTATAAGGAAAAAGTTTATTGGAAAGAAAGATAAAACCAACTTTTATTATTTGTTTAAACTCTGCTAAAGGTGATAAAATATTAAAATTAAATAAAAAATATGCTGTTACACACCACATTAACTTAAAACAAGACAACTATAAATAAATGGGACCTCCTGAAACTGGGAAGCTTCTGTAAAGCAAAGGACACAGTCAATAAGACAAAAAGGCAGCCTACTTAATGGAAAAAGATCTTCACCAACTCCACATCAGACAAAGGACTGAACTCCAAAATATATAAAGAACTAAAGGAATTATACATCAAAATTCTAAATAACCCACTTAAAAATGGGGTACAGAACTAAACTGAGATTCTCAACAGAAGAATCTCAAACAGCCAAAAGATACTTAAGGAAATATTCAACATTCTTAGCTATCAGGGCATTGCAAATCAAAACAACTCTGAGATATCATCTTACATCTGTCAGAATGGCTAAGATCAAAAACATCAATGATACCTTATGCTGGAGAAGATGAGGAGTAAGGGGAACACTCATCCATTGCTGGTAGGAAAGCAGTTTTGTGCAACCACTTTGGAAATCAGTATGGCTTTTCTCAGAAAGTTGGTAATCAACTTATTTCAGGATCCAGTAGTACCACTCTTGGGCATATATCCAAAAGATGCTTAATCATACTACAACGACACTTGTTCAACTATGTTCATAGCAGTATATTTTGTAATAGTAAACAATGTACATATCTCTAAACTGGAGAATGGATAAAGAAAATGTGGCACATTTACACATTAGAGTACTACTCAGTGGTAAAAAAAAATGACATCTTGAAGTCTGCATACACATGGATGGAATTAGAAAACACTATCCTGAGTGAGGTATCCCTGACCCAAAAAGATGAATATGATATGTACTCACTCATAAGCAGATACTAAACCAAGGACGTCAAGCCTATAGTTCAAGATTTAAGAGAAGCTAAGTAACATGGTGAACCCTAAGAAAAACATATGCATATCCACATGGAAAGTCAAAACAGACAAGATTACCTGATAAAATTGGGAGCATGGGAGTAGGGGGAAAACGGAGGATGGCAGGGAAAGAGCAGAGGAGAATAAGAGGGTGAAGAGTACTTGAGGGAATTCAATAGTCGGGAAGGAGGAAGGACAGATGAGAGCAAGGAAAGAGATATCATGATTGAATGGACCATTACAAGGTTAGCAAGAAACTTAGCTCTAGAGAATTTCCCAGGAATTCACAAAGATAAACCCCAGCTAAGACCCTAAGCAATAGAGAAGAGGGTGTTCGATCTTGACTTGTTCTGTAGTCAGACTGATGAATATCTGAAGTATCATCATAGAACCTTCATCCAGCAGCTGATGGAAATAGAGGCAGAGATCCACATCAAAGCATTGGGCTGAGCTCCCAAAGTCCAGTTGAAGAGTGGGAGGAAATAAGAATTTGAGGTCAAGACCATGACGGGTTGACCAACTGAAACAGTACACCCGAGCTAAAGGAAGCTTATCAACTCCAGCCGGACTGGGAAGGAACAAGTGTAAGACCAAATTAATCCCTCTGATTGTGGCTGACAGTTTCATGGTTGGGGCATACTGAGGGGACTCTAGCAGTCACACCAGGATTTATGCCTACTACATGTATTGACTTTTTGGGAACCTATTCTCTTTGGATGGATACCTTGCTCAGCCTAGATATAGTAGGGAGGGTCTTGGACCTTCCCCGAAGCAATGTGCCTTACTGAGGATTGAATAGGGTGTTGTGCCAGGGTATGTGAAGGGAATGGGAACAGGAGAGAGAGAGGGAATTTGTATTGGTATTATAATGAAAAAAAATAGATAACTAGAAATTATAATTAAAAGAGAATATATGTATATTTACAGAAGTAAACAAATCATTTTATAGTGAAATGATAAAATTATATTATAAGTATTTTTAAATTAATGGTTGTCATTAAGTTTCTAAAACAAAGATCAGAAACCTTGCTCCCTAAGATGATAGCCATGAGGTAATGCTGTTTTTAATAGGAACCTGTCTGGTTTTTCAGTATGTGTTATGATCTCTATTGTAACTACTTACCTCCATACTTTGGATAGGAGGAAAGCTATACAATACGTACAGAAATATGGATACAATTATAAGCAAATAAAATTTGATTTATGGGAGCAAAAAATGGAGTTTTGTATATTATTTTATATCTTAAAATATTGAAAGTTATTTTTCTTTTATTTTTTATAATTCCTCTGAGAATTTCATGCAATAGTTTAATCATATTAAAAGGTCCCCATAGTCTACCAAAGGGTCAACATTTTTTAAAAGTATGAAGTTCAAAGTCTCTTCTGAGACTCAAAGCAATCTCTTAACTGTAATCTATGTAAACAAAACCTTAAAAAGTCATATATTTCCAACATACAATGGCATGATTATTGGTGTGGGAAGTTCTTCTGTATATGTGTTGCTTTTATTGGTTAATGAATAAAGAATCTGCCTTAATTTGTGTTAAGGTAGAGTAGAGCTAGGGGGGTGGGGACTAAACTGAATGCTGGGAGAAAGAAGGCAGAGTCAGGAGATACCATATAACCACCAGAGGGGAAAGATGCAAGCTTTCAGCTGGAACTTTACTCATAGGCCAAGAACCTTGTGCTAAAATATAAAATAATGTGAATGGGTTAATTCTAGCTAGCAATATGCTTAAGCTATTGGCCAAACAGTATTGCAAATAATATAGTTTTTGTATAAATATTTTGAGGCTGAGCAGCCGGGAACAAACAAGCAGTCTCCTACTATATATTAACATTCTAAGAAGGAGGAAAGAATCATAGTGAGGCATATTGGAATGAAGTCATACAGAAAAGCAGTTGGACAAACTGCAAACTCTGCATCTACACATGTTTGATGTCAAAGTATTCTTCAGAACTCCAATTCATTTCAGATTTGTCGACTGCAACACACTTTTCTATCTTGAACTGGTTATAAAGCAGGTGGGAAGAGTTCCTTGTCAGGTATCCTATGACTATGGAATCTGCAATATTTTGAGATTTCTAAGAAGACAATCCAGGCTTCACCTTCACAGTTTAACACACTGGTTTCTCCAGGACTCAATGCAGAGACACTCCTGATAATGCCTGGCCTCAAGGCTTTCCATAGCCATGTAATGAGATTCCATAACCTCTTTCTTGTATTCTTGATTCTAAAAATCAAAACCACATGGTCAAAACTATCAAGTTCTTCCACTTTCTCAGGCTGAACTTGGCCCCTTTGTTCAAATACATTTCACCAGCTTTCTACTTTTGATGGTTTCCTTCACTATTCAAGTTTTCATTTAATTCCTTTCTTAAGTTGCACGTTTAGTTGTGTGAGGTCTTGCAATGAGCTTACCACTCTTTATTTCACTTGGTTTTTGGCCTTTCTTTAAACTTTGTATTTCCTTGAGCAATAGCCTTAGCTCCATTGTACATCCTATTGCTCCTTTCCTCCTCAAACTGTAAACATTGATGTTTTCCTTGCTCAGTTTGTTATCAGAAGACTGCATAAGAGTGACCACTTAAATCCGCATGATAGTGTTGGAGTTCCTTCTGTTTGTGTGTTGCTTTTCATTGGCTACTGAATAAAGAAACTGCCTTAAGGGCAGAACTTAGGTAGGCAGAGAAGACAGAACTAAATGCTGGGAGGAAGAAAGGCAGAGAACGGGAGAGACACTGTGTGACCCTCATTCCATATTATCAAAGGGACGAGAAGGAATTTCCTAGAAGAATGTTTAGAAACCCAAGACTAGCTTCATGCTCCCAGGAATGATAGTTCTCCACCGCCCAAACTCGTGAGAATACAAAGCACAGAGTTAGGATGCCTGCCCCACCATCTGGTGATAAGGATGTCCTGACTGAGGGCTGTACCTGTGCCACCCCGACGCCTGACAGCCCAGATGGGATGCTTGTGATTCTTGCTTGCCTTTAAAAAAGCTAACCCCACCAAGGAACACTTAGCTCTTCCCTGCCTCTCTGTGGAGGAGAGTGTGGAGACAAGCTCTGGGCTAGCTCGAATTACGCTAATTAAAAATTAAATCTTGTTTATTGCAGTCTATTCTTTTCTGATTTCTGGTGGTCTCTCTGGGGGTCGTCATCTGGGCACACAACATCATGAAGCCGTCAGAATCAGATATGTTGAATCTTTCCTGGTAAGCCACTACCACATGGTGATACACAGATTAATAGAAATGGGCCAAATCAAGGTGCAAGAGTTAGCCAATAAGATGTTAGAGCTAATAGGCTGAGCAGTGATTTAATGAATACAGTTACTGTGTAGTTATTTCAGAGCTAAGCTATAGCCGGGTAGCCAGATGAACAAGCAGGCCCTTCTCCTCCAACACACATGACACACTCAATACTAGGTTGTCTCAAAATCTCCTCTGCCAAGGCCATTAATCCAAAACTCCTCAAATTATTTGGGCAAGTGAGCAAAGCTGACACATCTTGGATATAATATCATAGGAAAGGTGTCTAGGGAATTTATTAATATTCTTCTCCTCTGAAACCTGCTGAGTTGTGTGCTGTCATAATCTAAAATACTGTCAGCACCACTGTCTTCCATCCTCTTGCTAATATGCCCCATTAAGACTCAATCTCAAAAAATAATTGCAATTGCATATGTTTACTGAGAATTTTCTTATATCACACAGATTGTGTATACAAAGCCTTAAACTTAAATTACAATGTATATGGAGATAAAAATCATATTTCAATAAGTATGATATAGATAACAGTTACGGTTTTAAAATAAAGTTAACATAAATCATATACACATAAACAACAACAATGGACTCAACAGGTGATATTCATATATTTGTGCATGTATGTGGACATGAGTGCAACTATAAAAAAAGGAAGACATCAAAATGAGGGGGGAAATAGGAATTTAAGTGAGGAGACATGAGGGTCATTAATGATTGGCAAACAAAGGTGTAAATTGTATGTTTGTTTAGATTTTAATTAGCATATACCAAATGAATAATAAAATATAAATTGAGATCTTTGATCCATATAAGCAAATATATAAAGAGACTTTTGGCCTTGTAAATTCATAGAAAACACTAAGATCAGTTAATATGTTAATAATGCCATGCTCATCCATTGCAGACACACCATTCCATGCCATATACATCCTCCTTACTGTACTTCAGAGCCATACTACCCTCCATTTTGTGTAAGTATTCTCATTTTGAAAAACAGTTTGTTATATAACCTGTAAGGTTTACATTTTTAAATTAGTTTTTCAAAAGAAATATACTGTTCTGTATACATTGATGTTTTTTGAAGTATCAAGTAACTTTTATTACCTGTTTACTTATTCTCAAACCACATTAAAAATGCCACAAAAGATAAATCCAAGATTGAATAATAAGTATGTGTTTAGAATTTCCAAGAAAATTCAAAACTACATTTTCCTGCAATACTTTCAGCATTTCTGGTTTCATAGTGAGGATTCAGATATGTTTGAATTTGATTTTTGGGCAAGGTGCTAGATACGAAACTCATTTCATTATGCTACACACGGACAGCCTGACTTCCCAGCACTTTAAACTTCGCCATGAATCTACTTGGCTTTAATCAGTCAGAGGCTTTCCATTACTATTTCAATCTTCCTACTTATCATGGGTTGGTTTAAGTTATTGATTTCTTCTTGAATGAATTGTTTTGATTTGGATGAATCTAGAAATCCATCCGTTTATTTTATGTTTTTAAATAATATAATAAAGGTTTATACAATATTGTCTTAAAATATTCTGTGGTTTTTGCTATCTATTGTAATGTTTTCCATTCATTTCTGATTCTGTTGATTTTGGTCATTACTTTCTTTCTCTAGGACACAGTGAAAGCAGACCTGTGAGGGAAACACATAGCTCTCATATTCATGAAAATATCAGTACTGGTGCAGGTAAATGATGTAGATGTAACTCAAGAACTTCAAAAAATAAAAAACAAACTAAGTTCAAGTTGAGGAAATGTGAAGAAATGGCAAATATTAGGGCAGAAATAAAAGAAGTAGAAAGATTGGAAAACAAAGAATCAAGAAACTTAAAAGCATGTTCTCTGAGAGAAAAATATATACAAATTTTTGAAATGTGATTAAAAGCTCCTCAAATGAACATATGTTGCAGTTTGCCATGATGAATAAAGCAGAAATACAGAATAATCTAACTCTAAAATTAATTTTTAATGAAAATATAACAAAATTCAAGATTTATATTGTGAACTCATGATTAATTGATTAATTGGAGTCCGTCTTATTTTTGTGAGCATCCACTGATTTCCAAGCTACAGGAGCAATAAACCACTTGTTTAGATGCTGACCTGCTGCCTGGAGTTCATTCACTTCTCACCCCCTGTACACCAGGGGTTCTCGTGAGAGATAATTGCTGTTACACTCAAGAGAAACCTATGTACTATACTGACGTCCAAGCCATACATAGTGTGCTAAGGTGTGTCTGATACAAGTTCAGTTTGCCGCTACCATGTGAATTTTACTTTTTGTGTCGTACATATTATTCTACGAGAATAGCCATTAATGCTACTATTCCTCCCCTGACTTTGAAGTGCAAAAGATAACATTCATTTTCTTTTTCTTATCTCCTTAATGTGGTAAATTCTTACCTCATTATTACATTAGGCTAAAAGATCTAAACAATTAGTATCTATTCTGACCCCAGAAATTATATTCATTAGTGTATAATGAACTTAAGTCTTAAGCAAACTCATGAATTACTAGAAAGATGAAAGTGTTGGTAAAGTCATTGGATTGTTCCCTGTAGTGCTTAGTGCAGCCATTCATTCATTCCCTCTGTCCTTTAGAATTCTAAAATGTTTCATATCTAAGTCAAAGGGTTGTATGTTAAGTGATGCTGTAAAATGATACAGAGAATACAATCAAGGCAAACACCTCTCAGGTTAGATTCAATAATATAAGTGTCATTCACTTTCTTGTGTGTTATAAACACAAGAAGCCCTCCTTTGCCCTTGAGCAAAAGTCATTTCCCCTCCCTTACTCGTTCTTATCGTACTGAATAATAACGTTCACATGCCTAATGCCATCATTATCAATAGCAAAGTATCAATGACAATAATAAATAAAGGCTGCTCAGAAACAAAATATGTTTTGTAGCCTAACAGTTCAAAGTGTTATCCTGCCAGATGGAAAACTTCGTTGAGTTTTCATTTCCTAGGAAATATGTAGAATCAGAATAATTCCACACTTGTTAGAATGGAAAGAAAAGGAAATAGAGGGCAGGTCAAAAAGAGTGTATTATTACTTGTAGGAAAGAGCATTTCTCTCTGGATATATACAACGTCACTGCTGCTGTTTTTGTAAGGCATATTGCAGGGTATCTGCAGCGTCTTGTCAGGAAGGCTGGGAATTAATGCAAACAAAAACAACAAACTCTAATTTAATTGACATTAAGAGGTGTGTTTATTTGACAAGAGGTGCTAATAGTTACAGAATCCAAGATAAGGCTGGGGTTGGCGACTCTAGAAATATTTTTAGAAAAATCTTGAATTTTTGTACCTTGTTTAATTTATGTACGTGGTCTAAATGATCATGTGCCACCAGATTTTCCCAGGCTTAGGCCAACCTTTCTGTTATTTACACAAATGATATTTTGAATACAGAATCCTCAAATTCTGTGAGTCCCATTATCATAAGCACACCTGACTTCTCATATGTGATATAGGATGCAAATATATACATTTAAAATATTTCCATCTATTGTCTGGCCTGACTTTTATTGACATTCTCACTTATTATTTATTAACATAACTAAACATGTAATAATGCTACAGGTATTCCACAAAAAAATCTTTTGTGTGTAATGGGATGAATAAATGTTGATGAAAATTCCCTATTTTTTTCATGAGAAAGAATTTTATTCCTAAGTGAATTAGTTAATTTTGACTAATAAGCAAATACAATAAACTGGGTAGTTTTCAAGACGAATGGTTTTTAGAGACCTGGAACATGAAAGTCCAATATTAAAGCACCAACAGTGTTTGGAAAGACCTTCAGGTTTGAGATCTGGCTTCCTACTTTAGCTCTGTGATGCCATGTCTTATACAAAAACCCACATCCACCCCTGTGTACTGAAAGAAATTTTTTTTTTGTTTGTAAGAAATGTCAGTCCTATTTGACTTGGGAAATGCCTTATTTCCTTATTTAACCTTAATTATCTCAGAGTTTCTGATTCTGAATGATCACACACGTCGGGTGAAATTTCAATAGATGAAGTTGAAGTTGATAAAACGTGAGCGACACAATGATACAATAATCAATTAAAGTTTCACTTTCCATATAAAAGAGGGAAATGATGTATTTGGGGATGTTCTCACAAGCCCTCCTTTTTACTCTTGTTACTTCTCAAAACTGCATGTAGAGGGAATACTATTTGTTCTTAAGTTATATATTAATGATTCCCCTGACACACAATCGGTAAATGTAAATCTGAGTGGACCATTGTGACACACATTTTCTACTGTGTGTAATTTCTTCTTGTTGTCTTTATTCCAATTGATAATCTTGGGATATATTCATATCTGCTCAACCAAAACAGAACAGAAGCTTGATCACTATTTGCAAACAGGTCGGTGAGAATCAGCCAGTTGAGTTCACATCTAACTGAGCGCATGAGTGAGTGACAAGGAATGCTGCGTGAGAATGTTGGACTCTCCAATTAGGGACAATAGCTAGGAAAGACATTTGATTCTCTAGGCTCAGCCACTAATAACTGTTTTGGGGCATCTGAATACTGTTCACACTAACTGCACATGTCTCTTGGCTCATCACAGGGAGGTTAAATCAGAAGCCACAGACTGTCTTCTGAGATTTACCTCCTTTTATGCTTTCTTATCTTAATTTAGTCTGTATATATTACATCATTTCTGATTGGTAAGTTTTTCTGTGTAGTTCATGTACCACTCCTCAATCTTACTACCTAAACACCAAATATTTGCATGACTACTTCCTATTTAAATTACACAAATACAGTGGAATGATCAAATAAGGAAATAAATGATGTTTGTAATAATATAATTTGTTTTAACCTTGGGAACAGAGGAATACCTACTCTGTTATGTCACCCCTCTCCACATACTGAATTTGAATAAAATAAAGCCTGACTGTGTTAGACTAAGAAACTGACATGTCCCAATGCATTTTTATGCTAAGTGAATATTTCTTTGCATAAAACTTTAGGGTTCACTCATTCTTTCTCAACAACTTCTATGGGCATATCATATTAGCCATTGAAACAGCTATTGATGTAAATAAAATATATTTAGTTCTGGGCCTCATAGGACTGTCCTCCTATCATGCAGTCACATCAAATGCAAAGCCCCAGCCAGGATCATTGTTCTCAACAGTAAGTACAATATATGGGGAAAGACTATGTGATTAGCTTGATAGAGATATTTATACTGCAGAGGGCTCCTCTGAGAACTATAAGAGGTGAGAACTTTAATTTAGTAAATGAGTATAGAAGGGGCATTTACAACCTAGGAAAGAATCTGTTAAAGACTTTTCATAAGGGCTGGAGAGATGGCTCAGAAGTTAAGAGCACTGACTGCTCTTCCAGAGGTCCTGAGTTCAATTCCCAGCAACCACATGGTGGCTCACAACCATCTGCAATGAGATCTGGTGCCCTCTTCTGGCCTGCAGGCAAACATGCAGGCAGAACACTATACGTAATAGATAAGTAAATAAATGAAAAGAAAAAAAATTAAAAACGTTTAAGAAAAGACTTTTCATAGAATTGCCATTTTTACTATGTTGATCCTCCCAATCCAAGAGCAAGGGAGGTCCTTCCATTTTCTGGTATCCTCATCAATTTCTTTCTTCAATGCTTTAAAGTTCTTGTCAAATAGATCTTTCACTTCCTTGGTTAGAGTTACCCCGAGATATTTTATGCTGTTTGTGGCTATTGTGAAAGGTGAAGCTTATCTGATTTCCCTCTCTGCTTCCATATCCTTTGTGTATAAGAAGGCGACTGATTTTTTGGAGTTGATCTTGTATCCTGCCACATTACTAAAGGCATTTATCAGCTGTAAAAGTTCCTTGGTGGAGTTTTGAGGGTCACTTATGTACACTATCATATCATCTGCAAATA
>NW_026067953.1:2741676-2785172 GCF_014885135.2 Alexandromys fortis | reverse complement strand
AGGGGGGAGGACCTTGGACTTTCCACAGGGCAGGGAACCATGACTGCTCTTTGGATAGGAGAGGGGGGGTGAGAGGAGTGGGGGGAGGGGGAGAAGAGAGGGGGGAGGGGGAGAAGATTGGGGGGAGGGGGAGGGAAATGGGAGGCTGGGAGGAGGCGGAAACTTTTTTTTCTTATTCTCAATAAAAAAAAAAAGAAAAAAAAAAGAAAAGACTTTTCATAGGGTAACTATAAAGAAAAGGTTATTATAGAAACTGATAGTAATATGAGACGAGGAGGCAGATGGAGTTGGTAATAGATAAGGATCACTTAACAGGAGTCTTAAGGCTAAGTGAAGGGACTGTGAATTTATTATTTTTCTTTCCATGTCCAGCATCCAGTGAGATGTTATTTTGTGATCCTGACTACCAGTCATTAATATAAAAGGCCAGGTATCTTAGTTATGGTTTCTATTGCTGTGAAGAGACACCACAGCCACGGCATTTTCTTTTAATTAAAAATTTTCATATGTTTTACATACCACCCACAGTTTCCCTCCCTACTCCATTCCTGTTCTCTCCCTCCACCTCCTGTCTGTCTCTCTATCCACCCCTCCTCCATTCAGAACAAGTCAGGCCTTCCATGGGCATCCACAAAAGCCATATTATATTGAGGCAGAACTAAGTTCCTTTCCCTGCACCAAATTGTCGAGGCATCCCTGCATTGGGAATAGGTTCCAAAAGACCAGCTCATGAGCCAGGGTCAGGTCCTTATTCCACTGCTAAAGGCCCCATAAACAGACCAAGATACACAACTGTCCCCCAACCGCAAATGGTCTATGTTGGTCCCATGAGGGCTCCCTAACTATTGGACCAGAATCCCTGAGCTCTCATTAGCTCAGGTCAATTGTCTCTGTGTGATTCCCTATAATGATCTTGACCCCCCCCTCACCCTTGCTAGTATAATTCCTATCCCTTTCGTCTACTGGACGCCCAGAGATTGGCCCAGTTATTGGTCGTGGGTCTCTTCATCTGCTTCCAACAGTTACTCGATAAGGGCTTTCTATTGACAATTAGTGGGCAAGCAGGTGAGATACTTGTCTCCAAACTGGAATACCACCTCTGCTACTCACTGAACTCTGTTTTTCCAAGACCCACTCTGCTGCCCAGCCTCATGTGCCTGAAGATTTTCTCCGTGAGCAGTCCTTACCTGCAATCCTGGCAGACAACATGTGCAAACCACACAAACTCTAACAACAGGCACAGGCACAGCCTACACCAGTTGGAAGAACAGACTGCATAGACCACAGGCACGAGCCACAATAGTTGGAAGAACAGACAGTAAATGCCAGTGTAAGAATGCATTCAACACCCTCCATATATGGGAGACAATGGAAAACATGGACTATCTGTGAGGTACATGGTAGAAGAACAAGGATCCATCCCTGGTACATGAACTTATTGGATACCATTTCCTATAGTGGGATGCTATGTTCAGATTAATGCAGACGGGAGGGGCTTGGTCTTGCCCCAACTCAATGTGCCAGACTTTGTTAACTTCCCATGTGAGCCCTTACTCATTGGGAGGAGTGGATGGGCGGTTTGAGAAGGGGTTGGTGGGGGAGAACTGTGGATGGAATGTAAAATGAGTTTAAAAAATAAATTAAAATTTAGAAAAGAATACATTCATCAACCAAAATGCAATATGACACCACTAGAAACCAGTGATCCTACAATAACAAGACCTGAACATTACAATGCAGCTGAAACATAAGAAAACAACATTTAAAATAACTTTATGAAGATGATAGAGGCTCTTAAGGAAGAAAGGAAAAATTCACTTAAAGAAATTGGGGAAAAGACAAACAAACTTTGGAAGAAACCATGGCAGCTCTTAAAAAAAAAATTTAATTGAGGAGGCTGCTTACAGTTCAGAGGTCAAGTCTATTTTCATCATGGTGGGAAGAAAAGGCATGTGTAGGAAGACATGCTGCTGGAGAAGCAGCTGAGAATCGTATATCTTGCAAGGAACAGAAAGTGATCCATGATACCAGTTAGTATCCTGAACATAGGAAACCTAAAAGCCCACCCCCACAATGATGTACTTCCTCTAACAAGGCCATACTTATTCCTACAAAGTCATACTTCCTAATAGTGCCACTCCCTATGAGCTTATCAGGGATAATTATATTCAAACTCTTACCAGGTAAAAGCAATGCATGTACATCAAAAATAGCAAATAAGTTTATTGGAGGCATTACCATCCAGAATGGAATGATAGGTAGAAAGAAAAGTGAGCATTTGAATGTTATGTTAAAAATAAAAAAAAATATTTTCTATAACAATAGAAACTATAGTAATATTTTCTATTGCAGATCAATAGAAGAGATTCAGAAAGATAATTCCTCCACTACTGTTGTAGATAATGGCTAGAATACAAAAAAAAAAAAAAATACCTGGTTGGTTTGAAATACTTCAGTGTAGGTCATGCTGAATGAGACCATTGGCAGTGAAAACAGAGAAAATGAATCATATGATTGATGTTCTTCACTTTTATTTAAACATTTACTGACTATGGTTGACACTGTTCTCTTCTAGCCATTACAAAAACCAAAGCTGTAAGCTTGGCAGACAGACTCACCATGGAAATCACTTCATTGCCCATGCTTTCCATTTCAAAACAAAAATTCTAGTTCCCATTTACAACATCAAGATGGTTATTCAGTAAAACTGGCGAAAGTAATTTACATTTGCAAAGCGTTTTGCAATTTAAAAATATCAGTTATGCATCTTACATTATTTATTTTGAAAGAATGCTAAGAAAAAAGCATAATGAGTTGTTCTCTTTGTCTTTCAATGGGGAATTGTAGGTACGTTTGTAGGCAACTGGCCTGCATTTACACAGCCTATAGATTTACAATTGCACTCCCATATTTAAATTGAGCTCAGTATGGTTTTCTTTCATAATTTCACACCATACATATTCTATTCTTCATGTTAAAGTAGTGTTTTCTTTCCCTGTAACAATTTCATTTTAGTTTTCATTCTTTAAAGATAATTTGTTGTTATTTAATTCTATAAGCTTTCTTGCTATAGTCTTTATGAAACAGTACTTTTCTATATTCATTGATTTTTATAAAGTAGATTGCAAGGTTTTATGGATGTGTTAGTGTCCAGATTTCTCTTTCTGTGCCTGCAGTGTACTTTTCTCTTAGAAGATTTTTTTTTTCCTGTAGGGAAACAGAAAGGGAGTGGATCTTGGAAAGGGGGAAGGTGAGGAGCTTAGAAAAAAGGAGTAGAGGCTAGGGAAACTGTGGTATGAGACAAAAATCTATTTCAGTAAAAATATAGTTTTCAGGGTATAGAGATGATCTCCCTAAAAAGTGTTAAAAATAAAATCACACATACCAAACATCCAATACACATGAAACAACAATAAGGTAAATGTTCTTTCACCTTCAAACATTTTTAGTTTTCAAGTTTTTTATTCAAAACCTTAAAAAATCAAGATATTTTGCATATCAATTTCATAAATTCAATCTGGTTATTCATTGTTACAAAATTTTAATATAATAATTTAGACTTTAATTCAAGTTTGTTTTAATTTGTTATTTTACTCTAATCAAACAACATATAAAACATAAAATAATATTAAATAGTAAAATATCAGATTCTGTTGGAAGATCTTAATCATAAAATATATAAGAAATAAAATTATATGAAATAGTAAAGTATCAGATTCTATTGGAAGATCTTAAAGTATAAAGCAGTGCATGTAATTGCTTCTTTCTATGACAATGTAACCCTGGAGAAGTTAATAGAGCAAAAGAACAGACTTGGCCATAGACTTCATTGCAGACAGTCATAAACACAGCAGTGGTTCAGCTCACTCTCATAGATTTTATTCTCTTTAGCAAAATTAATTCTCCAACCTTCAAGTGTTGGTTTCTAAATACTAGTCTCCAGTAGTCTCCAGTAATGAATCCGAGCTCCTTCGAAAAGTTTGTTCTGATTGCAGTGTTGAGGTCAGAATCACAAAGTCAGAGAAAGTTCAAAATATTTCAGAGATATATAAAAGGAGAAAAAGAAAATAGAAATCTTAAAATACAGTTCATTGTAGTAATATCCAGGCAACTTGAGAAACAAAATAAACAGTATAAATTTGACAAACAACAAAAGACAAATACCATATAAAAAAGAGCATACCATATAAACAAAGGAATAAATTGTCAATAAATAAAAAGGATAGGATTATTATATTATATACTTTTCTGTTCCTCTAAATTGTAGTTCTTAAAATGAAACACAAACCAAAAGTTGACAGGAGTGAAAACTACACATTTCTTAAATATGTAGATGTGTTGGAACTAATATAAGAAGTATATATGACACCAGGAGCTGTGCAAATTACTGCTAGATCACTATATCTCCCTGCAAAGGAGAAGAAGAGGTAGAACATATGATCTACCATTTGAAGATAAGAATAGCTCTCATGACTCACAAACAAAGCTTCCTTTTTATCAGCAGAAAGATGTCATTTCAGAAAACAGCAACTTATCAATAGGCAGAAATTCGCCCATGGGATAGATATGCAGCTAGATGAAACATCTACAACACAACTTCTAAACCTAAACCTCAGGAAACATCATAGAGTGGTGGGATTTAGGGTAGTAAGAATGCAAGATTCAGGGGACAAGGATATCTATAGGATATCTATTGTAAGACTAAGTCTTCTTTATATGACAGGGAATGTGAACACATGAGTTCTCAAAAACATTGTTTCATAATCAAGCCATGAGTAATGATGATCTGTGTATCATTGCAAGACTGTGACTTACTGATAAAATTCTGGCATGTTTCTCCTTTGGCAGCTACATGGCATCTCTCTGACTAAACCTTCTTTCTCCCTTAATTCAGTTTAGTTTTTCTGCCTACCTATATTCTGTCCTGCCATAGGCCAAATCAGCTTCTTTATTAACCAAAGGGAATAAAACATATTCATAGCGTACAGAGGGAAATCCCACATCAACCTCTCACAGAGCTAGTTCCCTAGATGAAAAAGCTGAGATGAGTGCTGAGAGATCAGTTTTCCTCAGGAATGATCCTCCTATGTGGGTATCTAATACCAAATAGTCCTAAGTCATATATGAGCAACACAAAATGTACTCAGTATGTTGTATTTATATGTATATGTGTATACATATAAATACACATGTGCCCATGTATGTGTGTGTGTGTGTGTGTGTGTGAAATAGTAATAAAGAATAAGAGGCCATTAAATTAAGAAGGAGTTTAGGGGGAACAGGAGGAGTTGCAGGGGTGGGCTTTTATTGCAAATGAAGCACACATATACGGAATTTAAAAAAATAAAAAAACAATGAAGATTACTAACTGAACACCAGGACTTTAGGGCACAACGTCTTTATCTAAGGCTGTGGAGCTGAGAAATCATTTCTCTTTTTTCTATGGATAGTACGAGACCTAAGGATTCTATCACATATAGAATAGATGTTGAACACATCTCATAGCATCCAGGAATGAGTAGGTAAAAAATTAAATAATCATCTAAATTCTTTGAAAACTTGTAAACCGAAATGGTAAATGTTTCTCAGGTGATGTTTATCAAAGAATGTCTGTCAAAGTGTTTATGGCTGAATAAAATTTCCTTTTTAAAAATTAATAATAAAAACCAATAGTGAAGCTATCTGTTATTCATTATGAATAATGGCCTAATAGAATGTTATCTTAATAATAAAAATATAATAATGCAAAGTTGAAATAAATAATCTGACTGGAAAGAATTTCAGAAAGAAAAATTAGAAAATCAAGATAAAATAATAGGTTTATTTTTACAGATATTTAAATTTATTTTCCTCTTTTTTATAATTTGAAGTATAACTACATCATTTCACCTTCTTTGTCTTTCCTCTTGACCCTCCTATTTCTGACGCCTCCTCCATCCAGTTACAAACCAGTGCTTCTTTAACCATTTTTGTTACCTGTATTTATAAATAAATCAATATATAAATATAACCATTGTGTCAGTTTTGAATACATACATATGCTTCTAGGGGTGACTACTAACTCTAAGACACAAGGAGAATGAAAAAAGATTTCAAATAGGTGGAAAAGATTTCCCAAAAATGAAGAAAGAGAGCAGCTAACTATATAGAAATATAATGAAATATTACTGAGTTTTGGAAAAGAAATATAAAAATATAAGTCAAAAATATTTTTCTCAACAGATGAAATTCTTTAGATATATCTTTAAAGTTACAGATGATATCATTAAAATTAACATATCTGAAGCACTGTCAATAAATCTGTTATCAATGTAACGTAGGGAAATGTTGAATTTTAAAGGAAAAGAAAAATATACTTTCAATGATTCAGTTAGTGCAAGAGAGAACTTTAAAAGGCTTATTTTGGGTAAATAAGGCAATAACTACATGAAACAGCATCTACAGAAATTTAGAGGAAATAAACTAAAATACATCAATATGGACAAAAATGAAATAAGAACGCTATATAGACATTAATATATATTAATATGTGATATATTATATATAATTTAATATATATATTATACCATTTACTTATGTTTCGAGAAAAGCACAGCTCTTTTTGTAAAATTTGAAAGCCATATACAACTCAAGAATGCACAATTTATGGAATTAAAGAGCTGTTAATAATTATTAAAATAATTAAGAGCAATTCATCAAAATATAATTTCATTAAATACAATTTAAAATTAATGAGCTAAAAGGTATTAGTTTTAATTCTCTTGATAAAACTGATCCAAATTTCAAGGAAAATCATTTAATTTTGTCCCTATTTTCTCCATTTGAAAAATGTTGCCATGTTTCATTATTGCCAAGTTTTAATTAATATGCTACAGCTGCAGGAAAGAGTTGGCTATTTTCTCTCATTTTCCTTGACAGTGTTCTCTTCTGAAAGGTTCTGTGATCTGCACAATTCTCTGCATATCAATCCTTATTCAAAATCATCCCCACAGGTCTTCAAAATGCTGCAGTGCCTGTTCTCATGTTGTTGTGTAGGCGAAGACTATAAAATGCTGCAGAGTGCGTCCTCCGTTTCCTCTATAGGCAAGACCTTTCCATAGATTTCATTTTTCTTCCAATGCAAATCAAATAGTAGGAACTAGGACATTTTCTTGATTATGCCAAATGAGTTTTGTTTTTCCATATCATAATACAGATTTCTGAGTTTGAAAAAACTGTGATGTACTCCTTAAAATTCTGTGGGTGCCTTTTTCATTACCCCTTGCCCATGCTCAGGCTGCTATTTTTTGGCTGCAGTATAAAATACGCATTGGCAACATATCTATCACTACATTACTTCCTGATGAAGTAAAGCAAAGGAAAGCAATGTGAGTCCAGCATTAGCATCTGGATATAAGTTTACTAGTACAGGGATAAAAACAACTCTACTGATAATTAAGGAATTTGTATCTTCCAACAATTATAACTACAAAAAAAAATCTCCAAACATTTAAGGATCTCTGGATGAATCAGGATATCCTTCTGTAAATGTGTTGCTGTTATTGGTTGATAATTAAAGCTGTTTCAACCAATGGCTTAGCAGAATAAAGCCAGGCAGGAAATCCAAACTGAAATAGGAATAGATATCGATAGATAGATGATAGATAGATAGATAGATAGATAGATAGATAGATAGATAGATAGATAGATAGAGATAGATAGACAGATAGAGAATGTGGAGTAAAGGAGATGCCATGTTGCTGCAAAAGGAGACAGACAATGATCATCCAGAGTTTACCTACCACTTTCATGGTTAATTATCAGGTCTCCATAAGACAAGGAAATGGAACAGGGCTTAGAATAAATTTTCTACCTCAAATTGGATACTAAACATGGGATGGAGTAAGGCCAATGGCTAGAGTAACCACCCTAAGGCAAATGACCTGGAAAAGACAAGGATCTAATGCTGACTCCCATTTATAGTAGTCATAGCTTCCCCAATGGCCCAATGGGAAGTTGGTATTGCAATACTATACTTTCTCTTTCTTTCTATTTACCCTAGTTATCAAACTATCAGATTCCATGCATACATTCCCCCAAAATGGATTATAGATGTTTGTCTTTGTTTCAAGTGTTGGTTACAAGTTGTTATGGACAATAGTCAGGAAAAAACAACTGAAGAAAGGAGATTAGATTCAGGTTCTTTTAAAAAAAAAAAAAAGAAGAAGAAGAAAAGAAAGGGGGAATTGCTTTGGGAGAATGGTCTTATACTTCAATAAGATTTGTCACTCATATTGGTTTAATGAAACTCTGATTGTCCAGTAGCCAGATAGGAAGTATAGGTGTGGCAACCAGACTAAGAATTCTGGGTAGAGGAAAGGCAGAGACACAGTCACCATCTAGATGCAGAGGAAGAAAGATGAGAATGTCTCACTGATAAAAAGAACCAAGTCATACGGCTAAACATCAATAGGAATTATGGGTTAATTTAAATTGTAGGAGCTAGTTATGATAATACTGAGCTAATAGGCCAAACAGTTTGCAATTAATATAAGCCTCTGTGTGTTTCTTTGATACTGAATGACCTCAGGACAGGGCAGGGCAGAAGCTTCCGTCCACATCAGGAAAAATAAAAATATGATTTAGGGGAAGCAAAAAGAATTTATGGTTTTAATGATTTCAAGTGGGTATTAATTACACAATTAAAGAATGCACAAGTATTCAAAGAGGCACAAGGGATTTTTCTATGCTTCCATTTTAATGTATATATATACATATATATATATATATACACACGCACACACACATATGTGTGTGTGTCTAAAATAGCAAATGTGTTTTTGAATATTTGTATATATAAGACATGTTTAAGTGTTTGCATGCATTAATATCTTTATGTATTGAAGAACTTTTATAAAGCAGGTACTCCTTAATATTTTTATTACAGATTAATATACAAATTGAACCACATCTAGAGTCCAACAAAAATTATACATGGCAAGAATTGAAATTTGCAAATAAACATTCTGACTCTTGTGTTTTTCTTTCCACAAAATTTCACAGTCATCCTAAAACATAATGGAAAATACTAAATATAGACTCAGTTTCTCTATTCATTTATTTCAGTTGAAAACTAGACTGGAAGGTATGATACCTAGGCTTTTGAATGTGTTGTTTCTTTGATACTGCAAATATGAATTCTTTTTACCTTTCTGTATCAGAATCCACTGACTTCTGAAAGAAAACTCATTGAAGATTTCCATGGCTATAATATGTGGCATTGCTTCTGCTCTCACTACAATCTGAATTTGGAAACACTGAAATATAGGTATCTTCAGATTTCTTATGGAGTTATCCACTTTTTTGGTATATGTGTTTAAAAACAAATCAGGAAAACACGCTGAAGAGATTGGAAAATGAAGGACTTCATACAATCAGCCTGAAAAGAACTAAAAGACTTGAATTGTCAACATAACCAATATTGTGCATTGGAAGTGTCCAGACTTATAGTTTTATCATATATGCTCATGATGCTGTGTCCAAATCCAGGATCAGACTGGTGTCTGACTCCAGGATACTTCCTTCTGGAGACTACACTTTTCTGATACAGGCATTTTACTACAAGCTTCATTTTTGCTCTTGACTCTGGGCTTAGGAGTAACCATGAGGAAGAAGCATAGGTTAACTTGCCCATCATCAGGAAACCAGACCTCCTTTAATGTTACAGAAGCAATAAAATCTTCATTGTGTGTCTGTGTGCCATAGTGTTGAATGATGTCTCATGTATTTCAATGACCTATTATTTTAAAACATATATGGAATATCATACAGAAGTCTACCTGTAAGAAAATTTGAAGTGAGTGAAAAGAAAAGGAAAATCATTTTGGATTAATAATCATGAAGAATTTTAAGAAAAAATGTGTAGTGATATTTTGTTTATGATCTAACAAATAAAGTTTGCCTGAAGATCAGAATATAGACCTAGCCACTAGTTAGCCATAGAGGCCAAGCACGGTAGCGCTCACCTTTAATTTCCAGCGCTTCGAAAACAGAGCCAGAACTGACTGCTTTATAAACTTTTGTCTTCTTTCAAGAAAAAAAAAAATAGCCATTCTAGTCACGGGGTCATTTGTTTTACAGTCTACATCATTCTTTCTTAAATAATTATACAGTTATTAATGACTTCTTTACACGTCTTTTATCCTTATGTCAACTTTCATGACAGGACAGAGAATGATAGATCAGTACTGTGTTCTTTATTTACATTCGCATTTCTTTTTTTTTTTTTATTGAGAAAAGGAAAAAAAAAGTTTCCACCTCCTCCCAGCCTCCCATTTCCCTCCCCCTCCTCCCACCCTTCTCCCCCTCCCTCCACTCCTCCCCCTCCCTCTCCAGTCCAAAGAGCAGTCAGGGTTCCCTGCCCTGTGGAAAGTCCGAGGTCCTCCCCCCTCCTTCCATGTCTAGGAAGGTGAACGTCCAAACTGGCTAGGCTCCCACCAAGCCGGAACATGAAGTAGGATCAAAACCCAGTGTCATTGTCCTTGGCTTCTCATCAGCCCTCATTGTTCGCCATGATCATGGTCAATGAAGAAACAGAAATAATATATTAGGACTGTTTGATTATCTATTTTAAAATAGACGATAGAGGGGCTGGAGAGATGGCTCAGAGGTTAAGAGCAGTGACTGCTCTTCCAGAAGTCCTGAGTTCAATTCCCAGCAACCACATGGTAACTCAGAGCCATCTATAATGAGATTTGGTGCCCCAGTCTGGCATGCAAACTTACATGAAAAGAATGTGGTATACATAATAAATAAATAAATCTTTAAAAAAAATAGACAATATTTAGCTACTGATTTCCAGTATCAAATATAAATGGATAATTTTGTGGGAAGACAGATAGAGAGAGAGAGGGAGAGGGGTGTGTAAGAATAGTGTGTAAGTGAAATAAGAGAGATAGAGAATATAAGTGCGTCTATTTATTTAAGTTGGAATACATAAACTTGATTCAGTCAAGATTTTCACAGTTATTATGGATATATATTACTGATATCTGGCAAAAAATTTTCCTAATTTTGTAGAATCTAGATTTTTTTTAGAGCTCTGCATAGATCCCCTACCTCTTGTCTCCCAGTTCCCCCCTCTCCAGCCGATGCTAAAGAAGCCTGTTTCTTTCAGATCACATATATTTTTATTAATTTATCCAACATCTTCCAGTTCATGATCCATTTGCTTGTTTTGTTAACTTTTCACCTTTGCCTTCACTAGGTTATTTGGATGTAGAAATTAATGTCTGCTACTTCAGTTTTTTTCTTTTCTACAGAGAATGTAACTAGCTTATTATACAACCTCTAAACTTCAACCTGTAAAGGCCATGGAAAGTCATCAGAAGACAGGTATTGGTCTACTTTTGGTTATAGAATTTTCCACAGTAGTGGCCAACTTTTAGAACAGTTAAATCATGCTCAAGTCACTCATTAAACTGTCTATATTGCATGAGGCCTCAGCATGTGCAGAACCGACTCAACTAATTGGATCTTACAATGTTCAACTGGTTCTGAGTTGAGCCATATTAACTGAGGCTACTGAGAGAATTTATATGCTATAGAAAAGTCATTAGCAATTTTGTTGAAATATATAACAATGAATTGGGTTTTTTGGCATTTTATTTGAAAATTAGATAAATCCCCTGTTCAATGTTTATATAAGACATTGCACCAAAATATGTTTTTTATTCTAATTAGAGTTTTCTCTTAAGTTTAAAAAAAGATGAGATGTCTCCTTAAAAGTTTTAAATACATAAAACATAAGTTTTTATTATCCCAAAGAGAGACATTCTGTTATGCAAATATATTAATTCAGTTGCTAGTATGGCTACGAAACAGAAATAGATAAAGTTTAAATAAGAATTTTATACTGAGGAATTGCTGAGTAAGATAATTACCCATTTGGCATTACATAGCATGCAGGTTTAAAAACATCTTCTTTTTAATATGCATTCATCCACACAAATCATTTACTATGACTGTAGATTCTTGTAATTGCTGTGGGAAGGATAATCATTTGGAGATAATGTAAGCAAACAGCACAAACACTGCATTTTGAAATGAGTTTAGCACTAATGTATTTCTTTTGAACCCAAAGCACCTATTTAGATAGAAAGGTAGGTTAAGAATATCTGAAGACTTTACTGTTAATTCAGGTTTATGAGAATGGTCATCATATCTTATAATTCATGAATATTAGACAAAATATGTACATTTTGTGTAAATATATGGGCATTGTTATGACACACATACAAGTGGATAATTTCTGAGGGAAAATAGAAATATATTATTAAGTAAAAATGAATTTTTATAACATTAATCATTTTGTTTAAATTTTCCTATTTCTGTTTTCCTTATTAATTCTAAGATTCTTTAAAACTTGAAATTCTTTAACAGTATGGATGTTTGTCATGCCTTACATTGAACAACTTACCCACAGATAATTCACATTTCCAAAATTCATGTCAGACCTGTGTCTCACTAGTGTCATTCAATCTGTTTGCAAACTTATGTGACATCATTGCATCCTCATCCATGTGGTAGGCCAGGAGGGTCACAGTTAGACTGACACTGACACACGTTTCTCTATGACAAGCATTGTGAAACAGGAAGACAGATTACTATGGATCGCATGGGCTGAAGTTCCAGCTCTCACATATGTGTCCCCATATAGTGGCCTGTGTGATGGCAACACCATTTTGCAACCTACTAGCGCATTATTTATATCGCTAAGTGGAGATATTTGTGAGTGTCTTTACTTTCTTTAAAAGTCACTTCTAGAGTCAAGTCTCTTGCCAACCCTAAAATGGCTCCCTTAATTAAGATATCTCCTTCCCTGCTCCCATATCCACCCTTCCTCCATCTCAACCATCCCATTCCCTCAAGCTCTCCCCAATCCTCCCCTTCTCCCTTCTCTCTCCCCATCTTCCCTTACCCCCATCCCACCCTCACCCCCGTGCTCCCAACTTTTGCCTGGCAATCTTGCCTACTTCCAATATCCAGGAGGATAACTATATGTTTTTCCTTTAGGTTCACCTTCTTATTTAGCTTCTCTAGGATCATGAATTATAGGCTCAAGGTCCTTTATTTATGGCTAGAATCCACCTATGAGTGAGTACATACCATATTCATCTTTTTGGGTCTGGGTTATCTCACTCAGTAAAGTGTTTTCTATTTCCATTTATTTGCGTGCAAAAATTCAAGATGTCATTTTTTTTTTATCACTGAGTAAAACTCTAAAGTGTATATTGCCACACCTTCTTTATCCATTCTTCTATTGAGAGGCACCTAGGTTGTTTCCAGGTTCTGGCTACTACAAATAGTGCTGCTATGAACATAGTTGAACAAATGCTTTTGTAGTATGATTGGACATCTCTTGGATGTATTCCCAAGAGTGGAATTGCTGGGTCCTGAGGTAGGTTGACTCTCAAGTGTCCAAGGAGATGTCCCCAGCTTGTTCCTTGGGCAGCAGAAGAGAGGGTGCCTGAACTGGCCTTATCTCATAGCCACACTGATGAATATCTTGCATATCATCATAGAGCCTTCATCTGGTGATGGAAGGAGATAGAGACAGAGACTCACATTGGAGCACTGGACTGAGATCCCCAGGTCCAAATGAAGAGCAGAAGGAGGGAGAACATGAACAAGGAAGTAAGGACTGCTAGGGGTGTGTTCCCCCACGGAGACGGTGGAAATTTGAGCTCACCAAGGCCAGCTGGACTGGGACTGATGGAGCATGTGATCAAACCAGACTCTCTGAATGTGGCTGACAATGAGGGCTGACTGAGAAGCCAAGGACAATGGCACTGGGTTTTGATCCTACTGCATGTACTGGCTTTGTGGGAGCCTAGCCTGTTCGGATGCTCACCTTCCTAGACCTGGATGGAGTGGGGAGGTTCTTGGACTTCCCACAGGGCAGGGAACTCTGACTGCTCTTAGGACTGGAGAGGGAGAGAGAGCGGGCCTGGGGGGAGGGGGAGGGAAATGGGAAGAGGGGAGGAGGTGGAAATTTTTAATAAATAAATAAGTAATAAAAAAGTCACTTCTATTGCAAAGTAGACTAAGTTCCATTGCTAGCTTTTTTTTTAATATAATTTTTTATTGAAAAAAAAAAAGATTTCCGCCTCCTCCCCGCCTCCCATTTCCCTCCCCGTCTCCCTTTTCCCCCCTCCTCCCTCTCCTCTCCCCCACCCCCCCACTCCTCTCCCCCTCCCTCTCCAGTCTGAGGGGCAGTCAGGGTTCCCTGCCCTGTGGAAAGTCCAAAGTCCTCCCCGCTCCATCTTGGTCTAGGAAGGTGGACATCCAAACTGGCTAGGCTCCCACAAAGCCAGAACATGAAGTAGGATCAAAACCCAGTGGCATTGTCCTTGGCTTCTCAGCAGCCCTCATTGTCCGCCATATTCAGAGATTCCGGTTTTATCCCATGGTTTTTCAGTCGTAGTCCAGCTGGCCTTGGTGAGCTCACAATAGATCAGCCCCACTGTCTCCGTGGGTGGGTGCACCCCTCGTGGTCCTGACTTCTTTGCTCATATTTTCCCTCCTTCTGCTCCTCCTTGGGACATTGGGAGCTCAGTCCAGTGCTCCAGGGTGGGTCTCTGTCTCTATCTCCATCCATCTCCAGATGAAGGTTCTATGGTGATATGCAAGATATTAATCAGTATGGCTATAGGATAGGGTCATTTCAGGTTCTCTGTCCTCAGCTGCCCCAGGAACTAACTGGTGACATCACCCTGGGCACCTGGGAGCACCAAATCTCTTGCCAACCCTAGATGGCTCCCTTAATTAAGATGTGTGCTTCCCTGCTCCCCTATCCGACCTTCCTTTATCCCAAACATCCCGTTTCCCAAGTTCCCCCCAACCTCCCCTTCTCACTTTTCTCTCCCCATCTCCCCTTACCTCCCTCCCCCCCCTCCCCCAAGATCCCATTTTTTGCCCGGCAATCTTGTCTACTTCCCATAATCAGGAGGATAGTTATATGTTGCAGCACAGACATTAAGGGCAACATTGAATAAATGGGACCTACTGAAACTGAGAAGCTTCTGCAAAGCAAAGGACACTGTCACTAAGACAAAAAGGCAACCCACTGACTGGGAGAAGATCTTCACCACCCCGCAACAGACAAAGGTCTGATCTCCAAAATATATAAAGAACTCAAGAAACTAGACGTTAAAATGCTAATTAACCCAATTAAAAAATGGGGCACTGACCTGAACAGAGAATTCTCAACAGATGAAATT
This sequence comes from Alexandromys fortis, assembly GCF_014885135.2. NCBI lineage: Eukaryota > Metazoa > Chordata > Mammalia > Rodentia > Cricetidae > Alexandromys > Alexandromys fortis. Next base: position 2,769,912 of record NW_026067953.1, on the reverse strand, counting down.
CAAATGGCTAAAAGACACTTAAGGTTATGCTCAACCTCCTTAGCGATCAGGGAAATGCAAATCAAAACAACTTTGAGATATCATCTTACACCTGTCAGAATGGCTAAAATCAAATACACCTATGATATCCTTTGCTGGAGAGGTTGTGGAGAAAGGGGTACCCTCATCCATTGCTGGTGGGAATGCAAACTTGTGCAACCACTTTGGAAAGCAGTGTGGCGGTTTCTCAGGAAATTCGGGATCAACCTACCCCTGGACCCAGCAATGCCACTCTTGGGAATATACCCAAGAGAGGCCCGATCATATGACAGGGGCATTTGTTCAACTATGTTCATAGCAGCATTATTTGTAATAGCCAGAACCTGGAAACAACCTAGATGCCCTTCAATGGAAGAATGGATGAAGAAAGTGTGGAATATATACACATTAGAATACTACTCAGCGGTAAAAAACAATGACTTCTCGAATTTTGCATGCAAATGGATGGAAATAGAACACACTATCCTGAGTGAGGTAACCCAGACCCAAAAAGATGAACTTGGGATGTACTCACTCATAATTGGTTTCTAGAGATAAATAAAGGTCAGTGAGTCTATAATTTGATCTCCTAAAGAAGCTAAATAAGAACGTGATTCCATTGCTAGCTTTTAAGAATTAGGTTGCCATATTACCACAGTACTTGTACTCTGGAACCTATTTAAGGGTTTTCTTTACAGAGTCTTTTCATCTCTGTTTCTCTAGCATCTTTTCTCATTTTCCTACATCTATCTCTGCAGTACTGACAGAGACTACTATTTCTCTTATCCCAAATCTTCCCATCTAAAACGCACTTAGACATCAAGCTTTTGTTTAAAAACTTTCTTTCTTTTTTCAGCAAAACTCCGTGGAGTGTTGTATACTGAGTCTCTCTGGATTTTCTCTTGAACTTGCTTCTATCAACCTTTTCTACTGAAACTGCTCCTCTCCGGCTTCCATGACCTTCCCATTACCAAGACGACCTCTACATTATTAAACCACCTTTAGTTCTTGCCTCGATTCAACTGTTATCAGCATGTGATGAAACTGATCACTCCCTCTGCCTTGAAATACTTCCTCTGCTTTCAGGATACTGCAGTCTTCTAGTTTCTCATTTTTTTTTTTTTTTGCTCTATTGTTTTTTTTTTTACTTGTTTTATTTAAGTCTCTTAATTTTGGAGTGTCCCAGGACTTCGTTCTTGTAACTCTTTCCTTTCATGTCTGTATTCACTTGACTATAGGGCTATAAATACTCACAGGCTCATCTTTCCTGTGTGCATGTTAGGCTTGCATTGCATTGGTACCTGCATAGTTAACATCTCCACTCAAAGGAAAATGCCAATTACAGGTATCACATCCTTCAAGTGTGGCCTCTTGTCTTCTGTAATCATCTATATCTTACAACTCTTAGTTTTCTCAATCTCAATTACAAGAATTCATTTTCTTTGTATCAAATTATAAAACTCATAATCATTACTTTAATTACTGCACAAATCACATCCATTATTTTGGGAAATACTTTCCAAAACATCAGAGACTTTGTTGAAAACAGTTGAGTCTTTCTATAAATTTACCTCTCTGGGTCATGACTATACCTCTTTTTATAAGATTTATTGCAGTAGTCTCCTAACAGGTTTCTAACTTGATTTTTGAAATTTTGTCACTGTTAATTCTGAAAACAGCAGCATAAATTAGCTCTAAAAGTAGATGAAAACATATTCTGTTTCTGCTCAAATGTTCTAAAAGCAAAGTCTATACTATGTCCCATTTACTTGCTATATAATGATCTCATTTCTTTGTCTAAACTTGTTATTGAATAATTCTCAGTAATATGGATCTTCACAGTTTACCACTCTAATTTTTCAAAAAATGTGCCAGGAACACTCTCACTCCATGTATTTTAATCTTTCTAATTTAAAAACATATCAACACACATATCCTCTCATTTTTCTTAATAATTTTTTACCTTACTGACTATTTCTTGGCTGTCTTTATCCAACTTAGATCATTTTTTCTTCGGTTTTATTCTTACTTAGTAGATAATGCAATCCAATATACTGTTTGTTTTCGTCCATTAACACATGCCCCACTAAAATGGAACTTCCGGATGGATGACATATATCTGGTAGACAAGGCTGTAACTCATTCTAATTTGACTGGGAACTGTCCACTTTTTTTTTCCACTGTTGAGTGTGAAATTGGTGATACTAGTTCATTAGACATTTGCTGAATAACAGAATGACGGATGTGGACCCATATGTCTTTTGAAATTCTTAAGCTACCTTTATCAATGAAGTAAGTATTCTGAAGTGGATGGATATAACTACATCAAAAGATTCAGTCATTTATTCACTCATAATTATGCACCAAAAGAGAACTGTCAAAAAACTGTGGAAAACACAGGTACATATTCATTAGAGTATGTCAGTATTATCTTATGAAGCATACTTGATTAGAACTTGTTTATCCTTCCGGTAAAAGATTTATAAGAACACTAAATACAATTGTTAAATACACACAGCACAGAGATTTAGGTACATAAATTCTAATTAAGGGGACATTATCATCAATAAATAGATGGCAACAGAACATTTACTTTATTGACTTAACTAATGTTTCAAAGAATAGCTGCATGAAATTTCTATCATTACATAAAAAATTTAATTTTTGGCATAAAAATAGATTAAAAAATAGGCTTAGGTGATAATTATAGGTTTATAGAATTATTGCCTTAGTACATAGGATTTTCTTTTATTATACATTGTAAATTATTTTTGTATATTTATAATATATGATATGATGTTAATATTAATATAATATTCATATTGTAACCTTTCAAAGTTATCCTAAAAAATTTAAAACATAAATGTCCAAATTGAAGCAGGCATTATAATAGAGGGAAGAACAGTTAAGCATTATTTTGTTCTCAAAGAAAGTACTTAATAAGCATTGGTTTTATAGAAAGCCCTTTTGTACACTACCGTACTTATTTTTAGCTCATTGTTGTAAATTATGAGGCTGTGTATCATGCTTATTTCTTCTATCACCTAGTATAACAGCAGTGGGTCTCCCATATTTTGAGAGAGAGAGAGAGAGAGAGAGAGAGAGAGAGAGAGAGAGAGAGAGAGAGAGAGAGAGAGAGAAACCACCTCTCGAGAAGCCATTATTGGGTTAAGAAAGAGATATAAACCTAGGCTTTGACACGTCAGACATTTTAGGAAATTCCTCTTTAATGTGCATAAGTCAAATTAGTATGTATGACTTAGTTCACTTTTGATCTGCTGGTAGGCAATTAAATAGAGAATATGTATATTTGTGACAACTTGTCTCTGAGAATCAGCTCCAGTAAGGCGGTTCCTGAAGGCAATGTAGATGTACTGTAAGATCCTCGTCTTTTCTGTGCTTGATCACTAGATAATGAGGTTAGTCATCCGGCCCACCGTTGCTTCATGGCATTTCATGCAAAAGCCAAAAGATCTGTAATGAGGGGTTCATCCTGTGGATGTAACCGTCATTCACAATATGTGGCTTGAGAAACCAGTGATTCATCGTAGGAACTAACCCTTAGGAATCCAGAGGACATAAAACTTGGAAATATTTGGCATAACAACATAAAAGTCCATGATTATAATTGAGGGTCTTGGAGAGGTCATAAGTCAGGCAGAAGAGAAATAATGTGGACCTTAGTTAGGGAAAAACTGAGGTCAGTTCTTTTATAATTTTTTCTACAATGATAACTATTGGAATATCTTTTTTGGTTTGTTTTGACTTTTGTTTTTTTTTTCCCTCTTTTTATTGATTTTATTGAGCTCTACATTTTGGAATATCTTTTAATAAATTCCCACATATAAAAAGGATATTGAGCTAGGCAGTGGTGGCGCACGCCTTTAATCCCAGCACTCGGGAGGCAGAGGCAGGCAGATCTCTGTTAGTTCGAGACAAGCCTGGTCTACAAGAGCTAGTTCCAGGACAGGCTCCAAAACCACAGAGAAACCCTGTCTCGAAACAACAAAAACAAAACAAAACAAAACAAAAAAAAAATCATCCTTTGGGGGACAGTCTGAGAAAGCATAATATTGGTCACTTTTTGTGGACACTAGACTATCAGAAACTAGTAGAGAAGTGTCCTAAAAATGGACCATTTGAAATTGATTTCAATACAAGAGCTAATCCTCAGGTATCCTATAACTGAAATTCATCAGTGAGATGCAGTAGGGTGAGAGGAGATAGAGCTAGAGATTTTCTCTTCCCTGCTCCTTCTTGCATCAGTGTTAACATCTGCAGCAGGTATTGAATCCTCACAGAACAATGTTTTAATCTTTTGAATATCTTGCTCTCCATGATGTTGTTAACTCTATATCCTTACATTTCCCTCTTAGAATTTGGTTGTTAAAAATTTCCCTGAATTGGTATTCCACGATTATTTGACCTCTTTTAAAGCTGTCTTTTCTTGTGAGGAAAGTTTCCTTTAATGCTGCCATTCCCATCCCCACTTGAATAACTCAAAGAAAACATTCTTCTTGTGTTATTTATAAGGGGATACAATTTACTTATTGCCGTACATGTTTTAAATTTAACTCACTCCCTTGCTAAAAGATCTGAAAAATTAGAATTTGCTCTGACCCCAGAAATTATAATTTTAGTATAAAATGAGCTTAAATCATAAGCAAACAGAGTAATTACTACAAAGACATATTTGTAAAGAGCACCAACTTAATACATACATACGTACATGCACACACACATACATAAGTGCACACACAATTGTACACACACATAAGTTTAATGCAACTTGGACAAATGAGTTAGATTTCTGACCTAGAATGTTTTTAGTTATTCTAGAGGAAAAATTAATGTTAAATGCTACAATGTGGTTAATAAATTAAGGCTTTTTAAGACTCAGATAAATATATATTTTTTGTGGGGGAAGGAGAATAAGATGTCAAGAACCTAGTTAGTACATGAAATACTTGGAAAATGATATTGTGCATAAACATCAATAACTTAAACAGATCTGTGAAGTCAGCATACTACTAAAAGAAGCCTCCAGTAAAAACTATAATTGTCAAACATCAGAAAAAAATCAAAATTATAGCTATACAAATGGTAACTCTGTACCTTAGACTTTGGCTGTTGTTACAAAACACTTTACGTACTCATCATGAGCATTCTGTAAGCACTGGTTAAAGTGGCTTTAAATATTTGCATTAAATTTAATGAAATATGCCTTCAATTGCTGTTATCCCTTTGTTTCTGCCATAGGTTCATCTGAAGTTAATAAATTTTAGAATTACACTATGACTTTTCGTATGTAGTGCAATTATAGCCTCTGATGTACACAGCATTTTTCTTCCACAGAACCATTATAAACTCATTCTATAGTTCAATATTGCTTATGGTTAAACATAATAAATAGTATATATGTGTAAATTAAATATGCATACACATATACAATATTATGCTTGCTTTCTTATTTTTGTACAGTATATTTCTTGAAATATTTCAGTGTGAGGCAGAACTGAATTTCAAGAAGTACTGTAGTACTCTATGGTATTTTTACCCTTAGGAATCTGTATATTTCAAAATGTTTCCTGCATTGTAATCATCCTGGAGCACATAGTCTATTCTGTATGAGGTTCAAATCTATATGGACCTAACATTTATGTAAAGTCATCTACAAATACTTTACAAAGACACAGAGGAAAAACTAAGAAAAGCGTAAATCCTAAAAGTAATTCTGCCTGTGATTCTAACAATGTGGGCTGAATTAAGAAGTCATTTTACCCTCCTGTAATCTACTCATCTCTGCCAGGTTTTTACAAGGTGAGACTCTAACCTGAATTGGTAAAACTCAAGAGATAAAAATACCCATACTGTATATCAAAAACTTTAATCTTAAACCAGCTACTAAACATGATACTGAACCAATTAAATAAGGACCTAATCCCATCCTATGAAAGATTTATCTGTTGGAGTCAAGGATATTTTCTTAAGATTTCCCAAGAGTGAGATCTACAGTACATAACAACTATCTGAATGCCTATTTTGACAGGGATATTATACCTCTACAATAAAGTAAGACCCCGTCTTAGATTCCTGTTCTAGTATCACTTTGGAACAGTTTTCTGGAAATTCTCATTTTTCTGAAGCAAAATTAGGATTGTGAAAATTCTTTCTCCTACCCCTTATTCCCTGAATCAAGCTAGCTGGTGATAGTAATAGTTGTTTGCCTATCCCCTGAGCTCAATTAGAGTATCTTTCAATGTATCATGTTATCAATGCTATAAACTTGAAAAAATAGAAAGCAAGCCCTTCATTGTAAATGAGCTGAACACAGAAAAAATATAACTGACAGTGCTGTGCTTCATTAGTATATATGAGTTGCCTCTAATCTGATATTAAGAACACTCTGATATAATTTATTTCATCTAGTCCACTCTAGATCATAAATTCTTCATAAATGTGAAAAATGGCTATAAATATTCTATTTCTTTTTATGTTTGCATACTTTTTTGACTTTTTGAGATAGGATCTCACATTGTAGACAGAGGCTGACGTTAAATTCACTATGTAATCAATGTTGGCTTTCTGCCTTAGTGTCCTGAGTTTATAGATTACAGGTATGAAACATAATGCCTAATTCTATTCCTTGAAAGAGGAAGACTCTGGTGTTTGAGAAGTATAGAAGAGTTGACAGAGAAGAAGATGATAGATGGATGGAAAATAGTTCTTGGGGAACTACAAACTCAGACATGTAAGAGAGATTAAAAAAGACTTTCCTGTTCTCAAAAACAATGTTCCAAAGAATAATACAAAATATAAAATTTCCTTTCCCTCTCATTATCAGGATTTGTTTTATTTATTTTTAAAGTGATGATCCAGAAATGTCACATGAATATTAGCACCAAAATATTACTCTGGGCATGAATATTTAGCTTTTAATGAAATACAGTGAAATACATTTCTTTCATACATGAAATCTAAAATTTTGTAGTATGAATTTTGTTGTGTAACGGGCACTTAACTTACTATCACTGATTACTATTTTGCTTTTTAGGTCACCTTTATCATTATCTATTTAGTATTTTATATAATCATTTTGAAGATTGTTTGTTGTATGATGCTTGTGAAGTTTCCATCCTGTGATATTCTCTCTAGATTCCTAACAATCTCCTTTTGTTTTACCTGTCAAAATGTGCACAATAACTCACTAACATTGTATATGTGCTGAAGATTTAAAGCAATGTAAAAAAAATACCCTTATAATAAAACTTTTCAAGACTACAATTGCTAAAACATTTACAGAAAAAGAATAATTTTTGCAAGAGGAATATGGAACTGCCTAACTCAAGGTAGCATGTTCAAGAAGTTTTCTGTAATAAGCACTTCTAAAGTAAATAAGCAATCCATTTAGCTAGACTTTAGGTTTTATATTACATAGTTAGAGAAAAGAAAGTTTACCAAAAATAAAGGAAATAGATGTGACTTCCTCATTATTATTAGTTTTATTTTATTTATCTATTTATTTAGGTTTATGCACTACAGTCCATTAGTGACTCATTGAAAGAAAACATGGTTTCAGTAAAGAAACAGTGTAGAAACAGAATTTTCTTTCATTCTGTCTTTCAATACACAATAGCCACTAAGTCTACCTATTACCACTGACAATCCTTCACTCCAGAGCTGTCAGTGTTATCAAGGCTGTCCGATATTATACATTCTTTCTCTTATATCTCATCAATAGGATTGAGATAGCTTTTTTCCTTCTTTACGCAATAAAACAGCTCCCTCTCAATGCTCACATCATTTTATTACATTGTGTATGTGACATAAACTGTCAGATTTAAAAGGATAGGGCATGTGAGCATAATGACTTACAGATACGAATAAAACATCAAGAAAATCAGTTCAACATTTGAGTTTCTTGTTCATCCTGTCCTTTGTTGTCTCCCTGACTTTGGATATTAGTTACAGTGTTTCCAGGAAAAAGCTGTTATAAGAAGTATTGAATAAAACTTTAACATTTAAAGAACCATAAGATAGAAGAAAATTTTAAATATGATAGATGGAAAAATGGTACTATGGGAAGCATTCAATAAAGTGACCAAAAAATATTTTCATTGGTTATAATATTCTTAGTCAATTCATTGTCTCTGTGATTCACCAAATATTTATTACTGACATAGTTTCTGAGATAAAGATGTGCATTTATATTTTTTGTACAATTCCTGTACATGCAATCAGTCTACTACAAAAAGAGAAATATTACTGTTCATATATATATATATATATTAGAAAATATTATTAGAAGATAATTATTAGAAAATAATGTCTTCTTTCAGAAATGTTCCCTAATTTTTATAATATTTATAATATCCAGATGATTATAGAACATTGTATTAAAATGAATAGTGGGATGACATTGGAGGCAGGGAGAGTTCAGGAATGGGCTATTAGAAGCTTAAGTGAGTCACCATCCATAATGATGACAAGGCCTTCCGGGATTACAGCAAGGGTCTACTTCAGAAAAATATGTAAAACTATTTCCATCATGAAATCTTCATTTTAAATAAGAATAGAAGTCCTAATCAATTGTGAACTTTAAATGATTGATAAACCTTATAAAATATCTTAAAAATCAGTATACTGCATATACAAATTCAGTGAACTCTTATCAAATTATTTCATCTGTGAGGCCCACAATCCTGTAGTATTTACATTTTATTGTACAACCAGGGACTTTAATAACTATCCCTCATTAGTCTTTGTATGTCCCTGCTATCTTGGTACCTAGATTCCACAACTGCCAAAATGTGCAAAATGACTTAGAATATTGGGAAATTGAAGGAAGATGAGGTTTGAAGAAAATATAGATGCTTGACCATTAGTTTTGTGTTCTCTACTTCATGTAAGCCTATTACCTTCCCAGAGACTGAGAAAAAATAAAGGAAGGAGACTCAATTTTCTAGAATATGTTTTCGGTTTACATCAGTTTAGGGACTGAAGTGAGGACTTAGGACCTAAGATTGTTTGCTGCTCTTTTACAGAGTTAGAATTCAACTCACAGCACTCACATCAGGCTGCTCACAATAACAAGTAACTAAGGCAGAGGATGTGATACACTCTTTTGGTTTCTATGGGCACCCACAATCATGTATGCATAAATACAGGTGTACACAAACATACACACAAGTAATAGAGTTTATTAATGTTTTTTAAGCTTAAAGTGTAATTACATTTCTCCCTTTCCTTTCTTCCCTCCACACCTCCCATATATACCACATACCTGTCACACTCTCTTTCAAAGGCATGGTTTCTTTCTTCATTAATTATTATTGAAAGCATTTTTGTATAAGTAGACAGAAATTTCTAAATATAACTTGTTCAATCTATATAATGTTACTTATAAGTATGTTTTTAGGGTTGACCACCAGCATTAGACATACAGTTGGTATGTACTTCCCTTGAAATTCACAGATTTCTTCTGATGATTATCATTCTTTGTGTATGATTGAGAACTTGAACACTTTTCATCATCCAATTTATAATGGCCATTGATGTCATCTATAATAAGCCCATTTTTTAACAGTTATCTTGGTGAGAATTACAAGTGTCACCCCTGACATTATCAGGATATACAATCTAACAACAAACTCCTCAATTTACTGATTCTTACAACCAAGATGGCTCCTCTTCTTCAATATTTTCTGAGCCTTAAGTGCAGGAAGGTTTTGTAGATGTAACCACTGGGGCTGGGCTCTAGAACTCTGCATTTTGGTTGAGCTTTTTTTTTTCTATATAGTCTCATTGCAAAAAGTTGCAAACAGAAATTTTCTTTATGAGGGGTAAGGCCTATAGTTATCTGTGGCTATAAGGACAAATGTTTAGAATGTAGCTATGGTCTTTGGTGGTTTGGTAAAGTAGTGATTGTGAATCCTTCTCCAAGACTATGACTTCAATAGCATTGAGTAGTTTTCTAGATTCCTAGTACCAGACATAATTTCCCTCATGCTGAGTCGGTCTTACGATCCCAGCACAAGCATGCTATTACTGCACTCTAAAGCATATTGTGTCGTTTTCTTAGATGTTGTGGTTTATAACACCATAGCTGAGTATGACTATTCATTGATTCCATCTTTTGTAAGCTTGAAGGTACATTCTGGTACCATAAATACTAGTCCTCTGGGCGGGCTTTTATTTTTAATCATTTCTAGTTCAGGAGTGAGTATCTGAGTTCTATTTCTGAAAGGCATGGCAATGCTGTTTTTTTTTTTTAAAGTTGCTGAAAGAAATGTATTGGATTTTTTTCAAATGATTGCAAATGAAGGTACACAGTTCAGAATATTAAGGATGCAAACTATAACTGATAGTGTGATGGAGGGAAATATTCTCTTTCCTATCCATAATGACCTTTACTCTTAATTATGATCAACATACATAACAACAGTTTTACGTGTGTGTGTGTGTGTGTGTGTGTGTGTGTGTGTGTCTGTTGGTCCTGTAACAGGTAAGCACAAAAGCTTGTAAAACACACAGGAAAGTGTAGAAGTGAATTACAATCTAACAAATTCTAAGAAAAGTCTAAAAACATCATGTTAATTTCACCACCTTGTCTACAACTTACTAAGAACTTTTTTTTTGAAATTATGCAACAAATTTTATTTAGCCCAGTCAGTCCCAACACAGCACAGAAAGCTTACAGAGGGTAGAAAGTGCATTAATAAAAGCCAGTCTTTACCCAAAGAAAACAGAAAATGTATTATTGATTCAAAATATTTAACACTCGAATGATAAACTGCAATAACTTATTCTGGGTCCTACTGATGAGAGAAAGGAAAAGAAAAGAAGAAGGCTTTACGAAGAGGTCCGTCTCCAGTTGAGCTCGGAAGTCAGTAGAGGTCACTAAGTCCAGCAGTCTTTCTTGCTTTTTGCATAAGTGCCCTCAGTTGGAATTGTTTTCAATTGAAATGTGTCTTCCCCTAATAAATTCATAACCACCTTATGTTTGACACTGACTCTAAATGATAATAGCTCAAATAAAAGCTGTAACCCAGTGGGAAAGGTCTACAGTAAGTATACAATCCACAGTTCAATTGAGAGCATAGAACTTAATGCCTGATATTTTCAGAGCTCACCCAAAAAGGACAACAAGCTAATGAAGTCTGGTCTCAATTTAAAGCACTCCAAGGACTTGACCATCTGTTAAAGAAAGAAGATATCTGAGGAGAGAAAGTGAATGAACCATATTCCATCTGACGCTCAGTGGCTCTGTTACCCAGTAAAGATGACTGTCAGAATTTCTGTTCCTGATGATGTTACAGATTACACGTTTCCCAACGAGTTATTCAAATATTGGCAAAGCATGAAATAAACATTGAATTATATTGCTGCTCTGGCAAAAGAAGCTTTGGATAGAAACAAAACCAAAGTTGTAAAATAGAGAGAGTCAGAGGCCTGTATACTCTGTGAGTGGATGTTTAAATGTACACAGGCATAATTGTTTTAATCGGTTGCTATTTCATTTCTTATAAAATTGGCACAAATTTTGAGGCATAAATGATATATGAATCCATTAATTGGTATCTTAGGCACTCCATTTTATGTATTTAATACACATTTTCATTTTTACAGTGTGTGCTTATGTGTGTGTATGATGTATGTATCTGTTTTTATATATGTGGGGACTTTAATGGATGCATAGGTGTGGATACACACATGTATAGACACCAGAGTTAGGCATGAGGTCTTTCTCCATTCTTCTTCCCCTTACACATGAGTTACAGTCTCTTGTTCCACATAGTTATTATTATTTCAGCCGGCTTGTCCTAGGAATGCCCTCTATCTGCCCTCCAAATACTGGGATTTCAGATATGCCTTCATGCCAGAAAGACTATTACTTGAATCCTGAAGTTCCATGCTCCAATCCTCATATTTATTGTTAAGTACTTTATACTGAGTCATCTCCCTATAAATATCAATTGGGAACTTTTTCTTTCATGCTAATGCAAAAATGATGGCCTGCATAGTATTACCATAAATGATACTAGATAAAACACGTGCATATGTAAGAGAAATTTTTGCATATGTGCTCTTTACAGGATATTCTGTTTTTCTTACTTTGTTTTTTTCTAGTTTTATTTAATTGAAAATACATTTTTATACAACATATTCTGATTTGGCGTACTCCTCCAAGATCCTTCCCATATTCTCTCCCAACTGAATTCATACTTTTCTGCCTCTAGTTATAAAACAAGTAGGCATCTAGAGAATTATCATAAGATAAAGAAAATAAAAAAGCATACAATTGGAATAGGATAAAAAAAAAAGAGAGAAGAAAGAGAGCCAAAAAAAGCCCCCAAATCACATATATATGCAATAACACAAATATTTGAACACACAGGAGTTGAGTAAATCAACAAGTTAGAGCCATAATAAAGATGCAGATGACATGTAAGGTTAGAAATGAATCCCTGACACATGAGACAAAGAACTACCAAAGAGCCAATGAGTTTGTTTTGTGTTGGCCATTCCCGGCTGGATATGGGGCCTGCCTTAGAAATTCTTTGTATTTCAGAAAGAATACATTTGAGAAGTCTACTTTTTCACTTTTGAGTGGTTATTAGTTGCAAATAGCTTTTGATTTAGGGATGGGGCTTGTGTCTCCTCTCAGTGTTACCCCGTCTGGAGCACACGCATGGAGTTCCTGTAGAAAACTCATTGCAGAATTCACACAACAAAAGCATCTAAGTAATCTAAGTATACACTGTTGTATTAATGAAAATATTAAGCTATAATCAAAGAACGGAATGAACTCACAGTTGTTAATATGACGGACATCTTTGCAGTTATGCTTATCAACATGGATAAACGCTAATTTCTTGTTACTCAATGAAAAATTTACAGATAAAAACACATTAAATAACCCAGTAAATCATTTAGAGTAAATGGTGCTTATATCGATGGTGACATATATATGGAAGAGACCTGATCAGTCAACCTCATTAGCTTAAGCCATGTAACCCAATATGGACAAGTTCAACAGAACCACCATATATGGCCTATCCATGCATGCTGTGGCATTGCCAGGGCATAAATTTCATTATTCATTTCATTCATATGAAAATGACAAAACAGAGTGCCCTCCATTAACCAATACTCCTGGTAATGAACAGACAGTTTATGCATATTACAATTCTCTAAGGCACTCACAGAAAGTTATATACAATTTATTTAAAATATTAACGTAAACATATAAATAAGCACAATGCATGTAATCTTAAGGAGATTTCACTTTCATTTGTTTCAGTAGTTTCACAGGAAAGAAGCTTGTCATATTTTCTTTTTTTCTTCAGTTTTTTCTTTTTTTTTATTGACTGAACTCGAACCCAGGGTTGGGTTTCTAATTAGACATGCATTCTAACATTGCACACTCTCACTCAGCTTCTTTCTTTGAAAATATGTCTGTATTATGATTTGTTGATTGATCTACCCATCATTGTTACACTCCAAAGTGAAGACTGCCTTCTTCCTGATGTCAGACATGTCTTTCACCATGTACAACAAAAAGCTGTTACTCAACAAATCCTTGCTGGTAAAAGAAAGAATATGATGTTGTGCAGCAATTAACTATTAAAATGCGAACAGAAACAATAATCCCAGCCGTCTTGAGGTCCAAACTATTCTTTTGCCATTCATGTTCAACAGGGGATTACTCACAATTTCTGGATAACACCTCCACCACACTGAAAGGCATATTGGTACCAATTAAAGAAAATGACAGATGTTAGTGGGAGCTCATGGGGATTTGGTATGATATCACCAAACCTACCACTCACACAAGTCACCCAGGCTGGCTAGACAAGAGTATCCTGGCTTCTTCCCTTGAGGTTGTGAGTCAGTTTGGTATGGGGTCTGAGATTTTGTTTCTCAAATGAATTATTCCCCAAGTGGTTTTCCCATTGGGAAGGTTTGACATAATTACAGTAGGTTTTTGTTTTTGTTTTTGTTTTTTTTTTTCTGAGCAATAGCCCTAATTATCTTGGGACTTGCACTTTAGGCCAGGCTGGCTTCAAACACAGAGGTCCACCAGTCTCTACCTCCAGAATGCTGGTATTAAAGGCATGTGTCACCACCTCCTGGCCTACAGTAGGTTCTTTTATTATTGATTTTTATTGAGCTCTACATTTTTCTCTGCTCCCCTCTCTGCCTCTTCCCTCCCCTTCAACCCTCTCCAAAGGTCCCCATGCTCCCAATTTACTCAGGAGATCTTGTCTTTTTCTACATCCCATGTAGATTAGATCTATGTATGTCTCTCTTAGGGTCCTCATGTTGTGTCGGTTTTCTGGGATTGCGATTTGTGGGCTGGTTTTCTTTACCTTATGTATAAAAAACACATATGATAATTGTCTTTCTGTGTCTGGGTGTCCTCACTCAAAATGGTGTATTCTAGCTCCATCCATTTTCCTGCAAAATTCAAGATGTCTTTATTTTTTCTGCTGTGTAGTATTTCATTGTGTAAATATACCACATTTTCCTTATCCATTCTTTGGTCGAAGGGCACTCAGGTTCTTTCCAAGTTCTGGCTATGACAAACAATGCTGTTATGAACATCATTGAGCACCCGTCCTTGTGGCACAAATACGCTTTTTTTTTTTTTTTGAATATATACCAAAAGTGGTATTACTGGGTCTTAGGGAAGGTTGTTTCCTAATTTTCTGAGAAATCATCACACTGACTTCCAAAGGGGCTGTACCAGCTTGCATTCCCACAAGCAATGTAGAAATGTTTCCTTTACCCCAAAACCTCTCCAGCATAAGTTGTCATCATTGTTTTTGATCTTGGCCATTCTTACAGGTGTAAGATGGAATCTCAGAGTTGTTTTGATTTGCATTTCTCTGATTACTAAGGATGTTAAACACTTCCTTAAGTGTCTTTCAGCCATTTTATATTCCTCTGGTGAGAGTTCTCTGTTTAGATCTGTACTCCATTTTTTTATTGGATTATTCGTTCTTGTGATGACAATTTCTTGAGTTTTTGTATATTTTGGAGATCAGACCTCTGTCTGATGTGGGGTTAGTGAAGATCTTTTCTCATTCTGTAGGCTGTTGTTTTGTCTTGTTGACCATGTCCTTTGCTTTACAGAAGCTTTTCAGTTTCAAGAGCTCCCATTTATTAATTGATTCTCTCAGTGTCTGTGCTGCTGGGATTATATTTAGGAAGTGGTCTCCTGTGCTAATGTGTTCAAGTGTACATCCCACTTTCTCTTCTATAAGTTTCGGTGTGACTGTATTTATGTTGAGGTCTTTGATCCATTTGGACTTGAGTATTATGCATAGTGATAGATATGGGTCTATTTTCATTCTTCTGCGTGTTGATATCCAGTTATTCCAGCACCGTTTGTTAAATATCCTTTCTTTCTTCCCTTTGATATTTATTGTGTCTTTGTTCAAAGGTGTGTGGATTAATATCTGGGTCTTTGATTCTGTTCCATTCATCCTCCTGTCTATTCTTACGTCAATATCAGGCTGTGAGTGGAAGGTGAATATGATCAATATTATTATAAAGAATTTCTAAAAATTTAACACAAATATATTTAAAATGTAAGTATTGAACTAGTTCTTTTATTGATTCTTAGTGAAGATTATAGCAACAGGAGATTTTCATTGTATAATTATATCCTCACACTCTTAAAGAGGACTTTTCTTAATATGATAAACAAAATACAACTTTTCATACTTCATCCACATTATAAATCTATTGCAATCTCTTCACCTTTCTCAGAAGCAGTAATATGATTTTGAGATCATATCATCATATCAACTCATAGCACCTGTTTGTTGTGCTGTAATTTGACATGTGAAGGGAGTCAACCCTCAGAAAGATTGCAAGTATTAATGATTTCCAGGATCTTTTAGACATCAGCTTATAATTGCACAGCCTACTGTTATGATGGCCATCGTGGAGATTATTTACTGATGCTTGCAAAAAAGGCATGTGGGATTTCTGGGCTAATTTGCTTTGACCTTCCTTTTATTATGCCATCAACCACGTTTTGATTCCCATCTGTAGGCAGCCCATTGATATTCTGACACACCTGTCATGTATTAGGCTCATGACAATGACATACTTAAAATATAGATGCAAAATGAGTATAGGCAGAATATAAAAAGGTACATCCATTTGGCAGTCCTTTAAAAATAAAACATGAGTTTACTGTGTGAAACAACTCTACTCTCTAGCATCTTCACAAAGATTTCAAATATTCCTTTTTATATTAACCTAGAAATTCTCAGCTATAATAATCATAAAAGGAGTTACGTAGACATAATCCAAGTATACAACGAGAGAATAAGATGTATACAGAATATGAAATATTCCTTCAGTGTATTATTAGTGGGCCATAAACATGCTAGATAATTGTCAGTATTCAGGGAATTGGTACATAAAAATCGGTATATGTAAAAGTGTAGATGGGCCTTGATTATAAATACTAAGTAAAGTAATTAAGTCACCAAAAATGTACATATTATATGAAATATTGAAAATAGGCTACTGGGTGGATAAATAAATTATAAAAGTTCTTAAGTTGGGCCACGACAAGAGAAGTTGTCTGTCTCTCTACCATGTGTGGTCAAAGAGTATGTTTTGGAAAATGATGACTATGTTCCAAAATTAAATAGTGATGATGGTTACATAATCCTATTTATAGATTAGAAACTGTATATTTTAGGCTACAAGCAGATAATTTCTAGACCTGTAAATAGCAGGGGATTTTTTTTCCTTAAATGCACACTTCACAACAAAATGATATACTGTAAATTTCAGCATAAAACTTATCTTTGGAGTTCCTCTGTTCCTGTTAGGCTGGTCTTATACTTCATATATCTTAGGTGATATGTATTTCTTCTACTTTACAAGTTAGCCATTGGATTCACCTTGGCGAATAAAGCCACATTTCACTCTGGTATGCTTTCCTTCCCTTTACATTGCTCAAAGTGAAATTTTCGTTGCGGATCATTTCACAGCAGCAGGACAAAATATCAGGCAGGAGTGCACATTCTGTACTGATCCTACCATAAACACACACCTTGTTGAGGATGAGCCCACTCAGGAAAATGGGATCTTCCCTTAAGGACTTGACAGATTTTGTCCAACTGCTAAAATAGATGCTTTCTTTTGAGACTTCATGTTTTATTACTATTTGGTAGTAGAACTTTTTTGGTTCTTTCTCTGACCTCAACTTCCTCCTGGTTTTATTGCTGGCAACCAGGAGTGTGTATAATTTTAGAAGCAGGGTTCTGTGAGTCAGCATAGCTTCTCTACAGAGCATTCCAGGAAATTCGGTTTTCTCAAGCCTTTTATTGACCCAGCTCTATCTTTCAGAATAACAATAAAATAAAATTGAATGGAGGGCTATAGATTTTGAAGACAGAGACACAGAAACCTCTTTGTTTTCTTCTTTGTTAGCTTCTTAGAAGCTATGCTGGACATCAAAAGAAATAACTGTAATCTTCTGGGACAAAAGCTAATCACATAAATTCTTATTATAGGAGTTGACCCTTTTGCAAGATGGAAAGTCCTGCAATGCTTAGAAATACCTTTTCTTTCTTGAAATAAACAATATAAATTTATTTTTAGCTACTGTTCCAATTATAAACACACAGACATACACACATACATAAACAGTTTATTCACACTCTCAAGCCTGAAATGGAAAGTATCACCAGTATTAAAATTAAAAGTAAGCAAAAAGTTCTTAATGAAAATTCAAATTAATACAAAATTTTAATAATAATTATAGATAAAAAGAGCTGAAAGTACAATATATTTTGAGTTCTGAAAAGTAACGGGGACTAGTGTATTTTCCCACTATACAGGTCATGTGGAATCCTTCTGGATGGGAATGGGCAGGCGAAACAAAATAGAACACAAAACAAAACAAAAAAAAAAACTATTACAAATAAGACTAGAACACGTTCCAGTAAATACTTTAATAAAGATTTAAGAAAAATTCTGTCTTTTTCTCAATAAAGACAAACCAAAACTTAAATTGTTAGTTGATGAACATATACATAGAACAATAACCTGTTACAGTTAAATATATTAGCACAAGGTTTTCTAACATTAAAGCACATAAAGTCTGAAAAAGTGGGTATATATATGAGGGTAAAATAGATACTTTTTTGTATTTAAAATAATTTACCTTCGCTATTTAATAATTGGTGTTTAAAGGGTTTAGAAAGTTATTAAAGGCAGAAGATGTTCATAACTGTCTTTTTGAATGATGGGAAAGTCCTTGCAATTTCATGAATCACACCAAAGCTCCTCCCACTCTAAATTCAATGGCTAACCAAGAAGAAGAAAACAATCTAAAGACGAAGTGATGAGCTACTCCCATGGTAAACATACAGTTTAAGCTGTATTAGGATTGAAGATATAGCCAAATACCATAGTCTCAAAAGGAGCACTTCAAGGACAGTTTTTCATTTGTTATAATATATTTCTAGCAGATGCTACATCTATTTTCATGGATTATCTCATAATATCTACTAGAATAAAAATAATTTTCTTGGATTTTAAGTTAATATGCTTGAAAGGACATGGAAAATATATTTGTATTTTCTAGAAAGTTCTAGTATCTTGGTATTGTAATATTCATATCAGTGTGCCCTGATTTGAATATAAATCGAAGTAAGATTTAAATTTGTTCTAGGTGGAGACAGTATTACATAAAAAAATATAGCTGTTTACCTAGTCTTTTCCAAATAGTTCACAGGACTGGAGTGAATACTTTTATTGACCAGGGCATTTTATATTAAACACATCACAAAAACTAGTGCGACAAATCATGAATGATGCTTAAATGATCTCTTAGTAAACCCACATCAGTACGAGTACCTTATCCTGATGAATTGGGAAAATTATTTCTCATACATAATCATAATTATTATGTACACTTTCTTCCTTACTACTTATTCTATCACTGTTTTTACTATATGTTAATTCTTATGTAATGGTTATTCAGTAGAAAGCAGTCGTTATATATATTTCATTCTAACAGATGGCATAGTTATGTGTTATAGACAATATTTAATCCTTGCTCAAAATTTCCTTCCTAAATAATGGAATAGTCTTGATGGAAGTCCTGTTACTAAGTGATTATTTGCCTAACCTTTCCCCATTCTTCAGTTTTTCACCCAGTTCACCTAGAGAAAATAAAGTTAATGGTTGTCTAAGAGTCTAGGGCATGCAACTCAGGCAGGGAATTTGAAGAAATTCAAAGAAGTTCCAACCAAATCAGAACCGACCAGATCAGTCAACTATTGTATTTTAGTGAAATCTAGAGAGATAATTTTGGTCCCTGGGAAATGAGACTACTTGGGGTAATCAGAAAAAGAAATGAATTAACAGAGCTTTCTGAGAGGGTGAGCACAAGATCTTCAGATAAGAACATGTCTTATCTTGCTATTTGCACACTAACACCTAATCACATTATCTATGTTGATACTATCTTTACAAACTTCCAAAAGATGCCATTCTGAACTACATTTTGTTAATTTCCATTCTTGATTTATCTAATTTAAGATAGTAAGGAAACAATACAAATTCAATATGTTCTATTATCTCTGTGACTCTCTGGAAGACAAAAGAGATTATTATAATTTTGAAAATACATAATTGTATAAGCAGAAAATATAACAGGTAACTCATTTATTGTTACATATGTTCCAGGTGAAGGGTTAAGTATTTTCATACAAGCTATATAATGTCATCTTCCCAGTTCTACAGGAAATAGAATTATAAAACATACTTTTCCAAAATGGAAATTAAAATATAATGATATTGGGTGAATTTCAAAGCTTTTTAACTTTGATTTTGTTTAAATAAAATTGTGCATTCTTTTGTATAAGGCATACAATATCCTCCAGACATAATACTTTATCTTAATATGTATAGAACAAATTACAATAGGCTGAAACCAAGGAATTTAGGTATTTTAGTTTTCAAATTCTGTTAATTGTACTGGCTACTTTCTCCCACTGTGTAAATGACTTCTAGAAACTAGTTTCCTTTAGAGCCCTAAGTATTCCCAAACATTCCTTTGAAAATATCACGAAGAGATGGATAGATGGCTTCGAGGATAAAGGATTTGCTGTACAGATATAAGGAACTGAGTTTAGATCCCTGATAAAAAAAATAAACAAACAAAAACCAAAAACCCTGAACATTGCATTGTTTGCCTATAATCCTAGGATGTGGAATACAAAGCCAAGTATATCTTGACAGCAAGCTAGGCAGCCAGTTTATCTGCAACAGGATGCTGCAGATTCATTGAGAGATATTCAATTACAACAACAACAGAAGCAGAGAATCATAGAGGAAAACATCACAACAATGTCTGGATTTCATGTGCAACTGCCATGCTCATGTGTATAACATGCCATTATGCATGTTAACAAACAAATGTACACATACATGCAAACACACACACAGAGACAGAGACAGAAAGACAGAGAGAGATTTTGAACCTGGACTTTGTTGCTTTGTTGATTATGGACTAATGTAGAGAAGAAAAACTATATGTATCTGAGAAGCAGAATAAATGTACGTATATAACACACATAAATATATAAGGAAAATTATTACTGGAATTTTCTCAAAGAATATTGGAGATCAGTTTGTCATATCTTAGGATGTCATGGAGAAAATGGACAATCTAACAAGCCTCTATTTAGATAAATATGATTCTGAATGGCTGAGAACAAATGCAGTCAATAGTATATGTCCAGTGTGAGGATCCAAGAACCACAATCCTCAGTGTCTGAAGGTATAAAAAGATAGATGCACATGATGAAGACAGAAATATATAATTAAACTTTTCTCTGCAGTTTTCTTCTATGTGAGCCCTAATGATGCGTGCCCACTATGGTAAGGGAAATCTCTACATTATTCATTAATTCTGATATAAATGTCTTTTCAAATATCTTCAGTAGAAATAATGTTCTGTCCTCTTTATGAGCATCCTTTAGCCCCAATAGGGTGATGCATAAAAGTAATTACCACAAACTTAACTAAAATATTCAATTAACAGAGTTTGTGAATCTGCCCTAGTTGGATGCATTTACCTTTTATGAAAATATTGATATACCTCAACAATAAAACTGAAAGACAAATAACTTTGGAGATACCAGATACATTCTTTGAACTTTGGAAATAGATGTAAGAATGTAGTGTTCCTTAGGAATATGAATGATAAATATAGTTCATTAATTAATTTTTTAATGAAACTAAATCTGAACCTTTTCTATATGACAGGTAGCAAGCACAGTTATATTTATATATGGAACCTGAAAATATTATCACAGAGAAGCAGAGTAGAGCACTGTGATAGGAATTTACATGGAAGAAGGAAGTGTGGGTCATGGATGACTAATGGGCATTGGAGATATTTGATAGGAAGAGAAACTTTACTGTTCCATAGAAGAGACACATGTCTAGGGTTGAAAATAAATAATTGGATATTGAAAAATAGATAGCACACAATATTTTAATGTTCATATCCCATAGGTAAACAAACAAAAAGATGGTTCTTGTAATTATAATAAATCAATAATCATAATTATATGCATGTATTGATATACAATTCTGCAGTGTATATACATATATCCCTGAAGTTATGTAACAAATGAAAGAACAAATCCTTAAGTAAAAATAGAGACGATTTTGTTGCCTTGATTGTTTGTAGTACACTTTCTTAGTAATTATTTATATATAGATTTTAGCTATAAACATAATATGGTGCCAACACTTTTAGGAACTAAAACTGATTTAGTTACTTTGCTATTGCTGTGATAAACATCATGACCAAAGAAACTAATAAAATACAGCATTTAATGTGGGGTCTTACATTTTCAGATTGTTAGAGTCCATAACCATCATGATTAGGAGCATGGCAGCAAGCAGGCAGGCATGATACTGGAGCAGTACCTGAGAGATGATATCTTGAAAAATAATCCTGTAATAGAGTGAGCTAACTGGCAAGCACATAGACTATTGAATCCTCAATAGTCCCATTCCCAGTGGCAAGCCTCCTTCAACAAAACCACACCTCCTAATCCTTCCTATACAGTTCTACCAACTGAAAATGAAGTATTTAAATCTATGAACCTATGGGGCTGTCCTCATTCAAACTGCATTTCCATTCCCCTTATTCCTTAAAGTATATGCCTTGTTTTTCAAGTTGTCCACTAGTTACTCTGAAGATGACAGTATTAATGCAGACAAGATGATAAAATAAATTTTGTATATTTTTTTATATTATCATACCATATCCCATAAAGTTATACATTTGCAATTGCCAACTAAGATTTAAAATTAATGATAAAAATATTGCACCAATAAACACATGACATGCATATTTGTTGGCAAGTACTTCTGTTGTACTATCATCTGCTTTTATTATAAATTTTATGCTTCCTTGAGATGCCCTCATTAGTTTACACTAAGGTGATCATCAAATATCTAATCACTAAATGGGGAGGATTCTTTTGTTTTTGTGAAATAAGATTTTATATAAATATATAATTTATTAACACCTAAATCTGAGGTGAAAAAGTGATTTAATAAGAATTGTGTATGTTTTTAGTTCTTATGTAAATGGGGATAAAATAAGTTACTGGAAAAACAAAAATTAATTTTTATTTAATTATGAATACATATGCTTGAATGTAAATAACAATGAACATAAAATGGAATGCGCCATTAGCATAGGGACACACAGTTACATAAATACAATCTAATTAAAATGAGAACAGCTATCTTTATAAAAATGTAAAAATCTGAATTATAAAAATTCATCTAGGTAATGAGAAATTGATAAAGGATTCGACAAAATTCAATGTTATTTGTTACATTGATTTTATGAAAAGGAATAAAAATTTGGTTGTCACAAACAGTGAAATATTATGCATCTGACTTTAAAAATCCAACTGTTTATACAATCAAATTTTGTTTTAACCAAATGTCATTTTTCTTCACTTAATAGAGATGGACAAATGATTACTAAAATCCACCCAAACTAAAATAACATTCCCAAATCCTTTTAATAATATTTTATTTATTTTAAAAATGTAATACAGTTTTTAGAATTATCATTGTAAATGTTTAATATACTATATTTCATTAGAATAAAATTTTTATCTTAGTACACAATATGTATGAAAATCATCTATTAAAACTAATTTAGATACGTACATATTGGGAACATTTTCTAATAATCAATTTATGATCATAATTTAATATTTTATAATTGAATAGTTACAGTTACCTGCAATTATATAGCTTAATTTTTGTACCTTATATGTATATGCTTTTTATGTTTACTTTTGCTTTAGTTCACACATTCTTACTTTGATGTACATTTTAAATATCTTCTACCCGTTTGAACTTGTCATTTCATTTCTGATCCTGCCTTACTCCCTCTTTCTTTAAACACTTTCATCTAACTGTCTTACATTTTGTCACCTGTAGGCATTTTAACCATGATCATGTTTAATACAAATGCCTGTACTTGATATAATCATTTGCTTAGCTGAACATTAGAGCTCTTTGAGATTCTAACCTGATTTATATCGTTTAGCTTATCAAGTCACCAGCTACAACGTCAATAGTCTTATACTAAACATGATACAATTAATAGTGGTTCAGTGGACAGACATCTGGAGTTTTCTCCAGAAGTTTATATAGATGATTGACTGATGACTGATACATGAAAGATCAATAATTGACAGAGAGTTAACAGATACCTAGATGATAGAAATATAGATGGTAGATATAAAAGTAGTCAAACTATATAGAAGCAAATCTTATTAGTTGGTTTCATGATACTTTTGTTTGGACAATTATAAATAGAATTTTATAAGCCATTTCTTTATGTACTCAAAACAAAACATCTTCAGTGTTTTCTTATGTGGAAATTGATGCTTTTGAAACATTTGTAAAGTCATTCATTAGGATGGCTCAAAGATATAGATGTATGTTTCATCCAGTTTCCAATATAAACCAAGAGAAGTCAAGGGCACAGAAGAGGAAGAATCATAATAACAGGGTGTGCAAACCATTGTGTTTTGCTTAGATAAAGGCCAGTGTTATGCTTTACATGACAAGGCACACCTTTAGAAAGAATCAGAATATATTTCACTATAATTTTCTCATTGATATTGATTCTTTTTATATTATAAAAAGCCTTATTTCCCAGAAGCAAACCATATATTTTTAAAAAAATATTTAAACCCCTTTTCCTCATAGAAAAATGAGTTGAAACCATCATTAATAATAATGAGGTATGGGAACTGAGGTGTAAGTTGAAAGGGTGATGTGTGTGTTAAATGATGGGGCCAGAAATAAACCTATTGGACATTCTGAAACAAGTGTGTTGTAATATGTTTGCTTTTCAAAAACAAGACTCCATAGACAAAACTTAAAATTAGATCTCACCATAGCTCACTGATAAGGTTCTTTCCCTAAAGGAAACATAAAACCTTTTCATTTCTTTCAATCAATAAAAGAGACTTAACCTGTGGAAAATAGAAAGCCAAAGGGAATTAATAAAAATAAAGCAAAGCCTAGAGGACAATCTGACAGTGCTACCCTTTTCTAAGAAGAGTTGAATTGGGGAGGATGTTTTCACTTTTCAGTGATAAAAGGAATTTCCCTTGCTTTGGAAAGGAGCACTAATTGCCAGGATCAGAAAATAGCCAGAGACTCTCAAGCTGAGAAGCACATTATTATGCCATGATGAGCTCTGCTTAGTTTTATATTTGTTTCAGAGATCTATTTTCCCCATCTCACGTCAGAGTCTCGCAGTTAGTCAGCCTCCAGAAAGAACTAAGGAGCTTATTCATTCACACTCAAAAGAAGAAATGGTTTCTAATCCAGAGACAGAATTGTTGACTCATTTATACTAGTAAAGTCAGTATTAATATTTTTCTTCTGAACCAATTAATTAGTTTGGGTTGAGAAGTTAGTCCCCTTTACACTCCGCATTTCCCTCCTATAGTAATACTCATTATCTGACCTACAATATTATTATTTCAATACCCTTTGCTAGCTGCATATATAAGTATCTTATTTATATTATTTATACCTTTTCTTCAATCTACAACTCCTTCTTCTCCTCTCTCAATTTCATAACCTATCTTATTTTAATTATTAATATATATGTTATATATTCATATATATTCATATGTATGTATGCATATGTATGTTATAACCTCACCGAAGCATTTAGTGTTTCTCATGTCTGTATGCTCTGAGGGATAACCACTTGCTATTGGATAATCTATCATAGAGACTGTCCCTAGAGAAGAATGATTTTCCATCTCTCATCAGCCATTAATTGCCTTTTGCTCTTCATTTATAATTAGAGCCTTGTGAAATTTCTCCATTCATATTAACAAAATGAATTGTGTTGACATTGTTCAGATTTTGTTGCAAAATGTTCATGAACATAGCTTCATGTCTGATTTGGAATATACAATGAAGCAGTAGACTTCTTCAGAGTCTTACAGTCTTTGCATCTCTTTCTTGGTGTTCTCTGATCCTGGTTTGGCTTTGAGTTGTTGGTGATGTGCAATATGCAACAATTGTTCTACACACTTTGACCAGTTATGGATTTCTATAATCTTCTAGAAGGCAAAAAGAAACTTCTTTGATGATAGATTGATCTGTGTGTATGAAGATGGGAATTGAGAGTGAAGTTAGAAGTTGTACTATTTCAAGAAAGTATCATTAGGTGTGTTTCATGGCTTTAGCAGCCCCAAGCAGGTTTACAAGGCTACATTTATATGGTATGAGATTCTTTGTATTAACATCAATTAGATGGTCATTGATCAATTAAACAATGTAAGTGCCATCATAGCACGTTTATGGTTGTCTCGCCATGCTTGCTAGTCATAAGCACTACATCTGTGTAGGTCTGTCGATTGCCTTTCTCCAGTGGCAGGTACATACGTCCCTCTCATACTTTGACAGTTATCAGAGAATAAGGATTCTAGATCAGTATAATTTCAGTTCCTCCAAGTGTCGTGTCTTCAGTTTAGGGATTTTCCTTAAGTTCACGTGGCAGTCAAAGGCAACAGAAATAGCCTACATTGTTTTAGGAGTTTCTTTCTTTTTTTTTTTTTGAGGGGTTGTTTTTTATTTTATTTTATATTATTGGCCTTTTTTCTTTTTATTATTATTACAAATTTTCACCTCCTCCCCTCCTCCCATCTCCGTCCTCCTCCCCCCATTCCCCCTCTGCCTCCCTCTCCAGTCCAAAGAGCAGTCAGGGTTCCCTGCCCTGTGGAAAGTCCAAGGACCTCCCCGCTCCATCCAGGTCTAAGAAGTTGAGGCTCCAAACAGACTAGGTTCCCACAAAATACATGGAGTAGAATCAAAACCCAATGCCTTTGTGCTTGGCTTCTCAGTCAACCCTCCATGTCAGCCATATTCAGAGAGTCCGGTTTGATCACATGCTCCTTCAGTCCCAGTGCAGCTGTCCTTGGTGAGCTCCCATTAGGTCATTCCCACCGTCTCCGTGGGTGGACACACCCCTTGCGTCCCTGACTTCCTTACTCATGTTCTCTCTCCTTCTGCTCCTCATTTGGACCTTGGGATCTCAGTCCAGTGCTCCAATGTGGGTCTCTGTCTCTATATCCATCCATCAACAGATGAAGGTTCTGTGGTGATATGCAAGATATTCATCAGAGTGGCTATAGTATAGGGTCAGTTCAGACACCCTCTCCTCAGCTGCTCAAGGAACAAGCTGAGGACATTTCCTGGAACACCTGGGAAACCCTAAAAACTGACAAAAGAATCAACTCAAAGAAAGTCCACATAGGAAGTTTATATCTTTGGCTGGAGATTTATCTCTCTAAGTATAATAATTCATTTAAGTTATATTTTACACACACACACACACACACCTCCAAGCACACACATATTTATACATTTATTATTATTAGAATATATATGTATATATATATGCAAACACATATACAAATAATAATCCTGAGAAAGAGATTATGACAATAATCTCACTCACAGTAGTGTCAAAATATAAAATATCAAGTTAAACCTAACCTAGAATATGAAGTTTTTCTAATATGTAAAATTTCAATCACTGAAAAAACAAATGAGAAATATTATAAAAAGCTGAAAAGACCTTTCATACTCACAGTTTGTTAGAATTAATGTTGCTATAAATTACAATTTAAAGAAAAGCAATTACTGAATCATTGCAATCTCAATCAAAATCAATATAGAAAAAAGTATAAAATTAATATAGAAGCAAAAATTACCCCAAGTCAACGAAAAACTGAGTTAAAAGAACAACCTTGGAGTAATGATTAAACTATATTTCAAGCTATATGAAGCTATGGAAGAAAAGTACCCTAAAACATTGTGGTAACAACATGAAAACAGACATATAGATATAATACAATACAATAGAAGATGCCATTAGGAAGGCACAAATTTATAGCCATCTTCTACCACATACTGGGGATAAGATTGGTTTTGGAGAACTGAGGGTGAGGTAAAGATCTGAAGTTAGTCTACCTACTTCCTGGCCAGACTGGTAGAAAAGAAAAAGAAAAGAACATCAACAAACATGTTTTAATTTAATTGTTAAAAGTAATTTTTCTTTTTGGAGGTGGTTAAGGCATGACAACAAAAACTCCTTGAATGTTCCCAACAACTTATCCAGGGAGTGAAAGAGTGCTCTCTAGAGCTTTTCTCCCTGTGGTTGTCTGAATCTGAATGTCCCCTGCAAGCTCATTTATTTAAATGATTGGTAAATGTTGGCGGACCTATTTAGGAGGGATTGATAGATTTGGTCCTGTCAATATCAGAGATATCTACAACTGGGAATTGATGTGGGAGTGTCATATATCAATCTGTTGATTTCATTGGTTAAGTTATAATAAACCAGCTGCTTGGCCTCATGGCTGGAACATAGATGGGAGGAGTAAACAGAATAGAATTCTGGGTGGAAGAGGAAGTGAGGTCAGACTCTGCTCTGCTTCCGGAGAGACTCGACAGCTCTGCTCTGGAGCAGAGACGCCATGCTTGCCATGCTACACTCTCCCAGGATGGACGAAGGCTAGAATCTTCCTGGTAAGCGCACCTTGGGGTGCTTACACACATCATTAGAAATGGGCTAGTCCAGGTGCGAGAATT
>NW_026067953.1:2722981-2739074 GCF_014885135.2 Alexandromys fortis | reverse complement strand
GGTAAGCGCACCTTGGGGTGCTTACACACATCATTAGAAATGGGCTAGTCCAGGTGCGAGAATTAGCCTGTAAGGGCTAGAGTTCATGGGCCAAGCAGTTCTTTAAATGAATACAGTTTGTGTGTTGTTATTTCGGGCATGAGCTAGCCAAGCGGCCGGGGTGTTGGGGACGCAGCCCCACCGCCGCTCTTATTTCAACAGGGAATGGGCTTGGAGGTTTCAAAATGTTCATGCCATTCACAGTTTGCTCTCATGGCTCCTACTTGTGTATAAAGGAAGCAAGCTTTCAGCTCCTGCTTTAGTGTCCCACCTGCTGGCAGGCTTCCATTTGCCCACTGATGAACATACACTCTAACCTGCTAGAACTGTGAATGCCAATAAATGTTTGCCTTTATAATTTGCCTCGGTCATAATGTTTTGTCTTGGAAATAGAAAAGTAACCAATACTGCCTTACAATCATGAGTAGACACACAGCATGTTGAAAATAGTTACTGTGTTCTTAGTTAACCCATTGACTTCTACATCTTATACTTCTAGATCTGGTTATTTGTTTTGTGCTTATTATATTCCAAGCACTATTCTTTTTTTGGTTTATAGGTGCAGATTTTAAGCTTCCACTATTCCACAGAGATATTATTCGTTTTTTCCTATTTACAGATAAATAAGAACAAAGGAAACAAACAATAACATCAAAAACTGAACCATGAGGATTCAAGAAATTTATCAACGTTTACATATTAGGTAACAAGGTTCAACTTTGATCAAGGTAGAAAGGCATGAGCATAACTTAACAGGCATATCAAATGATGCTTATAGTTCTGCCAAATCACAAAGCCATGTCACAGTTATCCCATTTTCAATATACTTCTTCTTTCAGCTTTACCATCCCACTTCTTATTCAGGTGCTCCTGGCAGGTATGAATTACTTTTGCTTAAATAATTCACATGAATCATAAGTCAGACCTTGTTAAAACATTATGGGAAAGTCCGAGAAGAAAATTGCTAGGCATACACAATCTGTCATCATTTTTATATTGTAAACATGTAAAATGTTTCACCATATGTATTATGTCACTCTTCTGTACTCATTATTGATAACATCATCAGAACTCTTCCTTCATTGTACATAAATAACAAGACCATATTAGATGTAATGCTAACATCTGGATTGTCCTATCACAAGATCAGCTATGAGGTCAAACAACAGGATCAAAAAATAGATATTGCTCTACATAAAGTGATTTCTCTGCCAATAATTCCATTTTTCCATATGTGTCATTATGACACCATGAGAACTGAATTTAAAGTTTAAATCTATAAATTAGAAAACAAAATTCCCTGAATTGTTATCACCTTATTGGGAACTAAATTGCAGGGCATCAAAGTACATTCATATCATATGGCTTGCTTTATTTGAAATGACTAAAGTTTCGAATTTGTTTCAATTTAGATTTAAACTTGACAAGGTTAGTTGTAGCACCACAGAGTTGTTATTATTTTAGGGATGAGTGACTGAGAGTTTATTACATGCCACAACTCGTGCTGATAAATTTATATAGGTTAAGCCAACATGATCTGCACAGAAATTTAAGAAGCTAGCTAATGACTCAAAGAGGCAAATTGATAACCAAATCAAGAGAAGTATATACCCAAAATTCAGGCACATCAAGCCAGCAACATCTAGGTGGGAATCAAGTTTCTCTGTTATTAGATCTCATGGTTTTAAACACTAAAGGTTGTTTCTGGAACATGCATGGGGATCCTTGTCATCTTTCCCTCCTTTCTCCTTCTTGTTTTCCTTTGCATTCTACATCTGTACAGAAAACACTTTATAATTATAAATTCTAGAATATGATATCACTAAAAGACATTACATACTTTATTTTGAAGCTGTGAAAGATGACAGAATCAAGTAATTTGAATGAAAAGGAAGATGATAATTTCAGTAAATCTAGACTCGTCTGCTAAGTCTGTGCCTGAATTACAGTAATCACTGATAAATTGGAAACAGATTACACATGCAAACATATATGTATATCTATATATGTATATAGATATACATAGATACACACATATAAAATCAGTCCATGAAGTCTAGAAATATTTGGGATAATTAACTATCCATGTTTTTAAGACTAGAATTTTAATATTTACTTATGTATGTTCCATGTAATCAATAATAATGACACTATGATCTTGTATTCTAGGGGATAATTATATTAAATACAAATATGAATTTAGTTGTGTTAGTTCTTCATTTAGTAGAATATGAAATCAGTAGATAACTTTGAGATAGAAAATGTTATCTCCGGGCGGCCGGAACCGATGCGCAGGGCAGCAGCGGCAGGAACCAACAAGCACGGCAGGCAATGTAGCTGGCGCGGACCGGGACCGGCAGGTACTGACACAGTGGCAGACAAAGCAGGCTACAGGGACCAGCGCAACACCAAGAGCAGATCGCCCCAGGACAATAAAATCAAAGAGGTAGGCCTTTGGTTGGCGAGGTCCCGGGCAAACAGGGAACCTGGTTCTTTTCCTGAAGACCCGTCTGAGGGGTGAGAGGGATCTTGGCCCCTGGCAGGAGCCAGGAAACAGAACGAGGGAATTTTGCAAGAGGAGCCTCTGGCCAGCAGGGAAACCTGATCTGGTTTTAAAAGACCAATTAGAGATCGTCAATAGGAGGAGATGGGCAGGCGCCAAGGCAAAAATTCTCCCAATAAGCTGAAAAACAACATGAAAGCACCAGAACCCAATGATCTTACAACAGAAGGACTTGAACACCCTAACACAGAAGAAGTGGAAAAAATCGACTTTATGAAAGCAATAGAGTCCCTTAAACAATATGTAAAAAACACCTTTATAGAAATGGATGAGAAGTATAACAAAAAGTTTGAAGAATTGAGTAAATACGTACATGAGACCCTGGGAAACCAAGAAAAAATGAACAAACAGGTAATGGAAACAGTTCAAGAATTGAAAACTGAAATGGAAGCAAGGAAGAAAGCACAAACTGGGGACCAGCTGGATACGGAAAATCTAGGTCAACGAGCAGAGCCTACAGAAACAAGCATAATCAATAGAATACAAGAAATAGAAGAAAGAATCTCAGATTCTGAAGACACCATAGAGAAAATAAACGCACTGATCAAAGAAAACAGCAAAGCCAACAAATTCTCATCACAAAACATTCAGGAAATATGGGACACAATAAAAAGACCAAACCTGAGAATAATAGGAATAGAAGAAGGGGAAGAATTACAGCTCAAAGGCCCAGAAAATATATTTAACAAAATTATGGAAGAAAACTTTCCCAACATAAAGAAAGATATTCCTTTGAATATCCAAGAAGCATACAGAACACCAAACAGACTGGATCAAAGAAAAGCATCCCCTCGCCATATAATAATCAAAACACAAAATATACAGGTTAAAGAAAGAATATTAAGAGCTGCAAAGGAAAAAGGCCAAGTAACTTATAAAGGTAAACCGATCAGACTTACACCTGACTTCTCTATGGAAACCATGAAAGCCAGAAGGTCCTGGATAGAGGTTCTTCAAAAACTAAGAGACCATGGATGCAAACCCAAACTTCTATACCCAGCCAAGCTAGTATTCACTATCAATGGAGAAAACAAGACATTCCAGGATAAGAACAAATTTAAACAATACGTAGCCACAAATCCAGCGCTACAGAAAGTAATAGAAGGAAAATCGCAACCCAAGGAATCCAACATTGCCAACACTGACTACAATAACTCAGGAATCTAGCGAACCTTCACCAGTACAACTCAAAGAAGGGACACACACAAACTCTACTACCGAAAACAGTAAGAATAACCGGAGTAAACAACCACTGGTCACTAATATCACTTAATATTAATGGTCTCAATTCACCTATAAAAAGGCACAGGCTAAGGGATTGGATACGAAAACAGGATCCAACATTCTGCTGTTTGCAAGAAACACATCTCAACCACAAAGACAGGCATCTACTCAGAGTAAAAGGTTGGGAAAAGGTCTTTCAAGCAAATGGTCCTAACAAAAAAGCAGGTGTGGCCATACTAATTTCCAACAAAACTGACTTCAAACTAAAATCAATCAGAAGAGATCGAGATGGACACTTTATACTCATAACAGGAACAATTCATCAGGATGACATCTCAATCCTGAATATCTATGCCCCTAATATAAAAGCACCCACTTATGTAAAAGAAATATTTCTAAAACTCAAGGCAGACATAAAACCACACACACTAATAGTAGGAGACTTCAACACACCTCTCTCTCCAATGGACAGGTCAATCAGACAGAAACCTAATAGAGAATTAAGAGAATTATTGGAGGTAATGAAGCAAATGGACTTAACAGACATCTACAGAACACTCCACCCAAATAGGAAAGAATATACCTTCTTCTCTGCAGCTCATGGAACCTTCTCAAAAATTGACCATATACTCGGAAACAAAGGAAACCTCCACAGATACAAAAGAATATCAGTGTCCACCTGTGTCTTATCAGATCACCACGGATTAAAGTTAGATGGCAACAACTATGCTACCCCCAGAAAGCCGACAAACTCATGGAAACTGAACAGTCAACTACTGAACCACACCTGGGTCAAGGAAGAAATTAAGAAAGAAATTAAAGTCTTCCTTGAATTTAATGAAAATAAAGAGACAACATACTCAAACCTATGGGACACGATGAAAGCAGTGCTAAGAGGAAAGTTCATAGCACTAAGTGCCCACTTAAAGAAAACAGAGAAAGCATACATTGGGGACTTAATGGCACACCTGAAAGCTTTAGAAAAAAAAGAAGCAGAGGTGCCCAGAAGGAGTAGAAGACTGGAAATAATCAAACTGAGGGCAGAAATCAACAAAATAGAAACACAGAAAACAGTCCAAAGAATCAATGAAACAAAAAGTTGGTTCTTGGAGAAAATCAACAAGATCGACAAACCCCTATCCAAACTAACTAAACAACAGAGAGAGAACACGCAAATAAATAAAATCAGAAATGAAAGGGGGGACATAACCACAGACACAGAGGAAATCCAGAGAATCATTAGATCTTACTATAAAAGCCTGTATGCCACAAAACTGGAAAATGCAAAAGAAATGGACATTTTTTTAGATAAGTACCATATACCAAAGCTAAACCAAGACCAGGTGAATGATCTAAATAGACCTGTTAGTCGCGAAGAACTAGAAACTGTTATCAAAAATCTCCCTTCCAAAAAAAGCCCAGGACCAGATGGGTTCAACGCAGAATTCTACCAGAACTTCCAAGAAGAGCTAATACCTATACTCCTTAACGTATTTCACAATATAGAAACAGAAAAGTCATTGCCAAATTCCTTTTATGAAGCTACAGTTACCCTGATACCAAAACCACACAAAGACCCAACCAAGAAAGAGAATTACAGGCCTATCTCACTCATGAATATCGACGCAAAAATTCTCAATAAAATACTGGCAAACCGAATTCAAGAACACATCAGAAAAATTATCCATTATGATCAAGTAGGCTTCATCCCAGAGATGCAGGGCTGGTTCAACATACGCAAATCTATCAATGTAATCCACCATATAAATAGACTGAAAGAAAAAAACCATATGATCATTTCATTAGATGCGGAAAAAGCATTCGACAAAATTCAACACCCCTTTATGATAAAGGTCTTGGAGAGAATAGGGATACAAGGGTCATACCTAAATATAATAAAAGCTATCTACAGCAAACCGACAGCTAACATTAAATTAAATGGAGAAAAACTCAAAGCCATCCCACTAAAATCAGGAACAAGACAAGGATGTCCACTCTCTCCATACCTCTTCAATATAGTGCTTGAAGTTCTAGCAATAGCAATAAGACAACATAAGGGGATCAAGGGGATTCGTATTGGAAAGGAAGAAGTTAAGCTTTCGTTATTTGCAGATGACATGATAGTATACATAAGCGACCCCAAAAATTCTACCAAAGAACTCCTACAGCTGATAAACACCTTTAGTAGCGTGGCTGGATACAAGATCAACTCCAAAAAATCAGTTGCCTTCCTATACACTAAGGATAAGGAAACAGAGAGGGAAATCACAGAAGCATCACCTTTCACGATAGCCACAAAGAGCATAAAATATCTTGGGGTAACCCTGACCAAGGAAGTGAAAGATCTATTTGACAAGAACTTCAAGTCTTTGAAGAAAGAAATAGAGGAGGACACCAGAAAATGGAAGGACCTCCCTTGCTCTTGGATTGGGAGGATCAACATAGTAAAAATGGCAATTCTACCAAAAGCAATCTATAGATTCAATGCAATCCCCATCAAAATCCCATCAAAATTCTTCACAGATCTGGAGAAGACAATAATCAACTTTATATGGAAAAACAAAAAACCCAGGATAGCCAAAACAATCTTATACAATAAAGGAACGTCTGGAGGCATTACCATCCCTGACTTCAAACTCTATTACAGAGCTACAGTATTGAAAACAGCTTGGTATTGGCATAAAAACAGAGAAGTCGACCAATGGAATCGAATAGAAGACCCTGACTTTAACCCACAAACATATGAACACCTGATTTTCGATAAAGGAGCTAAAAGTATACAATGGAAAAAAGAGAGCATCTTCAACAAATTGTGCTGGCAAAACTGGATGTCAATCTGTAGAAGAATGAAAATAGACCCATATCTATCACCATGCACAAAACTCAAGTCCAAGTGGGTGAAAGACCTCAATATCAGTCCAAACACACTGAACCTGATTGAAGAGAAAGTGGGAAGTACTCTACAACACGTGGGCACAGGAGACCACTTCCTACGTATAACCCCAGCAGCACAGACAGTAAGGGCCTCATTGAATAAATGGGACCTCCTGAGACTGAGAAGCTTCTGTAAAGCAAAGGACACTGTTGCTAAGACAGAAAGGCAACCCACTGACTGGGAGAAGATCTTCACCAACCCCACAACTGACAAAGGTCTGATCTCCAAAATATATAAAGAACTCAAGAAACTAGACCGTAAAAGGCTAATCAACCCAATTATAAAATGGGGCACTGAGTTGAACAGAGATCTCTCAACAGAAGAAGTTCAAATGGCCAAAAGACACCTAAGGTCATGCTCAACTTCCTTAGCGATCAGGGAAATGCAAATCAAGACAACTTTAAGATACCATCTTACACCTGTCAGAATGGCGAAAATCAAAAACACCAATGATAGCCTTTGCTGGAGAGGTTGTGGAGAAAGGGGTACACTCATCCATTGCTGGTGGGAATGCAAACTTGTGCAACCACTCTGGAAAGCAGTGTGGAGGTTTCTCAGGAAATTTGGGATCAACCTACCCATGGACCCAGCAATACCACTCTTGGGAATATACCCAAGAGAGGCCTTATCACACAACAAAAGTATATGCTCTACTATGTTTATAGCAGCATTGTTTGTAATAGCCAGAACCTGGAAACAACCTAGATGCCCTTCAATTGAAGAATGGATGAAGAAAGTATGGAATATATACATATTAGAGTACTACTCAGCAGTAAAAAACAAGGACTTCTTGAAGTTTGCAGGCAAATGGATGGAAATAGAAAACACCATCCTGAGTGAGGTAAGCCAGACCCAAAAAGAGGAACATGGGATGTTCTCACTCATATTTGGTTTCTAGCCATAAATAAAGGACATTGAACCTATAATTCGGGTTCTTAGAGAAGCTAAATAAGAAGGAGAACCCAAAGAAAATCATATAGGCATCCTCCTGAATATTAAACTTCATCAGGCGATGAAAGGAGACAGAGACAGAGACCCACATTGGAGCACCGGACTGAAATCTCAAGGTCCAAATCAGGAGCAGAAGGAGAGAGAGCACAAGCAAGGAACTCAGGACCGCGAGGGGTGCACCCATACACTGAGACAATGGGGATGTTCTATCAGGAACTCACCAAGGCCAGCTGGCCTGGGTCTGAAAAAGCCTGGGTCAAAACTGGTCTCGCTGAACATAGCGGACAAGGAGGACTACTGAGACCTCAAGAACAATGGCAACGGGTTTTTGATTCTACTGGACCTATTGGTTTCGTGGGAGCCTAGGCAGTTTCGTGGATGCTCACCTTACTAGACCTGGATGGAGGTGGGTGGTCCTTGGACTTCCCACAGGGCAGGGAACCCTGATTGCTCTTTAGGCTGACGAGGGAGGGGGATTTGATTGGGGGAGGGGGAGGGAAAGGGGAGGCAGCGATGGGGAAGAGACAGAAATCTTTAATAAATAAATAAATTAAAAAAAGAAAATGTTATCTCCTAAAATTTTAAAAGATAGAAGGAGGTACATGACCATGTAACACATGGAAAAAGTTGCTTTAAAAAAGTAATTTATCTACATTTTAACTGAACTTTTACTTTAAAGTACTATGAAATAAAGATGGTCATACTAAGAGCTACAGTATACACCTCTGAGTGGAATGCCAATGTAGGTCAATGGGAGAAATCAAGTGCCTTGGGAGAGAAAGAACAAGACAACTAGAAAGAAGAGACCCAGTAATGGCAATGACATGGACGTATTTTATTCTATGAATCCAAAAGGGAAAAAATTACGCTTTCATAAATGCACAGCTTTACTGTTATATACATTGCATATATATATATATATACACACACACACGTGTGTGTGTGTGTGTGTGTGTGCTTCACACGCGATATAAAGTGAGAAGCATGTTGCTGCTTGACCCAGAGGGCACTGTGAAGTTGACTTTATCAAATTACGTTCAAAAAACTTAAAGAATTTTTAATATTTATAGGTTACTATGTCAGCATATTTAAGTGGTTTTTATGATTACAGGTTTCTTTTTAAACTAAAAGTTAATAAACAGAAAGGGTGAGAAGTCTACTCAATATCACAATGTGTGACCTGAGATGAGAGCTGGCGATGGATCGAGATAGAGACAGAGACCCAAATTGGAGCACCGGACTAAGCTCCTAAAACCCTAATGAGGAGCAGAAGGAGGGAGAACGTGAGCAAAGAAGTCAGGTCCAGGAGGGGTGCACCCACCCGCTGTGACAGTGGAACTGATCTATTAAGAGCTTATCAAGGCCAGCGGGATTGGGACTGAATAAGCACGGGATGAAACCAGACTCCCTGAACATGGTGGACAATGAAGGCTGATGAGAAGCCAAGGACAATGGCATTAGGTTTCAATCCTAAAACATGAACTGGCTGTGTGGGAGCCTAGCCTGTTTGGATGCTCACTTTCCTGGTCCTGGATAGAAGTGGGAGGACCTTGGACTTCCTGCAGGGCAGGGAACCTGGACTGCTCATCATTCTCGAGAGGGAGGGGGAATGGAGTGTGGGAGGAGGGGGAGGGAAATGGGAAACGGGGAGGAGGTGGTAATTTTTCAAAAAAAATAATAAAAAAAAGATTGGTTGTTTGTTTCTGCATTAGTAAATCAAGAAGACGTTCTCATCTAACTCAGCTGCCATATAAGCAACATACTGTTCTTTCTATAACGGTGTAAGATTTTAGTATTCCATGTAGGACAGAAGAACCTTTCTCATTACATTACTCAATTTCTTTATAAAATATATAAAAATAATGGAATAATTTAAATATAAATATTATATTCTTAGAATGCTAAGAATTCCTAACAATCCTCTAAATTGCTAGTTTCCTCCTTTTCAAATATAGTAGTTTTTTTTAAACAAAATTACAACCAGTTCAGAAGTAGATAACATACTCACATTAATAACCAGTAGCCATGTTTCCCAACTCTACGGATAATGAATTCATGAGCAATTACCCCCAAAATGGATAGGAGATTCTTTTTCCAAACTAATGTCAACAGTATCCTGGTGTTATGACAAAGGAAAATCTGATTTCACATCTAATGATGACAGATATGGACTATTAATTAATCAAATTGCCTCAAAAGAGAGTTCAGCAGGTGGAAATAATTATCAGCTAATTGTCTCCTGTTCATTACTTTACAGAGGTATAAATCCAACGGCTGCAGTAATTTTTATAATATTTACTGAAAAGCTACTAGGAAATAAAACAGAATCACAGATGTTATGGTGACAATATTTGCATTTGCTGACTGAGACAATGCAAACAGCACAGAATAGCAAACTGTCTGTTGCATTCATTTATAAAAGAATCTTTATTTTATCTAATACAGGTAGAGTACTTATACAACTGAAAATAAGGTCTTGTAGCAGAAAGAAATAAAAGATGTTCAAATTGAATCCTTAAAAAAAGGAAAATAGGCATTTGTGAAATTTATGATCTCTGAGAGACATACCTTTCTGAGACATCAGAATTTTCTATCCCTCATCTGGATACAGAATAAAGTTATTACAAATATATGCATATGTAGATTAAATATAAGAATATCTTATTTAGTAGATAAAATTTCTGACTCTGAATATCACTGTATTCTTTGATATTAAACTTTATAAAATGGTGATGATGATTGGATTGCACAAGGTTTAAGATGAGAGAGTAGTAATTGGCCTGATGAGTTAAAGATATTTTTTTAAAGCTAACAGGTATTAGATCATTAAAAATTTTATGTAATTACCCTTTTCTCCTAGCACTATTTAAGTGTTAAGTAACAATTTTGTTATAAAAATGCTAATTAGCTAAATTCTTAATTTGATTTTTACTCATTTGTCATATTTAGAACTAAATGTTAACTTTTTAAATTTGAGTTTTGAAACAAGGGTTTGTAGCATACTCAGGCATCAAACTCTATAGCTAATTAATGTTCTGAGATAAACCCTCTGAAACTCTCAAGCACAGCAAAAAGTAGATATCATAGCAATGGTTTGCTGGACTCAAACAACAGAATGAAAGTAAGAGATTTTTTTTCTGCTTTAATCAAACTTTGATATATAGGATGTCTGTGTTGGAGGTATGCATATAAAATATGATTTAGAAAAAGTAATTCAATATCCACTTAGTTTAATTATTCTCTAATTGTTTAATGGAACACAATGAAAATTTTTTTAGAAATTGGAGCATATTAATGAATTTGTTACTAGTAAAATATGGGTATCAATTTATCACATATATACTGATTATTTATCACTATTTAATACAACATCATCTCTAGAGTCATATTTTTCCTGGTAAGGTGATAAATTATCACATATTACTACCCAGGATTTTATGAACAATGAGAGATTGACAGATGCTTATTACTATTTTCCTTAAAAGCAATCTTATAGTACATACCAATACCATTCCTCTCCCTCCTGTTCTCCTGCTTTCCCTACCTTCTCTCAACCCCACCCACAGCCATGCTTCAGAGATGGTAAGGACTCTCGTGGGGAGTCAACGGAGTCAGTTACATCACTTGAGGCAGGATCAAGGTCATCTCTCCTATATCTAGGTTGAGAAAGGTGTCCCTCGATAGGAAATGGGCTCCAAAGAGCCAGTTCACTAGGTATAAATACTGACTCCATTACTAGTGCCCCCACAAACTTCCCAGGCCACCCAGCTGTCACCCACATTCAGAGGACTGTTTGTTTTTACACGGATTCCCCAACTTTCAGTTTGGGGTTTAGTGAGCTCCCACTTTCTTGGGTCAACTGTTACTGTGGGCTTCCCCATCATGATCTTGGACCCTTTGGTCTTAATATCACTCCTCCATTTCTGTGATTGACTCCACAAGTTCAGCCCAGTTTTTAGCTGCAGTTCTGAGTATCTGCTTCCATCAGTTGCTGGATGAATGACAATTAAGGTAGTCATCAATGTGATTACAGGGGAAGAGCAGTTAAGTTAGCTTATTCACTATTATTTAGATTCTTAGCTGTGGAACTTCTTGTGGATTCCTGGTAATTTCCCTAGTGCTTGGTTTCACTCAAACCTCATAGAAGAGAAAGTGGGAAGTAACCTTGAACAGGACAAAGTAGCAGCCTAAAGAATGGAAGACCAACTGCACATCTCACAGAGGACTGGTCTCCAAAATATACAAATGGCTCAAGAAACTAGACATCAAAATATCAAATAATCCAATTTAAAGATGGGGTAGAGATCTAAACAGAGTATTCTCATCAGAATAATCTCAAATGGCTGAACGGCACTTAAGGAACTGCTCCACATCTTTAGCCACAAAGGAAATGCAAATCAAAACAACTCTGAGATATCATCTTATACCAGTCAGTATGACTAAAATCAAAAACAATATTGAAATATTATGCAGCAGAGGATGTGGAGTTAAGGGAACACTACTCCATTGCTCATGGGAGTATAAACTTGTACAGCCACTTTGAAAATTAGCATGGAAGTTTCTCAGAAAATTGGGAATCATTCTACCTTAAGACCCGGCATTACTGCTTTTGGGCATATACCCTAAGGCTGTACACTAATATTACAAAAATATTTCCTCAACTATGTTCATAGTAACATTATTCATAATAGCCAGAACCTGGAAACAACCTAGATGCTCCTCAACTGAAGAATTAATAAAGAAAATGTGGTACATTTGCACAATGGAGTGTTATTCAACTGTTAAAAACAATGACATCTTGAAATTTGATGGAAATTGATGAAACTAGAAAAAACAACCTGATAGAGGTAACCTAGGCCCCCAAAGGCAAAGTATATACTTAGATGTGGATAGTAGATGTAAAGCAAAGGATAACCATCTTATAGTCCACAACCCCAAAGACAGGAAGCAAGGAGAACCCTGAGAGAGACCTATATGGATTTCCCTAGTAAGGGGAAGTAGACAAGGTCTCCTTAGTTAATTGTTAGTGTAGGGGGATGCTGGAAGGTGGTAGGAAAGTTGGGAGGGGAGAAAGGGAGCAGAGAGGAGAACATAAGGGATTGGGAAGGTAGAGGGAAGTGAAGAACAGAGAGGGAGAGCAGGAAAGAGATACCCTGAAAAAGAGAGTCATTATGTTACCTAGATACACACATATTATATATCATGTGTATAATACATAATTTCAGAAAGTCTGCCAATAAATATTGCATGTATTTCTTGGTTTACATAAGTAATGTAGAAATGAAATAAGTTATATTGTGAAAATATAACGAAAATAATTAAAATGTAGTGACTTTTACTCTAGTTTATCAAAATACTTTCCATCAGGGGAATCAAAAAAAATTCCATCATGAAATTGTTAATTCTTGAAGCACCTAAGGGATTCCTCTATAATAATGTCTCATTGTTATGCACTGATTTGGGAAACTTTGGCAAATAATAATACAAAAACATCAATATCCTTATATATCTCTACTTATTATCACTTTATATAATGCTTTTCCACTTATATATAAATACTTATGCTGTGAAATAAATCTAAATACTCTTATTTGTAGTGTAAAATAACTCAAACTCCTTTCTCCTCTGTATTTTCCAAATTTCTTTTATATGTTTCCTCTCACTTCTTTAAATATGTTTGTCTCAGTATTTTCTCTCAGTGTGAGCTGGTTGATGAAGGCTAAAATACATGGACTTTACTACAATGGATGACTTGTTATCTCTATAACATGTCACATATTATTAGCTTTATGTTTGTTTAACCAGATTTTTTTATTATTAAAACTATGTGATATTAAAATGAAGATGGGGTAGATAAATTTTCATGACCATAAAATATGCTCTAAAAACCTACTAGTTATTAAAGAAATTCTAATGCCAATGGTGAAATATTCCTTTATGAGTTGCTATGTAGGGTAACTATTTGACACTCATAAAATAGTACAGTTTCTTGTCATTACTCATGGTTGCCTAGTGTTACTATAATGATGAAAATACTGTGTACCATAAATGTATGCTATAGAGAAATCAAACTGAAAATTATTCGGGAGCATTTTTCTTGTTTGCTATCTTTATTAGAACTTGAAGGTGCTTTTCCAATAGGTTAAGAAGAAAAAGCACCAATATCTTATCCAGTTGTGAGCTGGATAACTGCAGGACCCAACTTGCATATAGGTTGTGCCACTCTTGTGAAATAATGGCACACGTGTTGTTGGAGTAACCAACTGCCCTCTGTGTTTATATGTACCCCATATACCCAACAATAGGGAAACCATGCATAGTATTATCAACCTGGTCAATAACTTATTTCAAGAAGATTATAAATACTAGATGGATCCTGAACAATGTTGCTTAGCAAATTGACATAGGGTGAAGTCTTTTAACACTTGATATTTATATTCACAGACAAATATTCATCTTGATGT
Organism: Alexandromys fortis; assembly: GCF_014885135.2. NCBI lineage: Eukaryota > Metazoa > Chordata > Mammalia > Rodentia > Cricetidae > Alexandromys > Alexandromys fortis. The sequence continues at coordinate 2,724,898 of NW_026067953.1, read as the reverse complement.
TCACAAAAGTTGCCTGTATTTTTATCTAACTATGATAAATTTAGAGTCTCGTGGCTTCAAAAGGTACTAGTATTAAATGAAAGATGAGTAGTTAGCTCATATTGAAGAAAAGGGACATATAGAACATATCTGGGCAAAGAGATATAAGCACAAGTTTTAAAATCTCATTGCTTTAACAAATCATAGCCATTATATTCACAACAGCTATGGATATAAGCACATGCCCTGCATAAAAATGGGACTTGTGTTCTGAACCATTCATTGTTGAACTATTGGTTGCTGATAAACTCGAAAAGGGCAGTATTATTTTCTTCAGTCATGCAACAAGTGATGACCTCACCATTATGTGATACTTCTAATCTATTCATCAAACAGATGATCCTATCTAAACTCATGGACCAGAAAATAAAACACAAAGTAATGAATATAGATAAAAGATAATTAGGGAGGGAAGGAGCATATTACTAGAGGAGGACTGAGTGAGAGAATAGTTACAATACCTTATATGCATGTATAAAATTGTTAAATAAAAGTAATAAAAATAAACTATTAGATAAATCATATATATGATTGTGTCATTTTTTATGTTGTAAACTACAAGGAATTCTCCAGAAAGAACATAGAAGCATTTATTTTTATCATTTCGTGCAATGAGGAACTTTTTTTCATTTATCATTGTGTGATTAATATCTGTTAAACTTTAATTGTTAAAAATTATTTGTGCTAGAGCTGATTGTTTTAAAGGTGTTAAAACTTTAAGTTCAGTAGCTGTTCTTGTCTCTTTCTTTACATAGAAGGAAAGGGAAGCTATTTTTAAGGGCAATTGTGTATAAATTTGGTGTTGGTGGATTTGGAGAAAATATCCATCGTACAAAAAGAAAGTGTACCTGGTTAAGGTTTTAGCAAAGTTGTAATTTTGTCTTTAGGTTCCCACTTGCAATTTATGACTTCAACAGCTTCAATGGAAATTACAGCTTGAAGCCCACATGAAGCACTTTATTTTCTATTCTTAAAACTTGAGGGGGTATAGGAGAGCTAAATCCATGGCAGAAAACCACTATTGTTAGACAAAGGCTCGAAAATCAAATTTCTGGGTACATGATTTAAGAGAAAGAACTTCATAAGAGTTCTGTACTTTTTCTTTTGCATATTTTACCTTTTTCCATTCCTGTTTTCAAATATCATCTATTACAAGTTGTGGTTTGAAAATGTCCTGTGAGTTTTCTGGAAATGCATGTTAAAGAATAAACTGCAACATATAATCTAACTATATAACAACAGATTAGTCATGCTAAAAGCTGTTTTTATAGCTTCCACTGATGTATTTAAAAGTAAGATTTGTGAAAATCTGCTTCTTTGAAACAGGGAAAACTTATTTAAGTTCTGGTTTTCCTGATTTGTAACTGTTTAGCTTAGTGTATTAGCAGAGTCTACTTGACTTCAGAAGTCATTGGAAGACAGAACACTTTTTAATTATTTGCCCCTAGTGATTAAAATATAGTTGTGTTTCTCTAAATATAACAGAAGTTTGTCAGAGCATAAAATATTGTTATAAATATATAATGTTTTAGTATAAGGATTAAAATTATTAGAAGTACAATAATAGTCCCATAATAGCTGGGCAAAGATAAAAAGAACAGCTCATTTTTTGAAGGCGTAAGTCACGAACAAGGCAACACCAGTTTGGAGTTATGATTAATAGGGTGTTATTTATTTAAAGGGGAAAAACTTACAGATCACAATCCCAGACAACAGCCATCTGCGCAACCAGGAAGGGAGTCTCGTCTCCAGCGGAGCCGTAAGAGAAGAGAGCGAGCAGAGGAAATAGCCGCTTTTTTAAAGGGAGTGAGACCACGCCCCAATGGGCTGGTATCACAGCAGCTATTGGTTGGAGGGGCGGAAAGACCTCCCGCAACA